>NC_056741.1:1273264835-1273627335 GCF_019279795.1 Protopterus annectens | reverse complement strand
GAGGCAATTTCCCTGTAGGGACCAGGAGGCAATTCCCCTGTAGGGAATAGGAGGCAATTCCGCTGTAGGACTAAACTGCCAGTTTTGAACTAATATTCCTCTGGTGTCATTTGTCATGTCTGCCCTATCCCATACAACCCACATAAAAGTAATGTCACTCGCATCTTCAGTTCAACACTAAACTTTATTTCTGTTAGAGATCAGTGCAGTTGCCAATAATTTAACACTAAAAGTGTGTCATGATGATGCATGTAGGCTACCAGTAAACAAAACCACTTTAGTTACAAATTCCCATCCAAAACAGTGGAGGTTAGGAAAGTATTAATTTTGTTATAATATTTCCCACCAAGACCTACTTTTATAGAAAGTAGCAGTTGGAATGTGCTGTCCTCTTTAGGAAGTGCTCCTGTAGATGCACTCATTAACCTCTGGACAGAGCACATCCATGTCTAAACTACTCGGTTGGCAGCTAAGACTGGGTCCTCTGTAACAGTACTCAACTAAAGCCTGCTACATAAAGTATTGGCATCTGGTTTAAAGTGTTTTTTTTTTAATGTAGGGATATTTAACCTGACTGCAGCTTCATGAATGCCCTGAGCATATATACTCCTAAAATGCAGAGCAGACATGGCAGCAGTTCTGGCAGAATGTGCAGTGACTATACTTGATAGCCAACCAATCAAAATTACAAGGATAGAAATTACAAGTCCTTGTAAAATCAAAAGCCAGGATTCTTTATATGTACTTCTTATAGAAGACTGTTCCCCCTTGTTGTGGTTTCCTCTTGTACCTCCTGCCTTTAAATATACTTACTCTGGGGCTGCTTACCTCGGGGTAACAGCATATAATTCTCAAAAAAAAACTCAATTTCAAAATTGTGGGAAATCTCAACTCTCATCCTTGCAGTTTTGGAAGAGATCCAGCCTGACAGCATTTTCTTTTATTTATGATGGCAAAAACAAATCCACTGGGTAAACAAGTTTGGTCACAGGCTGGCCTTGTCTTCTTTTTAAGCAAATTGTTATTTTATCCGTTGTCTTTGTTTCTTTGTACATAGCACCTGCACTACCTATCCTCACTCTGAATATATTTTCTTTGGTTTTGTATTTTTGTTTTTGGAACAAAACTGGCAATTAGATTGATTTACATACACATTCAAGACTGCTTTAGGCATAAAAAATAAAAAATATATATTTGTTCTAATATTCACCCTGTCATTCACAAAGTCTGTTCCTGCTGTTTCAAATTAACACACCAAAAAAAAAAAAAAACAAAAAAGAAAAGCAGAACATATTCATTACTGAAACACTGATAAATATTTGGAATAAATTACTCTTTGCAAGGAAGTCCAAGCACTTCACTCACAGTGTTCGAAAACAAGGAAAGTGTATGGCTAAATATAAATATTAACACAGGGCAATGGGAGTCAAGCTCATTGAAAGTGAGGTTACAACAAAACTTATAAATTCTTCTTGCAGAGGTTATTGCCAGTAAGAAGAGTGTTCTTCATGAAAGGCACTTGGTCCACATAAATAGGTGGTTAAAAGGGTGGTCATTATCGACTATCATTATGAAATGAAAGTCCAAAACAAGAGAATAAACGTAATGAATGACATCAAATGCAGGACTGCTCTCAGAAAAAATGCAGCTACAAGATCTGTAGAAGCGTGACATTTCAGTAACAATAAGCAGAACTGGTAGAAGTATAATTAACAGAAGAATAGGACAATGCTGTCCAATTAAACTGTTTTAAGTAGTCTAATAAATGTACGAGTGGATGAGAAGCTAAGACGCTATTTGTGAAGCTGTAGTGTAAATCCCAAATCTGTGAGAACAGAAGTTTGAATGCTCTATTGTTCAACTTTCTGCCCTATGGATTTTGCATTTATTTGATTGGTAAACCAGCACAGTATAACATTAACTGGAAACTATAAGTACCTGATAAGAGATCCCTATCAAATTATTGAACAACCACATTGGCCAACATGACATGGTCGAACACATATCATCGACAGTGTACTTTATCAAACCATTCTGATTGAGATCGTGTTATGGCAGGGATCAGGAAATTTGCCCTTTTCACCACTGTAGTGCGATCTTGAAGTTGGTATATATAATTAGCAGTGGGTGTGGGGGAGTCAAGGTGGCTTGCTCCCCTGCAAAAGCAGTTTTTGTGATATGTGTGGGTGTTGTGTTTGTATTAATTTTTCTTCGGCAGACTACACTGTTGATGATATGGGTTCATATCACATTCGACAGTGTGGCCATTCGATTATTTGACAGGGACCCCATCATACCTCTACCATTTGCTATCTATGTCAGGAAAACTTCCATGAAGTCTGCTTGTGGTATAAAAATACTCATGCAAACACTTCCAAGTAGACATCTTAAGTCTTCTGGACTTTGTTGTATACTTGGAAGCCATACATGTGCCCTCCCATTGTTCCCTTGTACATCGCCTTTCCAATCTCTCTTACCAGTCTTTTCAAACCTCTTCTGATTGATTCTTGTAGTTATCATGCAGTCTTTTATATGCTCTACTAATCATCCTTTTTTATATGCTCTATTAATCATCCTTTTTTATATGCTCTACTAATCATCCTTTTTTATATGCTCTATTAATTATCCTTTTTTAACAGCAGCTTCCATTCTAGACTTCCAAACCCTTAGTGATTTCAAGGTACAGGAGGTTTTGCACAGAAGAAGATTTTTTTCTTTGTGTTTGACAATGTGGTTTTGTTGCAGTGGGATTTCAAGCCCTTGAACTGGAGCTCAGGTCCTGAGAGCGTTAGTTACTCATTTCAGTTAAGAAAAAAAAAACTTTGCAGGCTTTTGTATGATTAAACTGGTCAGCTATGGAAGGAGACCCATTTCCATGTTTTCATATAAAACCTCCTCAGTTCAGGCATGCTCAGTTCCCCAGGATGTAAATGACTTGTGGATGAAGATGAAATGTTTGTAACTGAAAGAAAATCCTTCACTAGTGGACAAACTGGAAGCCTTGCTTTGGCATAGAATAGACTGCTTGTGTGAGACTAATCTCAGAGGAAGAAGTACAACTTGACAGTGTATTACCTGCGGGAGTGTAAACTATAGCTGTGTCAGCCACCTGGCCCCTATATGAAGTACATTTTCTTGTCACGTTTGGCTAGCATCCTCTGTATTAGAAAGAAGGCACAGAACATGTCCTGAGTCCAAGTCTAGGATAAGACTTTCGATTTTCAAATTTGAAAATGATGGTAAAGGAAGCAAAACATAGTTTTCTCCTTTGAATTGATACATACATCGGTGGGCTTCCTTACGTAGCAGTAATGATCATTATTTTCAGGTGATCTGTCACAGTCATTGGCAATTCAAGTGTTAGTAACAAAGGCCTGCTCAGATAGTCTGTTAGAATGTTCTGCTTTAGCTTTTTTCATTTTCAGAACATATCCAGTAGGCTGTACATGAATAATTTGAAACATTTTTCTTTGATGAGTGGTCTCTGAAATTGCTTGCATATTTGTGTTGCAGCAAAAGCAGTCTTTGCACCTCTGAACTTCCCCTTATTTTCATGGTTGCCCCTTATTTCAGCTCAAAATCTTGCTCTGTGTCATTTAAAATTGATGGCTTCTTTGGGTAAAGGTGATTGATTGTTGACAGGAATCAATATATTATGTAAACGTATGGGATTATTTTCCTTCAGAAAATGCATGGTAATTCATATTCTCTTATTCTGTTAATTTCAGTAGTTAGTGGCACCATTATTTTATTTATTTATTTAATATTTGTTTACTGGGAAAGTCCGACTTGGAATGAAGACAATTTTCAGCGGAGGCCCGGGGAGAAATGTTCCAGAAGCATGTCTTTGTAACGTGGGAGGAAACCAGAGCACCTAGGCGAAACCCACATGAACACAGAGAGGACATGCAGACTCCACACAAAAGGTACTCCAGCCGAGAATTGAACCAGAGAAACTCTTGCTGTGAGGTGACAATGCTACCGCTGCACACTGCGATGTCCATTACTTAAAAAAGTGTCCCTGATTATTTTTTGACTTTGCCTCTGTTTCAGGAGATAAGTGGTCAAGGATTATGGCATTGATTCCTTGATATCACACGAGGTATAGTCTCCTAGGCTGTAAAGTTAGTAAGAACTATGAACCTATAACAACTCTGGGGAATCTCTGAAATGTCTGTCATTGGACTTAATGTGTGGGTACAAAAGGTATCCCCTATTCAGATTTTTTGCACTCTGCCAGCATGTAAAGTCTTTTGCAATTGTTAACAGTATTCAAATTTTGTTCAGTCCTTTACTTGGTTCCTCAAGGTTAAGGTAGTCTTTGAGGTTTCCCCATATGTCTTCTTGCAAAGGGTGGCATTAGAATGTATCAGGACATGAACCTCAGAGTTCAGTCACTGATGTGGATCATAACAGCAAATCTTTTCTGGCACTCTGCAGGTGTTTTAAAATGACTGTAACATTGGAAGACACTTTTGGTCTCAGATACGGTATCCTTTGTGCTGAGATTGTGCAGAACTCTTAAGTCTGACATAATCTAGAGATACAAAAAATGGTTGCTTACTGTAGCTAAAATGATACTCTGAATAGAATAACAGTTTACATTTGTACAGTCATCAAGGTGTAAAAATATATATCTGTAGTGAGTTCTTAAGTGTGCAAAGACTGACAGTAGGCATGTCGTAAAAATCCTAATAGTTCTTTTTAGGCCAGATGGTGACTCCAAGAATTGAAAACTTATTTCAACACCTGAAACATTAAATATCCCCTGTGACAGCAGCATACATGGATATGCAGGTATGTATCTGTCAAATATCTGGGCATCTTGGTTTATTGGGTCCACTGATTTTTAAAGATTAGCATACAGACATCCTTTATGCAGATAGCCTTTTTGTATTTTTTGGGCGGGATATTTGGAAAATCCAATACATACTTCAACTGGCTATTTTCTTCTAAACTGCAAGGAATCTCGGATAAACTTCTATGCTTTTCAGGTGAGTGGGATCCCATTTCCTTGCCTTACTTTTACCCAGTTCTAAGTCTTGATCAGTGCTGTATTCATACTATAAGTAGTCTCTTGCACAAATGAGCTCATCACGCTTGGTTTATATTTCTGTAAGCATGTATCATTAAAGACCATTAAGACATACAAGGAGAAAAGATCTGTACTCAAGCACATCTTTACTTCCTAACTAGTTGTAGAAATTGATTTTCCTCCAGATGGGTGATATGTGGTCCTTCAAGCACCAACTCCCTGATCTTATTTCTCTCAACATTAATCTTCCTGATCATGTTTGCTTTTGTAGTAAATAAACTGCAGGTTTGCTGTTTGTGCATCTAGTGTGTTTTCCCTTACATAGTGTTTCCCTGTTTCCATGATTCTGTGACCATGGAGGTTTTAGTAAGTTTTGATGAAGGGTAAACTCCCTACATAGGGATTACAGAATAGATTACTCTGCTTTATAGAAAACTTGATTTATGTTTTGTGAGCTTTGGTGGTGTGGGGAGGTAATATTTGATCATTTATGATCAATGACTTTACATTCAGTGATGTGAGACTCAATCACTTGTAGTGGAACCATATAAATGGCTCACACATATGTAGATCCACATATCTGATACAAGTTTTCCAGGCAGGTAAGTAATAAGCACTTATCAATACCAAATACCGTTCTTTTAAAGCAGACAGTGACAATGGCAGTTAAGGATCATTGGAAAAGTGAGTATGAAGCAATAAATAAGAGAAATGGTGACAATGACTCTCAGGAATCCATATGTTTTGCTGGTATGTTTAGAGGTGGCCCATCACTTGAAAGAATGCAAAACTGGATGGTTTCCAGGTTCTATAAATAAAAACTTAAATGTGATGCTGTGGACTTTGAGACTGCATTTCTCAAAAATGTGTGCAAATAACTAAGACTGCTTTCAGAAGCTATGATTTGACACATCACCGTTTTTGTTTTATTAAAATCTTTCTTGAAGAAAAGTGTCAAAATTGCTTAGGACTGGACTGAAAGAAGAATTAGCATAGCAAAGACAGTTTCCCTTTTTGACTTGCAAAGTAGTTATTGAAAATGACAGCTATCACAGTCCTATCATATTGTCAAGAAATGATTATATTGCTAGGTTTGAAAAACAACAGTAACAATTTCTCCAGAGTCATGATGCTACAATCACATAATTAAATGCAGCAGCACTGTAATCTTTCCAGTTTTCAACAATTTAATAAAATGTCAGCATAGTATTTTTATAATTATACTTCATGCATTCAAACATAAAGTTTGCACAGTAGACAGAGAGTAATTTTGTAAAACAAGAGTAAAAACTTAGTTTTGAAATATATATTTTGGCCTGTATAACCAGGAATTTGAGGTGGCCAGCTGCTAACTGGTTAGGTAAAGGTGAGAACAAGGATAGTCTTGGAGGTGAGAGAGGTTGTCAGAGAAAGTAGGAGGTTCTCACTTGTAACAATGTATGTGGGCACCAATGACTTGTTGTGAGTGGGCACAGGAAAGGCTAGGGAGGTGGCTAGGATATGCCAAAACTCTGGGAGAAAGGCTAGGGAGGTAGCTAGGATATGCCAAAACTCTGGGAGAAAGGCTATGGAGGTAGTTAGGATATGCCAAAACTCTTGGAGAGAGGCTAAGGTGGTGGCTAGGATATGCCAAAACTCTGGAATAAAGGCTAGGGTGGTGGCTAGGAAATGCTAGAACTCTGGTAGAAAGGCTAGGGAGGTGGCTAGGATATGCCAGAACTGAACTCTGGGAGCAAAGAAGACTTTCCTAAGTGCTATAAGCAATCATGACCAGTCTGTCAGGAAGGACAGTATCCGGTATTATAGCTCCTGTGCCATGGAGTGGACTGGGGAGGAGGGGCTACAATTATGTGTGATTTAGAGAGACCTGCACATTTTTTACTCTAGATGACTTGTACCTTTTTAAGCTGGTACTTTATTGCTTTAATCCAGATATGAAATAATGGGTTGACTAAACCTTTAAATAGAGATAGATGGGGACAGACAGAATAAGAAGATGGATAAAACAAAAATGTTAAGGACATTGACAATGATGGAGAGGATGAAATCTTGAATGGACCACAGGATAAGAATGAGAGCAACCAGTGTGGCAGAGGTACAGAAAATAGAGAGAAAAGACTGATCCCATGTGAACAAAGCAGACAGGGTTGAAAGGTCATGAAAAGCAATACAGGAAGTCTAGAACTGAAAGTAGAGGACCTGCAATCAGTAGTATTGGACAGACTGGTAAAAACAGTGGCTGTGACTGAAATGTACGAAAGTAATAAAAGGGACTGGGGTAGAGGGGCTTCCATGATTCCATCTGTTTCTCAGTCAGATTAGCAGAGACAGGAAAGGCAAAGGAATGCTAGTCTGTGTGAGAAGAGGCATTACCTGCACAGTTATTAAAGACATACAGGAAAACAAACAGTAGAGTGAGTTCAGGAAGAAGAAAATGTTAGTTCCCTGACACCTGGATTAGTAGGAAAGGTGGAAGGAAAAAAGCAGTGGTTGAATGCAGTTTACTGACCACCAGGCACAGAATGTAGAGATGATGAAAAGATGAGTGGAATCAGTCTCAGGCAGGGTAGAGAAAATTACCCATATGGACATCCCAATGTCTGAGAAGTGGACTGTTATATTTCTGTGTGCAGTTCTGGAAAGAAAACTGCAGTAATAAAAGTAGTGTGTGTGATTATCAGATATGTTATGAAGAGAAACACACGCATAGGTCATCAGTAACGTTTACACTGGGGAAAGAGGGAAGCACATAGATGAACAGGATCAAGGCATGGGACTATAGGAAGAAAGATTACAACAGTCTAGGATCATTGTTTGAGAAGGACTAGAAAGAACAGCAGGTAGTGAGCCGTGTATGAGTTTATAGTAAAGCAAGCCTACAGGCAGCCATGAGAAAAGAACTACTAGGCAGAAAGAGCAAAGGAAAAATAACATATACAATCAAGACATTCAAAAATGCTGAAAAGTAAAGGACATGAAAACAGGGAAAAGGACAGTGAAGATGGTAAGAATAGCCAACAAAAAGCTGGAAAATGAAATAGCAATAGGAATCAAAGAGGTCAAGATGGCTTTCTCTAGGTTCTTAGATGAGTAAGCAAAGGAGGAAACAGAGTTTAAGAGGTTGCAAAAATGTAGAGAACATATCAGCTTGCTAACAAGATATAAATAGAAATTCTTATTGAATTTTCAGCTCAGTGTTCTCAAAAGAGGAGAAGACAGCATCAGAGATGGAAGGGGATAAAAACGTGGACAGCTAAGCAGTCCCAGAGATGAAAGGGCATAAAAATATGGACAGCTAAGAGACTGTTTGATATTGAAGCACGCTGTAAAAAGGAAACTTACATAATTTAGGGAACAAGACACAAGTCCCTAATGATACTCCTAGAGCCACACGTATTCCGAAGCCACTGAATCTTATGACCACTCTTACTCAGGCTGTACTTCCTGTCTCCAGGAAGGCCATACCAGTCAGTCCTGGAATAAACATGCAAATATCCTTCCCATGATCTGATTTATGTTTAAAGGAAGATAGTGAGCTACACTGCTTAATAGGCAGGAAAATTTTATTCTTAGAGGTTTCAGTGGTTCTGGGTTCTAAACATGTTCCTCCACCATGTTTATTTATCTTTTGGTGAAGATTTAGGTCAGAAATGTAGCTGGCTCTACCAGTGCCCTGTGCCAGTACCACAAAACAGTGCCCTGCCCATTCAGTTCTTCAGGCTAGCTGCAAAAGGAAAAAAAGGCAAGTCACTGTATTAAGCCAATCTCTACATTTTAGAGATCAGCTTATTGCAGTCAGATCCTCCCTCCCTTGTAAGTTCGAAAAAACAAAAAAAAAACAAACAAAAAAAAAAAAACAAAAAGAAGGCACTTCACTGTATTAAGCTTACCTCTGCATTTTAGAGATCACCTTATTGCAGTCAGATCCTCCCTCCCTTGTAAGTTCGAGAAAAAAAAAAAAAAAAAAAAAGAAGGCACTTCACTGTATTAAGCTTACCAATACGCTGTATTAAGCCAGTCTCTACATTTTAGAAATCATCTTATTAAGGTCAGATCCATGCCTGCACCCCCAGCTCAAAGAAAAAAAAAAGCACTTCACTGTATTAAGCTTATCTCTGCATTTTAGAGATTGGCTTAATGCAGTTAGATCCACACCCCCCCAGCTCTTCCAAAAAAAAAAAACAGCCATTACTTCTGCTGGCACACCCACCTGGTGGCCAGCCATTCAGGTCCCCCAGTCTTCCTTTCACTCTGGCTCCACACATATATCTAAAAAAACAAATACTCTTAAACTGTATCACACTGCTTGCTACAAATCTAGCAAACAGTTGCTATAATTTATACCCTTCCAGCATAGTTAAAAAAGTCTTCTTTTAAACTGTAGCAAACCGCTTGCTACAAATGTAGATAACAGTTGCTATACTTTATACCCTGTCTAGATGGAATGCTATGGCAGTCATGTCTTGGTTAAAAAAAAGACAACTTTTTCTATTAAACTGTAGCAAACTGTTTTCTACAAATGTAGCAAACAGATGCTACAGTTTAGACCACACATGCAATACTGCAGGGCTCAGGTTTCACTACAAATGCAATACTGACTTTTAAAAGCCAATATTACACTAAAGAGAGAGAGATAATGATGAAGGACGGTCGATCATGCCCCCAACTCTGTGAGCCCAGGGCAATTGGCCATCTCTCCCCACACTAGCTACAGTTGTGATTTAGGTCCCTGGTGCTAATTTTGGAAAGTCAGGTCTCTAATGGTACATTAAGCAAGGCCAAGAAATCTCAAAAGTCTGTAAGACACTGAATAAAGGAATAGAGTTTACAGACTCTCTTGGTAACTCAGAGACATCAGGCCTGTGACCTTTCTGGTTGGGATCCTTTGGGGTCTGTCTAATTGTTTAATATGTTTAGTTGCATACATCCCAAAGGGGACATTGTACTCAATAACTGTCCTGATCAATGATAAGTATTAGGGAATGATTACCTCTTCAGACCTTGATATTCCATTTGGCAATTAGTTGAGCTAAATAAAAGGATTTCCTGACAACTATTGTCACACGACGATCACAAGCAAGGGAGCTATCAACCCAAGTGCCTAGGTCTCTGACTATGTTTTTATTTTGTAGTGGTGCATTGCCTATACAGTATGATGAGGAGGGGGTTGTCTACCAAATGAGATGATACTACACTTTTTAGCATTTAGTTTGAGCCCATTTTTAGTATACCAAGAGTTTATCAAGGAAAGTTCATTCTGGAGGGTTTGGGTGTTGGAAGGTGGCTTAACAATCCCCAGTTTGCAGTCATTGACAAAATTTGTTAACCAGAGGCCTTAGCTCTCTGCTTGTAGAGCTGAGAAGTAAATGCCAAAAAGGACAGATTCCAGAACCTAGCTCTGAGGAACACTGCTGGTCACTTTCATACTTTCTAACAAGCACTGTGTGGGTTCTATATTCCAGCTAATTTGCTATACATTTTACCACATATGGGTCAGTTTTTAAAGCATTTATATTTTGCATGATACCAACATGGGGAATGTTGTCAAAGGTCTTTAACAGGTCAAGGTACATTGATAATACAAAGTGTATTGCATTCGGATGAATGTAGCTTGAACAGACTTAGCCTTCTTGATGTTATGATTGCTATACAGAGATAAGGGTAGATAAAAGTTTAGACAGTGACCTTACCTAAGTATGGGCTTCCTTTCAGGAGGTAACTCTTAAGTCAAGTAGTAGATGTAGTATAATAAAACCCACCAATGAAGTCATGCTGTTCTCCAGACAAGTAGTCACAGGAGTTCACATATTCAAGCACTTGAGGCAACTGCCCCCTGTACCAGCCTGATGGGTATAGAGATTGGTGGAATTGTATGGTAGTTATGTAGAGGCACCATTACCTGCCATGAGTGAAGAAGCACATCTATAGTCTTAGACCTGGAGGGAGCATGTAGAAGGAACTAAAATGGTGTGTGCTAAAGATAATATGATGCTATTAGTGTCTGTCATTAGGAAGCTTGGCATTAACTAATTCTCAGCAGGGATATCACGTTGAAATGCTATTCTAGTAGTAAAACAAAAGTAAAACGCCAGCTAAGTGAAGCGAAAACACAGTGAACGAATGGAATAAAAACGAAATCTGGATTTATTTTCATATACAAAATAACTGAGCGCTTTCACCCATCAACATAGTGGGTTTCATCAGAGTTACATCTTAAAAGCAGCAACTATCTTTTATATACAAATCCATTAGCACATCCTGTTACTCTGTCAATTTAACCATTAATCAATTAAATGTTAAATATTCATATAAAGTAAACATTTACTCTTCCTTTGTTGTGACAAGCATTAACCTTATATACTGTTTGTGTTTAAAAAATTCAAATATATAAATAAATACTGTATTTCTTACAAATTCATGTTAAATCACTTGTTGTTACTTTCAACCGCTTGTTTCCTTTTAAATACCATAAGTTAATGTAAGTTAATATACCATAATAAATATCTAGTTATTAAATAATATGTAAATTCATATTTAAAAATAACTACACATATATTCACATCATAATAAATATCTAGTTGTTAAGTTAATTTATAAATACATTTTTAAATAACTACCATTTAATATTTTTATTAGTAAATGTTAAAACATAAAATTTAACCTCAAAACACTCTATCTGTTATCTAGTAGTGTCTGTCCTGCCTTTTATTTACCATTTTAAAATAGAAGGGTGGTTTAGATAGCTTGGAAAATGACTCACCAGCCTAATTCAATTGCATTCACAGCATGTGGAGTTAAGGAAACAGTTTGCCTCTAACCTTGTTAGCAACCTTTGCAGTATCTGAAGATGAACCATCAGGGATGTTCTGATCAGTGACAGACTTTTATTTTACACCTTTATACCAAAACCTTTGCAGAACTTGTTTGTTGTTAAAAAAACATGTCCTGGTGTGACTGAACATAATTTAATATGTATACATTTTCTTTCAGTTACAGTAACTGTAACAAAAATAACAGAAGATACAATACACGTAAGAATTAGATTTTCATTCCTTTCTCACCCGAGTGTCATTAGATGATGTAGAGGCTGAGCAGGATGCCTGTTTACCTTTATAATTGTACAAGTGGTGGTGTTTCTTCTGAACCCAAGTAAAATGACAAAACTAAAGAATACAAGGTATGTCATTTATTTGAGAAAGTGATAACAGGCATGTAGTCAGTGCTACAGTAGTCTTCAAGGGTTCTTAATTCAAAAAAGATAAAATACCTCATTTTATTTTATTTTTACTGGGTAAGTCACATTAGGCACAAGTGCCTCTTGTCAAAAGTGACTTGGAAATTTTAGTCCAATTTAGTAGCGTACTTGGGTCACATACTATGAATGAAAACTGAAATAATCAAATCCAGCACTAGGGGTTTAAGTTTATTATCAGCTCATAAGCTTAGCCATATATGCAATACTGACCAAGTCTTAAACTGATAACCACTGGAGTTTAAATAATTTGTTATGACACATACAGAAGTGTTGACATTAGCCCCTACTGCATTGATAAGCTCATATGCCTCATAGATTATATATATATATATATATATATATATATATATATATATATATATATATACTGGGCTGGTTGTAAGTTATTCCGATGAGTTACTTGAGATTCTTTTTGGAACCAGTAGAAACCTGTGGGATTTTCTACCTTGCTAGCTAAAGTTAATATCTCCAGGCAGGATAAAGTCCATTATGCCAGTGAGTTACTAGAACCAGTCACAGCCAAACTTAAGCTTCTTACCTGTAAGAAGAGATGCACAGGTAACCAATTTATTTGCATTACCAGGACTATTAACTAACATCCCCTCTATATACCTCTCAACTTCTAACAGCAAGAAATCTGGACAAAGCCATTAAAAAAATGGGGGGACAAAGGACCAAAAATAGGGTAAACTTTTAAATATTGCTCTTACAAACTTAGAAATTTGACAGAATAACAGGTTTTGCATTAGCAAGATTTTTCTGAAGGCTATAAAGTCTGAATTAAAATGAAATTACATGTAAATGTCAGTCATCATTTTGTGACGTCAGCCCTCAATGATTTGTAAGTGGTTTACCAGAAAACCACAATTTTATGAGAAACACGCCAAACATATGAGGCAAACCTATGGACATTCTGTTAACATCTGTATACTTGAGAGGTATTCCTGTCTGCTTTGTTGCTAATGATTGTACTGCCAGTCAAAAATTCATTTAGATTAGCAGCACAGACTGATTACTGATCTAAATTCTACATATGTCTCTTCAGTACAAAGTAAAACAGCAGAGAAAAAACAGGAGGATGGTGGACATTAGGGTAGTGCCAAGATTCGGAGAAGACACATACATGTGGAATGAACTTGCTCACCTATTGCCCTTAGCTTATTCAATTTCAGTAAGTTAGTCAGCAGTCATTTTGGAGATTCTCTACATTTTATAGTTGTTACATTGGGCAGTCACTATGCTAGAGAGAAAAATGGGCATTGATCAGTTTTTGTTCTGCTAGGGTCAGGCTCTGTATTAAGTCTGTCCCCAGAGATCAAAAGATTGCAGAGTTCAGATTATTGCATTGCCATCACAGGCATTAAGAAATGTGCTTAGGTCATAGAAGGGATCTATAGTATTTGTATTGCACTCTTCCTCCTAATCATGTTGAAGACATTAAGGAGAGGTTACAACAGGGGCAGTGCTTATGTAAAGATGGACATTATTACAGGGGGATGGTCTGTCCTGCAGTAATGTGATGTAGTGCTGTAATAAGTCCCAAGAGAAGGAAAGGCAGTTGAATGTTAAGAACTCAGACCCAAGTAATTTGGTGAGACCCTGAGCTCATGAAAGTACTCCTAAAAAGTGTGTGTGTATGTGTTGGGAAGTGCAAAGGAAATGAGTGTCACAGTAGCTTAGCCTAATTTATGGCTTTAAAAGTTAACACTCCAAGAAAGGATGGAACAACATGGCTCCATTATTTGTACTAACAGTAAATTACTATGTTGTAAAAAACATACAGCCGGGGGAGTTATTACAGGGCCAAACAGTGCTACTGTTGAGATAGCCAAGATACCCTGCAGATTTTCAGTAACAAAGGGAGAAGCTATTTTGGCCAGCTGGTACCCACTCAAGGGAGATGACTTCAAGGAAGAATAGTGCACTAATGTGAAAACAGGCAGTGCTATTAGTGTCTTTGTTTTCATTAGAGTTTCTTTGTAATTAAATGTCAACACTACCTTGATTAACTGTCTTGTTAGTATTTACCCTGCAGCTTAGCTTTACTGGTTGAACAACATGAAAAAACATCAGCCTCCTTGTGCACCTGCAGAGACACCGGATCCATAAATACAGGTTCTGAAGTGTTTTATTACCAATAGAGACATCGGATCCATAAATACAGGTTCTGAAGTGTTTTATTACCAATAGAGACATCGGATCCATAAATACAGGTTCTGAAGTGTTTTATTACCAATAGAGACATCGGATCCATAAATACAGGTTCTGAAGTGTTTTATTACCAATAGAGACACCGGATCCATAAATACAGGTTCTGAAGTGTTTTATTACCAATAGAGACATCGGATTCATAAATACAGGTTCTGAAGTGTTTTATTACCAATAGAGACACCGGATCCATAAATACAGGTTCTGAAGTGTTTTATTACCAATAGAGACATCGGATCCATAAATACAGGTTCTGAAGTGTTTTATTACCAATAGAGACATCGGATCCATAAATACAGGTTCTGAAGTGTTTTATTACCAATAGAGACATCGGATCCATAAATACAGGTTCTGAAGTGTTTTATTACCAACAGAGACATCGGATCCATAAATACAGGTTCTGAAGTGTTTTATTACCAATAGAGACACCGGATCCATAAATACAGGTTCTGAAGTGTTTTATTACCAATAGAGACACCGGATTCATAAATACAGGTTCTGAAGTGTTTTATTACCACTAGAGACATCGGATCCATAAATACAGGTTCTGAAGTGTTTTATTACCAATAGAGACATCGGATCCATAAATACAGGTTCTGAAGTGTTTTATTACCAATAGAGACATCGGATCCATAAATACAGGTTCTGAAGTGTTTTATTACCAATAGAGACATCGGATCCATAAATACAGGTTCTGAAGTGTTTTATTACCGATAGAGACATCGGATCCATAAATACAGGTTCTGAAGTGTTTTATTACCAATAGAGACATCGGATTCATAAATACAGGTTCTGAAGTGTTTTATTACCAAGACAGGTACTCACAATGCATGTTTTTTACAAACAATTTTTTTAAAAGTAGGCAAAAGCAGTAAATCTCTCCATTCCTCCCAGCCCTCGCACATTCAAGTGATATCTATGAAGACATGCTGGCAGCTAAGATTTATGCAATGAGCAGGATTTGGATTACATATGACATTTTTATCACTTCTTCTCAAATGATCTTTTCTGTTAAATAATCAAGCTGAATTTTCCAGTAGAAATGATTACTTACAGTATACGTGTTATATATCTTTAAGAGATTTGTCACTGCGGCTGCAGCATTGGTGATGTGACAGAGGGAGAAGGAGGAGGGTGGGGGAAGACTCGAGAGATGGAAACAGAGGCTATAACAGACAGGTATTCACACTAGAGTGAGGCAGGGAACAGAGGGGTTAAAACTTAAATGCAGTTTCAGAGACAGAGTCTAGAGTACAGGAAACTGTCTCATATTCGGAAAGTAGAAATGCAGTGGTGATGGAGGGTAATTTGTGCAACCAGTAAGAGACAGGACAGAATGAATGAACCAGATGGAATAGAGGAAGTAAAACACACACACACACACACACACACACACACACACACACACACACACACACACACACACACACACACACACACACACACACACACACACCTACTCTCTGTGGGACAGACAAGAAGGGATAAGCTTCCTGGAGTAAAAGGAGATGGAAGGATAGGCCAGAGTATGAGGCCTAGATGGACTTACATGGAACTGGTACAGACAGTTGGAGAAGATCATAGCTACAGATCTTGTGCTGGAGTTAAAAGATCTTCTAGAGTGGAAGGAACTTGCACACAGTGAGGAATAGGTGAGAGCTGGGAACTGGCTATAATGGACAAAACTGGCATGCACTTTGTTTTCCGTAAAACACTCTGTGTGATTGTATGGGTGG
Organism: Protopterus annectens; assembly: GCF_019279795.1. NCBI lineage: Eukaryota > Metazoa > Chordata > Ceratodontiformes > Protopteridae > Protopterus > Protopterus annectens. Next base: position 1,273,611,101 of record NC_056741.1, on the reverse strand, counting down.
CCACGGTGGTGCAGTGGTTAGCATTGCCGCCTCACAGCAAGAGGTTCTCCGGTTCGATCCTTGGCTGGGGTGCCTTCTGTGCGGAGTCTGCATGTCCTCCCTGTGGTCGCGTGGGTTTCCTCCGGGTGCTCCGGTTTCCTCCCACATCCCAAAGACATGCTGCAGGTGGATTGGACACTCTAAATTGGCCCTAGATGTGCGTGTGAGTGTGCCTTCTGTGGAAGGTTGGGCGCCGGGCTGGCAACTCGACACTGTAAAACTCCACTGCCAATCAATGTGCGGACAAGGTGATCCGCTGTGGCGACCCCTAACCGGGAAAAGCCGAAAGACGAAGAAGAAGAAGAAGACTCTGTGTGGTTGTATGAACCCATGCTCTGGGTGGGTATATGAACTCAGGCTCATTGTGACTATATGAGTCTTGGCAATGTTTAATTATATTTACCCAGGCAGCATTTGATTAGATAAACCCTTACTGTGTAATTATATGAAACCTGGCTCATTGTGATTACATATAAACTGTGGTAGTCTAATATTCTGCAAATGATCTGTTCTTACTAAATAAGGAAGTAATTTTAGGAAGCTTACCAGTGTGTTGGTATGACTTTTCAATGCTGCAAATGTGTTTGGGGATACAGTTGTGTTGCATTTTCTCAGGGTGATTTGAAGTAAACTTGAGATGATGTGGAATTTTCTGCAGCTCATTTTTGAGAACCAAGAGCAATCTTTTTATGACATTATTATACTGCAGGTGATCAAGGTAACATACCAAGGTTTCTGAAGCTGAAACCTCCTAGTCTGCATCAGACATAACTCATGGGTACCCAAACAATTTATAATAAGAGTATAACCCAGCTACAGGACACTTCTTTTAAATTAGAAGACTACATTGAGATGATAATTTTTCAAAAGACATTTAAATGGAAGGCTTCAGTATACTTTGTTCCTCCATGTTTTAGAAGGTTTCCACATTTCAGTGACAGAAGATAGAAAAGGTTGATCATGCATAGTCAAAGAAAATAACTAAATAAAAGATCAAAGATGTGTTGTTTATCACTCATGAACATCTGGTGAGTTGGAACAGAAAACAATACTGCTCTAATCTAATGTTTTGAACTGTCATGGTAGACAGTAGACTATTCTAAAATTTCTTCTGCTCAGATCTTAATTTTTATTAAACGGAATGGTAATGAGGCAAGGCCTGTGAGGGAAAGGCAGTTTTTTTGTAGTGACTCATGATCTGCTCAGTGTCTCAGTGCATGAATGGTAAGGCAGCAAGAATCAAACCCAGGTCTGCTGCTCAAGCTAAACTCATGCAAAGTATTTTATTGTAAGTGTTAAGTTCTAGTACAAAAATGACACTTGAACTGCTAGGCTGTAAAGAGTGTTTCATATTTGTTTACATGGATAGGAACAGACATCGTTTGTGGGTATGACTGGACATGTGTGATACATTTTTTTTTGTTCCCCCCACCCACAGAGATCCCATCAGCCCTCCCTCAAAGCCTTTCCATGATATACTGTTGTTACATACCTGTACCTGCTTTGCTTACACTAGGATATACTTAGACCCTCCTAAGCCAGGAAATGCAATGGGTAAGTATCTCTGGGAACATACAAAGGTGATCAAGGACACCAAGTACTATGCCTTTCTTATAGCTACAGAGGGATTTTTTGTTCTGGTTTTCCCTAACCATTGCCCAGTGATTTTTTCCCCTAACCATTGTCCAGCTGTATGCCCAATTTGCAGTGATATCTGTGAGGAATTGGTCTGTTGAGAAACTATTGGTGCTGAATTTACAGTCTCAATTTAGGACCATAGCCCTTCTTGAGTGGAATCCCACTTCATTCCAGCATCTGTGAGTTGGAAAACATCTGTTAATTCCTATCTCCTGGCCAAGTTCTTGAGGGCTGAGCTCTCTAATCAAAGCTGAGTGACCAGTGTCTGTGCTCCCTATGTCATGGAGCCTGTAACATGAACATTATTTTGTGCAGATGACAAGGACAGATGCTTTTACTCTATTGCATATAGTGGTCTTAAATGCCATAACAAAATTGCATTATATCCTCTGAAAGATGCATGATAACTTTTCTATGCCTCTGGGAAGGATGCATTTCTAATTAGATTTTAACTTGATTTTTTTAAATGTAACCTGAACACCATGCATAACACAACTGCTGTGTAATCTTCATTATACTTAACATCCCAGAGCTTCCTCGTAGCTTTTCAACAGAGATTATTGAAGAAGTTCTCCATTCCTCAGGTACAGCACCCACAGAGGTATGAAGTCTAGTGAATGGAAGTGTGAAACTAAAGGATAGTGCATTCCTTAAATGTGTGGCTGCAGAAGTTGCAGCCACAGTCCCAAAACATGATGGTGATGAGCACAAACTTGCAAATTCCATGATGTTCTCAAACTATATTTATTTTGTTGACTAGATTACTCTGACTGGGCCTGTATCCTATTCTCAGAGGACACCTGAGGTGGTATTCCTGCTGATGAGGGATATTTATTTCAGAGCATAGAGGAAATTAACCTACTCAACAGGTGACACTGGTGTTCTGTTTGCTGATGGGACATTGGAGTGTTTGTCATGGATGAGTCTGCAGCTGTTGCTACAACATTGGTTCTAGCAATTTCTGTTGAAGGTGCAGGAGATTATCGAACTTCGAAGTGGAGACCTTGCCATTTCTGTGTTGCTGAAACTGATAAATGAAGAAGGCAGGCATAGTGGCAATGCAAAAGGCTAAAGTGATGATATTGAATAGATTGATTAGAATGTACTTCCCTGTCCTTTCTTTTCAATACTTTGCAGTTCCCTCTTTGCAGGCCATAGCTCATACTCTAACATCATGAGCTGTGAGGCTGTGTAGTGTTACTTCATCTACTGAACTGGTGGCATTCCACAGCCAGCTAGCATATTTATGCTTCAGTGACTGCTTCATGGACTTCTCTGACTTCAGATAGGGGTCATGTAAATGTCCTGTTTAAATATTAATAGTATATAGTCTCAATTTTGTTGACTTTTTGTAGCAACATGGGTGACTTTTCTTTCATGTATCTTCTGTGCACCAGATGCAAGACTTGTATTGCTTGTCCAAGTAGCTGAATTGGAGGCAATTTGGGGGTTAAAAATTATTTGGATTACTAGGTGGTGACAGGTAGTCAGGAATTCTAGTTGGGTCTCTTTCTGCTAAATGGTCTCTCACTGATGTTAGAGTTGTTCGGACTGATAACTGCATCATTCCTGATGTTTCATATTCTAGCAATATTTACAGGATTGCTTCCTTTTATGCCTTGACTACACCATCTGACAAACAAACAGTGTTAGAAAAAACATATTTTTCTAATTCTAGACATTATGTGGGTGTGGGATTTTGATATGGAACTTTTAAATGTTTGAAAAGATGACAGGTAATATGAAAGCTTGATCTGATATTTGCAGGATTGCACAATTTAGGTCAAGGGATTGCTAGATCTTTCAGTTTTTAAAGGAGTGTGTTATCCATTAGTTGTTTATATATATATATATATTCTGATTATTTGCAGATCATACCGGAATTCAATGTACTTTCATTCATAGGAGAAAAACATTAAGTTTCATGAGAGGTATTTTATGGTAAACCGTTAGTTTGTTATGGGGTGCCAGTCATGAATGGTTTATGTCATGCCCATTGAGAACTTTGATGTTTATATTCAACATGGACTAGCTGGAGGGTTAAAATTGGAAAGTTTTAATTGTAAAACATCCTCGTGAGCACTTTCGCTTATTAAAATAAAAACTTCATCAGACAAATGAGTAGAAACATGCAAGGTTTAAATAATGCATACTTTTGCGTTATTGGATAAAACATTAAGTGAAAAATCATGACATCATCACCACAAGTTTAACCCTTCTCTCCCCAGAAAAAAAACCTATAACTTATGCATTGATTTAAAATATACAAATATACACACTCGTGTGCTTAATAGTGGTATCAATTTTCATTAATTTTAGGATGGTATGACTGATTTATGCAATTCGCATGGTGAGATGACCCATACTCAGGATGAGTGTATGTATCTTGTGTACTGTTACATGATTTCCAGCTATACCGCAGATCATCTTTGTGAAGGCCCTGATGTTACTGTGTCACAGCCCGCATTGTCACTGAAGTCTGAGGATATTAGTGAATGACATTTCATGTGACTGTTTTACATACATTTTTGCAGAAGGTTAAAGGGCATTGGTTATGTTTATTATAGAATGTTAGATCAAGATGAGCAGCAGATCCTTTTGCAAATACTCAGCAGATCCTTTTGCAAATATTCAGTGAATAGTTGCAAGTTGGCATACTTGAAAAAGTTTTTACTGCAGGAATCTAATACATTGGGAAGACATAAATAATGAAACACACAGGTTGGGATATCGTTGAATGAGATTTCATTTTGTCTGAATTAGATTTGCTTTTACAGAAAGCAACTGTGATGACTTCAAGTGGATTTAATAGTGTTGATTATGATTATGAAGGAGTGTTAATAAAGATGTATAGTGTCACGTTTGCATGACAACCCCTCCCTTCATCACATTGTGTAGCTAATCAAGAAACATACCACCATAAAACAAAAATGTAGTCAGCTTAATACCATTGTACATGTGTTGTACTCCACCTCATGCACTTTTTGTTTGTTGATGATTAAGTTTTGCAACTGGGTTGGTCGTGGTGGTGCAGTGGTTAGTATTGTCACCTCACAGCAAGAGGTACTCTGGTTCAGTTCTGAGCTGGGGTGCCTTCTGTGCTGAGTCTGCATCTCCTCCTTGCAGTTATGTGGGTTTCCTTCTGGTGCTCTAGTTTCCTCCCACATTTCAAAGACATGCAGTAGGTGGGTTCAACACTCTAAATTGGCCATGGGTGTGAGTGTGTGCATGAGTGAGTAGTGTGAGTGAACTACACTGGCAGGGCTAGTGAGCCGGTGGTGTAAACCTTGGCTCAAGTTGATTGTCACTGCAGAAGTCACACCCTGACTCCATGTGCAAAATCAGAAAAAGGGTTGAGGATGGATGGATGAATTAAGTTTTGTAATAAAATGTAAAGAACCCCCCAGTCCTATATTCTGAGTTGTAGATGTTGCCATTTGGAGAGGGTATAAGATGATTTTTCCAGTCAATGATGATTATTAGATGGACTATTGAAAATGATGATATAGACTTAGTTGCATTGTGATTACAGTGGTAGGGAAAGCAAGAGAACTGAAGACCATGAAGTACTGTCTCAATGCAGAACGGAATGTGTATGTGTCTTCTTCAGTAACTGTCTGTAATGGTCCTGGGTTCCAACAAAGAGGGTTAATGCACTTGCCATTGTGAAATTCTATGAAGATAAGGTGAAATGTGAATGTCAGATCTCCGCTGTGATCCAGAAATAAGAATCAGGTGAATGCATGGTGAGAAAATACCTGAATGTAGTTGCAGGGGAAAGGGAGCCTTGGAATATAAAGTATGGCAGATAATAAAACTACATTGCTGTGAAATTCTTTTCAAAGGCCTTTTACAAAATGGAGCAACAGCAAATGTATTGTGTATTTAGGATTCCATTATCTTCCTTCTTGTTGCACCAATTAAGCCATTTATTCATTTAGGGTCAGAAGCTTTCTTGGCTATCAGTTTTGTGACTACAGACATTGTTGTGAAATTTGTGAATGTTTAACAAAAGAAAGTTTGGGAAGATATGAAATGCTTAGAATATGATGATCTTGAATAAATACAAATTACTTTTCTTGTAGTTTAGAATGAATGAATGCACTGACTGCAGAGGATATGCGTAGTTCTTTATTTGAAAAACGTTGACAATAGGAAAGAAATTTAAAAAAAATGTTTGACACACAATGTGTCTGGACTGGAAGATGGAAAGTCATGGTAGACTTACAAGTAACAATTATTTATTTGGAAAATATTGTGAACATTTTGGTGTGTAGAGGAACTTTGGGGTATTCTAAGCAACCCAATGCATGTTACCTTTTATGGAAAATTTTGCACTTAATGCTGATTGGGGTAAAACACACTGTGAACAGTGCGTGGAGAAGGGAAATTCTAAGTTAACAAAAATCAAGTTGTAGAAGGTGTATTAGCCAAATGCATTTTGGTTTGACTGCAATTTTGAAGATAGAGAGAGGAAAGGAACCTGAAAATGATAAGATAAATGTAAAGAAGGTTCAGAAAATGAACCAGAAATTGATAATAAAGAAGGAACCAAAGCAGACTGTCGGTATCCAAAGCCATAAAAATAAACTAAACAAGAACAAATGGTTGAAAACCAAGAACAAACACTTTTATATTTATTTAAAAAGTGTTTTTGTCATATATCATCCAATACTTCATCTGACTAGAGAAAGGAATAGTGATGATGCTATTGTTTTATTAAATGTGTAAGAACAACAATCTATGAGTAATGTAGCTGGGGATAAGAAGGATATAATGTATCTACAAAAAGTAAAAGCAATGTGTTATTTGAAAAAAAAGAACTTTTGTTAAGTAAAGATTAACAAAATGCATATATTGCTAAATATTTATTACAAAACACTGAACTTAAAAAAAAAAAAAAAAAAACATTCTGAAAGTGAAAAATAGCAGGGGGTCATTAACCTTGGGGAAAACTGTCTAAATATAAATAGTATCAGGTCCCCATTAAGAAGATGATTGGTTTTACACTGGATTGTTTACTGTGTTGTATTCCAGTTAGATTTGCACTTACTGAGAAGGTGCACGTACAAGAAATAGGCAACATGTTAAATCACTCTATTGTTTGGTCAAGGGGGAGAGGAAGAATGTTTCTTTTAGTTATCGTTATGACTCGTGAGCACAACTAAGCACAACTAAGCAGGTAGACGTTACCTTTGTAAGTCCTGAGAGATGTGTTATATTTGATATTTCTGTCAAAGGAAAGTAGTTACATTTTGTGCATTAAAGCTCCAGTAACACTTACACAAGAATAATATAAATGTGGATATTATCTGTTTGGAATGTTTTCAATGTGAATTTAAGAAATGTGACTCAGAAAAGATAATACTGTCATAAAAGAATGGTCTGACATTTGTAAATTAGGAAGAAGTATTTTCTGATCACATTGATGTTTCAGTGATTTTGCTGAAGAACAGCGTTTAATTTCATCTACCACTGCGGCACATTAAAGAGGGATATAATCAGAAAGTATATATATATATATATATATATATATATATATATATATATATATATATAGTTCCCCTTTATAATCTTGAAATACTGAAATATCGAATTTCAGTATCTGGAAACTATAAAGGGCAATGACTCACAATCCTGAAACCCAAAAGCACGAAACACACAATCACAAACATACACACACCATACACCACACAACACAGACACCATCCTACCCACACCACACAAACTAGACAACCCTACACTACATGCACCCCCTCACACCCTCCCTACTTATATATACCAACTCAGAGATCGCACAGACAGGAAAAAAAAACAAAAACTCACACCCAGACATTTTACAGTCCCTCGCACACACAAACACACATCACACATACACAAACACCAACACATCCAACACTCACACTCATACTTCCACCTCCCTACCCTAACCCACATGTACAACTTACAAAAACACTCACATACACTCACTCACCTTAAATTCCGGACAGAATCCCAGCCAAACACTTCACATAATGTATCGTAAATGCATAATTGCGGATTTGAGATATTTGGATTCGCACTTATGCACTTTCACTATTGTGAAGTTTTGCCTTTATGGTCTCAAGATACTGAAATTTGATATTTCAGTCTTTTGAGATTATAAAAGGGAACTATATATATATATATATATATATATATATATATATATATATATATGGATCAACTTCAGTAGATCAAATATATTACAAGTTTGAACCACATATGACCGAGACCATATGTTCAAACTTGTAACAGTTCGAACACTGAAGTAAAAAAAGAAAAAAAACAACAAAAAACAAAATTAAACACCCCACACCCCTGTTACTTAAATATGCCAGCTCCGAGATGGCACTACATTGCGGAAAAAAGGGAAATCTTCCCGTTCTGCACTGTACGGAGATCTACATTCAGTCCGATCGAACATTTACAAGTTCGAACATATGGTCTCGGCCATATGAGGTTTGAACTTGTTATATGTTCGATCTACTGAAGGGGACCCATATATATATATATATATATATATATATATATATATATATATATATATATATATATATAAACTAATATATAAGTTAGGATAAGAAGAAAGGTAGAAGGGAATATTGCAGGAATAATATCCATTTCTTATGGTTGCAAGGGATTTACTGTAAATGTAGTTATGAAAAATTAAGTCCTTTAAGTTTAAAAAATAAATATGATGAGTTTACAGAATATAATGTGGGGAATATGCAAGAAGAGCTTCAATGACTATATGCATACTGTGCAGAAAAGAAAAGTGATTTTTATGAAAGACTAGAGCAATTTAAGGAAAAGGTTTTTACCAAATAAAAAGAGGAAGTCAGTTGATAAGGTGCTGTGTCAAGTGATTTAAATGTGGATTTAAGTAAACTAAGGACATATTTATCTACATATTAGGAGAGAATGAGATGTAGTTGTTATCTTTAACTGAAGATCAATAGCTCATTTTGTTGTTTATGTTGAACATATGTTATAATAAGGGCTTATAATTGTAGCTGAACTGAAATAGTGTAAAAGATTATACTGAAAAAGGGGATAGGAGAGGTTTGCAACATTGGAGGCATGTGGTATTGGCAAACTAATTATAAGAAATCAGTAGAAATGTTGTAGTTAAGGGTATCACAGATGAAGAGGACTATTGAGCATTATTTTGGAAATATATTTAGTTTATTTGCATTTAGTTACTGGGAAGTTCTAACTGCATCATGCAAGTGGATGCCTTGGGGGGACACTGCAAAACCATATTTAGTGATAGAAAATTTTACAAAGTGATTATAGCAAATACTTCGTGAGTAAAACTATTTGAAATGTAGTGATTGCACATTCAAAAATGGAGTTTATGTGATAAAATAAAGCAGTAATATAATTAGTATTACTAAGGGAAATAACAGACTATTCAAAAAGGAGATACATAAATCAAGTTATTAAGCTGTGACATTCAAAGGCATTTGATAACATTAGTCATAATAGTTTAAAGGAAATAATAGGTAAATATCATTTTGAGATGACTATTATTCAAAAAGTGTAGGTAAAAACACAAGAATATTACAAATAAATTGGAATTTTGATGCTAATATCAAAATGTGGTGTGATTTAAAGGGTACTTTGAGTGGACAGATATTTGCTTTATGGATGAATGGAATTTTGACATAAGTGAGAGAATAAGTGAAGGAAGAATTATGTTAGAAAGAAAGGTAGATGTTGAGTTTTCTATAGACATACAGGTGCTCCATTGCTGATTACACAAAGGTAAGGTGTGTATGAGAAAATACATTTGGTGTTGCAGAACAAATTCCGTAAGATAGGGTTAAGATTAGATGAAGACAAAGCTCAAAGAATATGATGATGAGGTCAAAAGGATGAATATATTTTACAAGAAAGGGAACTGAAATATTAGGAATAATGTTTTGCTCTAGAGATGTGCTAGATAAGGATTACATTGGGAAAGTGAAGAAAGCCAAAAAAATAATAATGTGGAATATGTTAATATGTTTTAAAAGGTGCACTTAACATGGTAGTTCTGAGTTTGTTTAGTTATAGGGCATGTATATTACGTTTTTTACATGAACTGGAAAATAGTAACAACAGAGTAGACTATAAAATACTAAGCTTTTTCAGGGAAACAAGCCTGCCCTCTGCACCTCAATCCCTTAGAAAAATGTTTCTTTCCTTTGGAGTTCACAGTAAAACCTTTCAAAGACAGATATACGTTATAGTGATTCTAAGACTGGAAGGCTGAATTTAATCATGACAGTTTCTTTGCTTCATTCAATTTTATGAGTTAAAATAAAAATATAAAAAAGATTATTTTAGTAAAAAATGCTTTCTATTGAGTTATTATAAAAAGTAAAAAACAAGGAAGAGTGAAAACTTTGCAAAAGAAACAAAAAGAAGCTAATTTCAGAAAAGCATTTGAGGTTGGTCTTGGTAATTCTGTTATTGAGGTAGCAGAAGTAGTAACAATAATTATGTTATGTGCAGGTTAGGGGTGGGGGAAGGAGCAGAATTAGGGTTAGCATTAGGACTAGCACCCATGCAGTGGTGGTGCTGCGGTAGCGTTGTTGCCTCACAGTAAGACGGTGTCCTGTTCGATTCTCAGCTAGAGCGTCTTCTGTGTGGAGACATGTGTGAATGGGCATACATTCGTTAAAGGTTGTGCATCAGGGCCAGCAACTCGGCACGTAAAAATCTACTGCCAATCATTAGTGGACCGGAGATCCGCTGTGGCGACCCCTAACCAGGAAAAGATGAAAGATACAACAACAAAAACAACTAAGGTGGTAAGGGGAGCAGAGCATTTATTTTTATTTTCCGTGTGGAAATGAGAAACAGTGCATCAGTTGTATAAACTAACTCTTGGATTCAAAGAAATGCTTACTGCTCATGCTAATTGTCAGGTGAGGGGTGGTCAGTTAGCATGATGTTGAGAAAATGCAATTCAGAGACCGGAATGACCACAGTAAGAAAGAATATCATTATCGGTGCTGACATCCCCATGGAAGGGTAAACCTCGGAGGTAGAGCAGACACTGAATTGTAAGGGCTTAGCATTATGTAGAAACCTTCTGAACTAAGGCTCCTGCATCATATTGAGTCTTTCTACATTCCAGTGTATGCTTATGTGAATAATATATTTATTATAAAATCTAGTCACTTATTGCATCTACAGTTATAGACAGCACAGTTTGCTGATAAAAGTAAATGTTTATGCTTTGTATCTCCTGGGTAATATCCAAACTGTGATGAGAAAATCAAGTATACTTACCTGATTAATATGTGTGTAACTAAATAACTAAATAAATAAAATATTTAAATTAAATGTTCAGTATAATTTCAAAAATATGCAAAGTCATAACATATTTTTATGTTTTCCATATAGATTTACAGTGATGTGCATCTTAGCAGATCTCAGAATATGCATATTTTATTAAAAATGTTTAATTTCATTAATAATGCCAGATGTGTTGCAAAATATGAAACCTACTCAAAATATGTTTTTATAAATAATGCATTCTTTGGAGTTTCTATCATGTTTTGATCTCTAAAAGCTTGTAATCCTTTGTAGTACTCCTAACCTTTAGCTAACTTCTTTGATCTTATAGCTTGGATCTATATATGTACTCAGATATTTGCAAGTTAACATTACCCTCATTACCTCTGCATCATCAGACATTACACCAGAGTGAATTTCCTTTAAATGGAGTAAATGTAATCAGACCTATTTTATCATATTCTTTACAAATTTATTATTTTTCAAATGTACTGAAAACTAGCTAAGTTGATTTTTAAATCATTTATGTTATGATCAAAATAAATTATGACTTCATTGGTTGAAAGATCTTAATAAAACATCTTAGAAATTGAAATGAATGCCATTAATAACTTAACTGAATAAATAATACTAAATAAAAACGCTGTAAGATTCCACTGTTGTGTCAACCAAAAGCATATTTTATTTACTCAAACCCATGGTCACTTTTTGCTTCCTGCACATCAATATTTTTAAACTGTTGAATAAAAATCAGTTCTAGGGTTTAGCCAAAACAGTTATGATAGGAGAATATGGCACATGGCATTGAGTTCTTATCATTCCACACCAAAAAAAGACATATCCAGTAGTCTCTTCCAAGTTCTGTGTCAGTATACTGAAGACCACAATACTGAATACCAAAATACTGAAAACACTAGACTGAAAGTACAAGAGGCAGAGAGCCAACATCCTAGACTACATGCTGGAATTGTAAGGCCCGTGAAGCACCTGTATGCTATCCACAGCTGAACACCAAATAATATATATATAAACCTGCAGCTGAATGCAAGACAAGCTCTTTACAATTACTGAACAATATGGTGAGAAGAATTAAAACCACTTGCATTATCAGAAAGAGAATTTATTCACATGTGGAGTACTTTGTTTACATTAGAGAAGTTACAGGCCACGTATGGCACAAATGTATGCTGTTTTGAAATGAAACAACACACAAGAAAAATATTTCTGCAGAAACATACCCCCAAACCTACATTTCAAATTATATATTGTCAATCTTAAATTTGCTAATCTTGAGGCTAACTGAAATATGTGATTTTCCCCCTAAGCAAACTATATGTTCTGTTAGCAACCCTAGACAGCCTTGGAATTAGAATATATAAGTAGGATTTATGGGGTTACAGATGAGATTGTCCCTGCAGAAGAGAATGTGTTCTATAGTTTTAATCCTTTACTTTTAAAAAGTTAAGGCTTAATTTTGTTATGTAGTTTCAAGACCCTTGTATATGACTATTTTGTGCTTCAGTCATGTTGATGTCTGGTACTTAATTTTTAGAATTCTGACTTTCGCCATTTTTCTGAGGTCTAATGCTACAGTGATGACTTATCCTATCAGCAAGTCTTGCAAATCTGTCTCTGCATTTGTAAAGTCAGCTATCATATCATGAACAGCATATGTTAAACTTTACTTGTTTGAAGTCATCATATTATTCCCATTTACTGGATTCTCAATTATTTTTGATTCGTGGGGAAGCACTTTACATTGACCATTAGCCACATAATGTGTTGAAAATGTCTTCATTTTGCACTGGAACTTTGACACTGAGATGGAACTGAAAAAAATTCTGTTAGAATTCTATTACATACTTTGTACAATGGAATCCTGGGAATGTTGTCAGGAAGCTAGACGGGACTCTGCAAGGATTTACTATTAGCCTGAGTAAGGACTACTGGTCAGAGACTATGTGGGTCATTAATAAGTTTAGCAATAAGCATCGCCTGTCCTATGGCTAACCCACTTACAATTTATAAACCCCATGTATTTAAAACTAATAAAATTACAAGCAGATGTTTTTGCTAGGTTAAGTGTGAGCTCACAACTTTTGTAGTTGTATATAATTTTGGGATAAAATTTCAGATGATTTGCCTTCATTTACTACCTTATGAATTATGGCAATGTTGTACATTTTCACCCAAAATCAAGATTGTGTAGTCATATGTAAAATCACCACTGGGAAAAGATTGTGCCATGATAGAGGCATGACCCATTGTGGGTCCTGCAGATGAAATGGTGGTCAATGTTTTGAAGTGGCTATAATGTGAACATTGAAAATTTACAGGACAAAATCAACTATCATACTAACAAAAGTGCACCATAAGCATCAACTTTAGTTTTCACACATCTTTCAAGGAGCTAACCATGGGTTTGGGGGTGGTCATATGGGAGTATGGGGCACAATGTCAAACACATTTTTACAATTAACAAAATAGCACAGAAATCCAGATTTCCATTTTGTTGCTTAAATTATTGACATTGGGGAATTATGCATGTTTATGTCAGTTTAAAGGAACATGGACTTTAGTGGGACTGATAGTGGAGTGGGTGAAAATGAAGATTTTTTTCTTGTAATTGTTAGTATGGGACATAGCTAATGGTTTTCTTTTTGTATGGAATGAGGACAGATATTGATGGATTGGATGCTTACCAATGTCTGTACATCTTTATAAAGATGACTGATTCTATAAAAATTAGGATGCTTGTGCATTCTCTGTATGTTTGCTAAATAATGTATTCTCTGTATGTTTGCTAAAATAATATAAAGCTTGGTATAGTGAAAATCATACCTGACCATTGCACTTGATGGTTTTATTTCCAAATGATGGCAGCAGCTATCTCTAAAGGGATGGTGGATCATGGGCAATTCCGTTACTTTTTACTGACATTTTATGAGGGTTTTAGGATGTGTGAACCTACTCTAGGTGGATAGGTTTTTTTCAGCTTTACATACAACTGCCATTACAGATAGAAGAAGATGTTTACGGGAACTGTCATTGGTCACTGTAACTGACTAAGCAGGACTGGAAAGCAGCCAAAGTCACTGACCAGTAGAAACCATGAGTCTGATTCAGTGTTGCACTATTTTCAGCTAAGTCAGTACTCTAAGAATGGACTAACCTGAAGACAATCGTTAAACAATCACATGGCACTGTTTATGCAAGCAAGTTGGTTTGTTTGTTTGTGAAACTGAAGTGAATGATTTGTATGGTTTTGGCTTTGTGTTTTCAGTTTGCAGATTTTCTGTCATGCAAATGGTTAAAAAATATTAGTTGCTACAGCTCCTCAGCTGGCCTCTGCATCCCTGTCACATATACTATCATCTGAAGCTATAACTCCACAAAAGTGTTTGGTTACTAAGCAACTAAATCTTAGATCATTGTTACTGGACGTTCTTATGTACTAGCCTAACACATGCACTGCTTCAGTTAAACAGACAGCTTGCAGATAAGGTTGAGCATATTCATCTCTGTCAGGCTGCAAACATAGCCCTTTGTTAGAAGTCTTACAAATAAATGGTAACACCTAAAACATTTATAAAACATAGTAGGAACTACTATGAAAAAGTATTTAATAATGGCAGTGTACATGTGCCATAACAGAATCCAGCACAGCGGGTCGAATACAGTATTCAGTAGGAAATTTGCAGTGCTTAAAAATCTTCTAAAATTTCAAAAAAGCCTAAAGGTAGAAAGTCACTCTAGATCACGGAATACCATAATGACTAAGGCACAAAACATGCGAAAGGAGTAATTTTTTAAAAAATTTCTTGACCATATATATTAATTTATGACACAGTGCAGCTTGCTTTGGTCATACTGTGCTATCCAGGGAATGCAGTTTTTCATTAAAAACTGTTACTTCTCTGTATACTGCCCTAGAGAATAAAACTTGTGAGCTAATAGAACAGCATTAAGACAGACGGATGACCAAATTCCAAACTAGGGTGTGTTACTAGAGACAGCGTGGTATAGAAGTACAGAAAGTTGTACATTTATGAAGAAGTTGTTTAATTAATTAATGGACCATGATGGAGTTTGCACAAACAGGATTGTCCTTAGGATGAGTGTATGCGCCCTACTCATGCCTGAACATTTAGCTTCTCTTAAGACAGCCTTTTCTGTGTTTAAATAAACGGTATATTTTTTTATTTGTTCTTCATTGACCAGGTTGGTCCCACTAGGATAATAGCCTCTTTTCAGGGGAGACCTGAGGTAGGGGAGACCTGAGGTAGTATTTATTCTGCTGGGGGAAATTTGACCAGGACACTGTAGAACTTCCCTAACTCTTTTCAGTAGGTGCCACGGGATCTTTTACATCCACCTGAGCTACCACCATCTCGATCTCAGGCAGATAGGGCCTCTGCTTAAAGTCTCACCTGAAAGACGACACACTCACCAGTGCAGCACCCCCTTATGCTGCACTGCAGTGTCAGCAATCCATCCACATTGTGTGAGAATAGAAATCACAACCTTTTGCACCAAAGGTTTGTGTGCTACTTGCTGTGCCACACATTAAAAGATTTATCAAAAAAAAAAAAAAAAGTAGATTATACCTAACCTGATAAACCACTAGTGTATATCAGGGTGTCCTAAACGCTCTAAGCACTAGATGTTGATCCTTTAAAGGGGGGATGCCACCACTGATAAGAAAATATAAGTATCAACATTTGTTTTTGAGAATTTCTTATTGGCTTTTTTTATACTGGCATATATGAGACAATACTGCATATTAAAACTAGAAGTGTTAATAATGGTTGAACTGGTTGAAACTGTAAATAGAACATGTTTTTGCTTCAGAAATTAAGAGACAATAAAATGTGTGGCCTTTAAATCTGAAAATAGCTTACTGGCGTTTTTTTTTCAGCTGAAATTAGCATTTTCTGCTGCATTGAGCTGCTGTCATACAAATTCAGTATGCAGTTCTTTTTTTCTGAGTCGTTTGATGTTAAGCTTTAGAATGTGATTCAATTTCTGTCTTTGTCACTGTTGCCTATCAGCTGATGTGGAGGATGGCTTTGTAGTAATGCTTGGCAAAGACATTTGGCCAAATTCCAAAAGACTTGCTGTCCATGTAAGTGATTTACTGAAGTGTAAGACCTATCTATAAAGGTGTTTTACACTGCAGTAAGTCACCTACCTCCAGGGGGAAGCCTTTGAAAGTCTGGCCCAGTGTATCAGAATCTCCATTCTCAATACTGACATCATAGCTGTGTATTTGTAGTATAAAGGTAGAGTTTGTGCACATCTATGTTGCTTGCTACATCTGAAATCTAGCATCATAAAATGAGAAAAATTATTACTAGTGAGACAGGAGGAGGCAATGAGTAACTGTTTTTGAATTTTTATTTTATTTATTTGACATTTGTTGACCAGGAAAGTCCAAGTGGATCAGGAACCCATTTTCAG
This sequence comes from Protopterus annectens, assembly GCF_019279795.1. NCBI lineage: Eukaryota > Metazoa > Chordata > Ceratodontiformes > Protopteridae > Protopterus > Protopterus annectens. Next base: position 1,273,594,655 of record NC_056741.1, on the reverse strand, counting down.
CGGAGGCCAGGGGAGAAAAGCTCTACAAAGTATAACAATGAAAATACAAATAAAGGTAGAAAATAGCAAAGCATTTTACAAAGATGCAAAATAATTAAACAACAATAAAAAACATCTTACAAAATTGATGTGCAGTGATAATTACAGTTCAAAGGAAGAGTAGTTTACATATTATCGGTTGTTTTAAAAGCATAATGACAGTTGAAAATTCTCTCAGCAGTATATATTTCAATCAAAGAGTGCAAGAATTAAGGTTCATGCAGTTATAGCATACCTTTGCCTTTCTGGTTGGTCATTATTAAACAAAGTTTGTAAGCGGAATGTTCTCCCCTTTTCTCTAAATCTTTTCAAGCATTTTCACAGAAGACACCTAATGAGCTACAGATATGGTTCTGATTATTCTATCTAAACAGTGCCTGTCTGCTGCCTTTGCTGATGTTTCTCTGCCACAAATCTCTTGCATGCGCTGTTCATCTGAAAGTGCTCACCCCAGTAAATGTATGGATTGTATCAAATGATAGCAATATAAAGTTGTCAATCTTTGACAACTGAGTGGCTGTTTTTTTATTTATTTTTCTGTTAACTGGGTGAGTGGACTTGTTCATGTTCCCTTTTCAGACAATACCCTGATCATTCACAAAATAAAGTCAAGGGAGTATTTTAAAGAGACTATGGACACATTCATTGGATATTAACAATGCTTATATAAAAACATAGTAGGCTACAAGAAAGAATAATGTACATGGCTAGAACAGAATTGTTTCAGAAACAAAATATTCCATTAAACTGAGAGGTTATCATCTAGAATGATTTCACATATTCAAATATATACAGAATCTTAGGTTTCAGTATGAATAAGAAAAATGTCTGTACAGTTTGTAAAAGCTTTTAAAATTTAGGCAGAATTTTACTCACTACATTTTCTGAGCCTATGCAGTGCTGCCAGCAGTAAATGTAAAGAACTGTTGAGCCTATAGCGATAGTAATAGTAATAATAATAATAATAATAGTAGTAATAATAATAATAATAGTAATAATAATAACAATAATAATAACAATAATAATGATAATAACAACAATAATAATAATAATAATAATAATAATAATAATAATAATAATAATAATGATGATAACCTCTGTGCAGCACTGCTGATAGACACTCCATGTTCTTTGTCAAACCATGAGCATCACTCTGTGTTGAATTATATGGCAAATAACTTTTTTTCTAAATGGCTCTTCTTTTTTTCAGATGCTGAAATAGAAGAACTAAGTTACAATAAATATTAAAATAAATAAAAGTATTCACTTGATTTGAAATATGTATTGCTTCTGACAGACACTGTCAGCTTGCTTATAATCAGGTTTGTTTTTTTCACAGCCTATGCTTTCATGCTATTATAGAAACAGTTTGTTGGCAGATAAGGCATGATTAGCCCACCTACTCTGCTTATTATCCTACTAAATGTTCTACAGATTCTTCTTAATCAATACTCCACTTCCTTCTATGCCTTACTAGAATATATTGTTGCATGGTATGTGCACTCTTGAATTCTACCACAATTTCCTCAGGAAGGCCAGTCAATGCATCCCAAACCTTATTATCTCACTGTCCCTCCGTGTCTTTCTCGATCATTACATTGTGACCCCCCCCTTCTTCTTATGCAGCTGCTTCTTCTAAAGAGGCTGGCCTGTTGGACTTTAATTTACTTGACATAATCTTGCCTGCCCCCCTCCTGCTTTCCTTATTAAATATGTTATTGATTTCCTGTCATTGCTCATGTGACAGTTCTTTCAGCTGCAATAGCTCAGATACATTTTGCTGAAAGTTCAGCAGACTCCCCTTACAGTTTAAGATTGGTGATACCAGTTTAAATTCTGAGACTCATAAATACAGGTCCAAGAAGCTGAGGACTGGATGTACAAAAAATGGAGATGTACATATACCAAGTCTGAAATCACTGAATCTCTAAGTATTCCCTTTTCACCATGGTATTGGCAATCTCTGATCGCCCATGAATATTTATCACTATTTTCTCATGTTTACTGCTCACCTTTAGATCTAATTATGCATAGGCTCCCGTCCTTGTTTGTTATCATGTTATCTGCCATTATGTGGTCTTCCTTTTGATTATAGTTTCCTAAATGCATTATACAAGATTATGGTACTAATACTCAGAGACAGAGTCAAAGAGCATTGTTTCACTGTAGCTCATCAGCTGAAACAATACTGGATAAACTCTGAATATACTTAAATGTCTCTTGCTTTTGAGGACTTAGCTCTTCATAACCCTTATTCTGCTGGTGGCCTCCTAAATTCCCAGTATGAAAGATTCTTACCCCAAATTGTCACTAACTGAACAAAAGCGTCATCTTCCTGATCTGGCAAACTGGGTTTGTTCAGCCTGGTTTGATAAACTCACATCCATCTGTGCCAAGCAATATAGACTTTTTATAGACTTTTTCTTTACAGTGAATTGAAATCAACATAGATGTAGATATTCCTCTAACTTTGCAAGCTCCTTTGTCATCCGGTTAAATTTGTCTCCTACTTTAAAAACTAAAGCTAATCTTCAAACCTTAAGCTAGTGGTTAATGATCCACTACAGCTGTGCAGATCGGTCAGTACAATAGCACCAGGGTCTCCACCATTGGTGTCTCCAAACATTCTGAAGAGGTGAATTGCTCAATCAGTTGTAGCAATAAAATTCTTCAAGAGGTTACACATAATTGTGCACTAATTATTAATGTAAAGAACCTTCACTGATTCATTCAGATGGCAGTTGGACATGTGCAAGACAGTCACGGGTCATCATCCCAAACTTAATGTTTGTGACACTGTGTTTACTTGATATTTGCTTGCTGCTTTTGTTTAAGAGGCGTAACTCAGCAACTTTGCCTCTGGCAACATTATTCAAAAGCCTTTATTGCATACTTGTATGTTATGATGTATTTGCTATAAAACACTGAGTGATAAAACATTAACAACAGGCTTCTATGCTCCATTCATATTCGTTGTTAATGTACTTGTTAAATGCAAGCCCCTTATTAGGCTTTGTGCAGTAAACACAGTGGCATAACACGAGGGAAACAGAAACAGGCATTTCCATAATCAGCAGATACCTCTCTGTCCACCTTTATGTTGTTGTATAGATTTCAGATTCGATATAACCATCCTGAATGTTGATATTACTGGTAAATACTGATATTACTGACATTATTGGGTTTGGTCAGAATTAAACAGTGATTCATAATCAGAAAGTGTGAGGCCATTAGCAGAAGTCTAAGAAGTCTATTCTTATGTCAGACTGCCGTGCCACGAATAATGTATACGTATGGATTAAAATCCTTTGCAGCTTCACTGAGGATGCATTAGCATTCCCTATGCAACAGGTTTAGATGGTATCCTAGAACAGGAGAGCTAATTGTTTCTTAAGACACAACTCCAGGGTAATTCACATGGAACTGTAGATGTCTTTGGTAAGAAGAATGTCATACAGAAAGCTATCCTGCCTACATTGTTTCACTCTATATTTTCTTCTGGCATTAATTTGTAGAATGGGGTAGCAAGTTTTTTCTCATTTGTAACACTGAGCTCAGCTACTGAAATAATTGATCCTCTGTCTTACTGCTTATCTTTACTGGAGTACAGCTGCAATACCCATCTGACTTAAAACATTTCACCTCCTGCTCCTCTGTATTGTACTAGTCTTTACTGTGTTCACACTGAAAAGAAATTCACTGTTTGCATTTGGAATTCTGTTGAATTATCCACTACATACTTAATATTTTTGCTTATTTTATTTGTATGTTACTTTTTGGACGCTTGCTGTACTAGTAACAGCCGTATAAATCTTTTTCTGCCAGAACCATACTTGTTTTATTGCCACTGTTTTAATTGCTTCCCATATTTTCATACTGCATTCATTATGCAATGGCTGCACAATCAGCATATCCACCCAGTTACTAAATAAATAAAGGGAGAACCTTAAGACTAGTTGGGAACTTTACTGCCTAGCTTTATCTTGGTAAGGACATATTAGAATTGGGGAACTTTACTCCAGTGTAATTTGTATGTGGTTCCTTAATTCCTGTATGCAGAATAATAACTTTATTGTTTTTTTGTGATATGTAGTTACTGGGCATTGCAAAGGACAGAGGGGATGAATTTTGACAAAAAGTGACATGGAGTGCTATTGGCTGCACAAAGAAAGACTGCATTTACAGTCACTTTCTGCTGTTAATCATTGTAGAGAATGTTCTTCTCACTCGCAGATTCACTGTGAAGTGTAACTAATTTTCCTCTGTTTCTGCCTTTTCTTAATCCCTAATGTTAAGTAGTAAAACATGACTACTCACACTATGCAAACATTTATGTGCCCATACACAGATATATTGGTGTGTGTGTGCATGTGTGTGTGTGTGTGTCTGTGTGTGTGTGTGTGTGTGTGTGTGTGTGTGTGTGTGTGTGTGTGTGTGTGTGTGTGTGTAAAATTATATTATGGGCTTGGGGTCCTGTCAAAAGTCTGAACATGATCAACCAAATGGAATAATTTTAATTGCACAGTCTGTAAAGTAAGAATTACAAGCATGATGAAAATCTGAAACACTCTCAGAAATATAAAATATTTTGGTATTCTAATGCTTTGTGTGTGTATGTATGATAAAACTAGGGTTATAGGGTTATAGTTAGGACTGGGGTTAGGGATAGGTTTTCTGTAAGCTGTGTGTGTGTGTGTGTGTGTGTGTGTGTGTGTGTGTGTGTGCGTGTGTGCGTGTGTGCGCGTGTGTGCGTGTGTGTGTGTGTGTGTGTGTGTGTGTGTGTGTGTGTGTGTGTGTGTGTGTGTGTGTGTGTGTGTGTCTTATTTAGGGTTAGAGAAGAGAGTGTTATGGTTAGTATTATGATTAAGGTTCAAGTTAGGGTTAGGGCTCATGTTTGGGTCTGAGTTAGCACAAATGATTAAGGTGCTACATGTGTGCTATCCATAGCTTGAATCCTAATCGTCACAACACTTTCCAACCCTAAATCTATGCAGATAGCTTAGTTTTAGCTGTTTGCATTTCAAAACTTGTAGTAGATGTTGTGTTTTGTGGATATTTTGTGTTTGAGGTAGGTACCATTAGTCTGTTGTCAGGAACTTATATATATAACAATATTTGTGTGATACATAATCTGGAGTTACTGAGTCAACAAAATCCTGACTTAACCAATTTTTTGGGAGGTAGACAGTTAATAGAGAAAAATAACAAGTAAAAATATTATATTCATAAAGTAGCAGAAAGTATTCTAAGAGTTAAGCCAACACAGGAATGAAGAAAGGAGATTTTGTCAATAGAAATAACTGAAAGAGGTGGCTGGAATGTACTGGAGGAAATTAGCAAATGAACTAAGGTATTGGGGGCATGTAATTAGAGGGGGAAGGTAATAGAGTGGGATGAGGGTGATAGTGATAGAGGGTGATAATATCAAAACTCTTGAAAACATCCTGTCCTGGATCTCCTCCAATATAAAAAATGAAACCTATATACTCGGTGATGCCAACATCAGCTGGAATACTATTAACTCTGAAGCCCCATCCCACACTATCAACCTGAACACCTTCTCCCAACTAATACAATCTCTAACTAGACCAAATAAAGATGGTACCTCTGGTACCATCATTGACTGGATCCTAACAACTCACCTAAACCTTATCACCAAAGCCGGAACATTACCTGATCCTTTCAGCAATCACCTACCAGCCTTCGCTGACCATCTCTCATCTCCACTGCATAAACACCACCACTACATCGAAACCCACAACCTCTCCTCTTTCAACCCTCTAACTTTCTCCAAATGCGTAAAGCATAGTGATTGGTCTGCTTTAAAAACCCTTCCTCTAGATGATGCCGTTTCCTACTTTAACCACTCATTCCTAACCCTTCTCAATCAGCAAGACCCCCTTCGAACCAAAGGCATCAAAACCAATCCCTTCCATGGTTATCAAAAGATACTAAACTAGCCTTGCACCAAAGGGACAACAAATGGAAACTATCAAAAACATAAAAACCCTAACCTCCTCCTAGAGTATAAGCAACTATGAAACTCCGCATAAAAAAACAATTAAAGACTGCAAAGCCCATTACTCCAAACTCCAGTCCTTGCACTCAACAAATCCCAAAAAATGTTGGGACTCCATCTCATCCATGCTGCATCCTGCAATAAAGAAAACCCCTGCCCAGACCCCAACCTCTCCAACCTTGAAACAGCCAGCCAGTTCAACTCATTCTTCATAGACTGTATAGCTAAACAATCAGCCTCCTTCCCATCCCCCCAACACCACCACCACCCCCTCCTGCCCCAACCACTACCCCAATCATCAACCTTCCTACACATCCTTCTGCCTCAAGCCCATCCCCACAAGCACTATAAAAAGACTTTTCCTCAAACTCAAACCCTGTCCCAATGCACCCGACAACCTTCCACCCACCTTCCTCAAACAATCTGCAGACAGCATTGCCTATACCATCTCTAGCCTTATAAATAGATCCATGCAAGAATCATACGTCCCTTCTATTTGGCGCCATACTTACATCATCCCCCTTCACAAAGGTGGCAGAAATACTGATGCCACCAACTTCAGGCCTATTGCCATCATTTCCCCTCTTTCTAAAATACTAGAGAAAACAATACAAGCACAACCCATGGCACACCTAACACTAAACAATCTCCTCTCCATTACCCAACACGGCTTCTGCCCTGACCACAGCACCATGACTGGCCTTATTATCATAAACCTTGAACGCAACTCAAGCAAGTTTGTATCCAAACTATTCCTAGATCTGTCAAAGGCCTTTGACACCATCTCACACACCCTACATATATCCCAACTCTCCACCCTACACCTCTCTCCCACCACCATCGCCTGGTTTTCCAGCTACTTGTCCAACTACCAACAAGCTGTCCAATGGAAAATTTCAACCTCCCCCATTCTTCCCACACCCACAGGTGTCCCAAAAGGTTCTGTTCTTGATTCTCTTCTCTTCAACCTATTCATTAACAACTTTCACCAATCCATCCCAGACTCATCTATCATCCAGTATGCAGATGACTCAACAATCATCTGCTCAGCCTTCGCCCCCTCCAAGCTCCTAGCAAAAACCCAACTAGCCTTCTCCAAAACAGAAACCTGGATGCAGTCTAACCATCTGGCACTAAATGCAAATAAAACCAAACTAATGTTTTTCCCTACCAAAAACTCCATTGACAAATCCACATTCACCATACAGAGCCAAAACAACAGCCTCCTTGAAATTGTTCCCAACACCAAGCTTCTTGGCATCATTATTGATGAAGAACTAAAATTTGACACCCACATCCACTCCACAATCAAGAAAATCCACCAAAAGTTAGGTCTCCTCTACAGGCACAACCACTTCCTAAGCCCCTCTACCTGTCACACTCTTGCATCCACCTTCTTACTCCCCTCCCTTATGTATGGTCAACCTCATTTCATCAATCTCCATCTTGGCCTTCGGTCCAAACTTGAATCCTGTTACCACAAGATCTCCAAATTTGCAACCAATTCAAAAAAACTCATCCCACCACTGCCACTCCCTCCTCAGCCTCAACTGGCTTGAACTACCCAACTACCTCAGTTACCTACAACTAACCATTGCCCACAAGCTCATCTTTAAACCTGCCAACTGCCCAGCTCTAACTACTTCCTTAAAACCTTACATTTCCCAACCGCTCACTCAGATCCAAAAAACAAAATCTCCTTCAGGTCCACAAACCTGCACGAACTCCTGGCCATCTACTGCTGTCCCACTCCTTAGTTAAACAGTGGAACTCTCTCCCCACACACCTATGCAACCTACCTAACCATACAAATTTCAAATCTCAGCTACTCTCTCATCTTTCTTCTAAATGGGAATGCCCTTGCCACGCTCCATCTTAAACCCCCCATTCCACCTTTCATTGACTCATCCAACTACCTCTACTATTATTTCACCCCACCCAAAACAATCCCTCCCCTACTAAAAACTAATTTTCTCTCTAATATCTATTGTACTATACTCTCCAATCTCAAATATACTATTACTCTCTCCGTGCATAATATTTTCCTAACCTACATGGGTAGTAGCTATATATTTTGAAATGTTAGACCTACAATTGAGTTTATAACAAAAATATTCACTTTATGTAAATGTTGAAATTTCTGCATTGAATTATGTCTTTTCATTTTTGTAGCATTGTGACAAGCCAATTGCAAATATCATGGAGCGCATCTGTAAATGTTTAATTAGCTGTATGAACTATATCCTTTTGTAACATGTGAAATGTAACTTGCAATTATTGTGGAGCTTTTCTCCCCAGGCCTCCACTGAAAAACAGGCTCTTCTTGGCCCAGTGGACTTTCCCAGTCATCAAACTTCAATAAATAAATAAATGAGGCCAAGAAGTTCAGACTGCAGGCTAGAGACTGCCTTCCCTAGCAGGGACTGAAATCAGACTATAGGCAAAGAGACAGAGATAGGGTAATTCTAAGTGAAATAACTGCTCTGGTAGAGATTTAATTGAATCTAAAATGGAAGCTGCTGTTAAAGAAGGGATAACTAGTAAGGCATCTAAAATATTGTGTGATAACTATAAGAATCAATCAGAGGAGCATGTAAAGGATTGGGAAGAGAGACTGGAAAAGCAATTTACAAAAGAAGATTAGGAGGACATATGTAAGGCTCCCCAGTATGCAACAAAGTCCATATGGTTTCTGATCTTTGCTTGGAAGTGTTTACATAGGTATGTTTATACTCCAAGCTAACTTCAAAAAAAAAATCCTCAGGTAGACAGCAAATGTTGGATGTGTGATAGGGAAGAAAAACATAACTGAGAACATATGTTCTGAGAGAGTAGTAAGTTTGCAGATTTTAAAATTTCCGTACAAGATACTCTGCTAGAAATATTAGGTTAGAAAATTGCTGTAACTAAGGAAATGATTCTTTTGAGATGGGACTGAGGATCTGAATTACCTAGACATAGTAAGGCTTATTAAGTTTAATTCTGTTAGCTGCAAAAAAAAAAAAACATTTACTAGAAAATGGAAATCAAAGTATGTATTTGAAGTACTGACTATTATAAAATAGATAAAAGAACTGGAAGAGGGATCTTTAGAAAAGGGAAGGAGAGAATTACATAGCAATAAATGGAAATTTTGAGAACAACATATGCAGAATAATGATCAGGAGGCAGAGAAGTGAGGTTTAAGGGAAGGCAGGAATTCAGCAATTTATGTATTGTTGGACTGATGATAGTTACAAGTAAAGAAAAGATATGTGATATATAATGTATGTAAATGGTTTGTTTTCTCTCCTGTTAATGTATTGGTGCCTACATCTTTACTGATAATTTAATAAAGGTGTTAAAAAAAGAAACCTGTTCATAAAACATTCTGCATTATTCTTATAGCAAACTAGCCGTAGCAGCTGGACTCCTGTTTTACGTTTGGCCTAAGACTAGGTCACTTTACAGATTTTCACAAATGGCAGCAATTAATTCACAATGTTTGTTTAGCAATTTGCATGATACAGACTGCTAATTAACTTTTATTGTCAAAGAGGCACATTTTCTAATTGAGTTGCATGTGAATTAAAATAATACATTCAGTGATTTAGCCTCCTGATGGTGCATATGCAGATTTAGTATGTTATTTCTGCAACTCTATAAGCAGTGACTTGCCTAGTTTACTATTTATATCAAACTCAAATGCTGTTTTAGTGATTGGTACCTTTTAAATAATCAGAGTACCAGCGTGTCAGATTCATCAATCAAAGCATAGCTAAAATAGTCCTTAAGTACATATAAAATCATCATAACAGCAATTAATAAATTATAACCCTAAAACTTAATGGAATGGCATGCAAGTTCTACACAGTAGTAGCTATGAATACAATCAGTCAAGCATCAGTGAAGTGAATCCTTACTCTGAAAGCTCCAGGTTCCTCTAATCAGCTAATAAAGAGGTTGGAGGAGTAGTAAGGTCAGAGAAATACTTGGAGGTATCTGCTTCTTGACCTTATAAGACTAAATAAGTAGATCAGCAAAGTGGCCTTGCATGAAATTGTGTAATGGCCAGTAGACCACTGCAGGCAGAGAGCATGCGTATAACATTGTAAGGTCTTGATAAACATGGCAACAAATGGGATGCAAAATTCTGAACCAGCAAGAGGCATCACAAATCTTCTTCAGGAACTCTCAGTGCAGATAGCAATCCAGGAGCTGAGCCAGGATAATAAAAATGGGGTCAATGTCAATGAGAAGAGCTGCATGAGAATAAGATGGACAATCTTAGCTGCATTCTGAGGGCAATAAAAAGGTAAATATTTCTCACTGCTGACATTTAACTTTAATTTCGTCATCATTGCAATATATTACAATAAAATGGGGCTGGAGTGGTAAGCACAGGACAAATATGCAAAAGTATGTCTGAAATACTGTTGTTTTATATGATACAGAATAATGATCAAATGGTAGGTTTTCAAACAGTAAAAAAAATGGATTCAGTTTTTCCTTAAATATTAAACTGTTGGTATTTCCGCAGTGGTACAGCAGTAGCGTTGTTGACTCACAGCAAGAGGTTCTCCCGTTCGAATCTTGGGTTGAGAATGCCTTCTGTGTGGAGTCTACATGTCCTCCCCGCAGTCGAGTGAGCGTTCAAAAGACATGTGCTGAACGGGCGTCAACCTTCGTTGAAGGTTGGGCTGGCAACTCAAAACCATAAAAACTAACTGCCAATCATTAGCGGACCGGAGTTCCGCTGTGGCGACCCCTAACCGGGAAAAGCCTAAAGACAACAACAACATTAAACTGCTGGTGGTAATACACACACTCTTTCATTGTTTTTATTTATAGGGAAAGAAAAGCACACAGGCCAATGTGAGGAAACCATTTTGTTTTAATTTAGATTTGTTTCATTCTTCAATTTCTTTCTCCTTGAAGCTTGTTCAGTTAATACTGATACAATAATGTCAGTGGCTCAACAGGTAGCATACTCATCATTAGTGCCGGATAACCAGAAGGCTGTGAGTTCTATTCCCACCCAGGGTGACTAGATTCATTTTCATATTGTTGACACTGCAATGCAGCATTAGGTGGATGCTGCATTCCTCAGTATGCCATCCTTTAGAAGAAATGTTAAATTGAGGTCTCATCTGCTTGAGTTGTTAGTAGCTCAGGTGGATGGAAAAGATCCCATGGCACCTATTTAAAAGAGTGGGAAAACTCCCCTAATGCCCTGGGACTAACCTGGCCAAAGGATAGATAGATAGATAGATAGATAGATAGATAGATAGATAGATAGATAGATAGATAGACAGACAGACAGACAGACAGACAGACAGATAGATAGATAGATAGATATGTAAAGGGCTGCAGTGAAAGGTTTTATTACTTATTAAGATAGATAGATAGACAGATAGACAGACAGATATGTAAAGGGCTGCAGTGAAAGGTTTTATTACTTATCACTGTAGTTTAGCAATCTCTAAGTTAGTTACAGTAATTAGACTGCAGGGGTATAACATTGCATTGATGGTATGGAGGGCTTTTCCTTCTGTGCAATAAATGTGTAAAAACACATCCAGTGCTGTTACAGCTGGCATATAAATAGAAGCTACACCAAGAGTGATTTCTATGGAAAATACTGACTGGTGAGTAGAAATTTGGTACTTCAGGACATGAAGTGTCACTTTAGTCTCATCACACATGTATGAGTAAATATTAAAAATGATCAGTGTGATGATAGGAGGTACTGCCAGCCATGCCAGGAGAAGTAGGGCAGTGGGTGTATGACTTGTACCAGCACAGCTAACTGGAAATTTGCAAATAATTATATGTCATTTGTATCAAGCTGATTTGTACAGATGCTTGTGCTGACAATGTACTTGAGGTTTGCTTATGTTAAAATGTATCAACAGTGCATCCTGCTTAAATGAAAAGAAATGTACATGTATTATTGTAACTGAATTAAATGTATATGCTTTAATAGACAATACTGGGACAGCAGAGGTTAGCCAGCTAGATTACTTTAAGAAAAATAAGGGAAATGTAAATGAGGTGTTAAACCATTAAAATGTCATCCCACAGTGCCAAATAGGACCAGAAATGGTGGGTCTGGAAGAAGCCTTTGTTCATTAGCTCAGTAAAAAGAGAGGAAGCCCTAGGCACTGCCATACACATTTAGATGTGCATTGTAGCCATCTATGCTAAATTCCTGTGTCAGCTTCAAAGGGGATACTGTGAGAACCTAGAGTCAGGTGACCAGATGAGGTCATTCTGCCAGCCATCTTGGACATTATATTTTACAGTGAGTAATCTCTGAGTATTGAGTATTCTTTTTGGGGAACCTGACTAGAAAGACTGCTCATGTATTTCATTGTGCCTTGCTCTGTCAAGAAAGTTATTACAGAAAAGTAATTGTCCTAGATTCTGTCAGGAATATAGTGAAGCTTAGTTTAGAGATTGTTTTTCTTTATTTGTATGAGCCTGTCCATCAATGGTATTTTTAATATTTCATGTGATTTGAACTTTGTGGCTTACTGTAAATATATATTTAGTATTTTCTTGATGGATGGATAGAAATGAGGTAATACAGCAGTTGGTAATGCCCACAGCCTACTATCTGGCACTTCTAGCCATAATCCATGACATTCCTTTACAGGTCATATGGGCATAAAGTGTACCAAGAGACATATTACGCAGAACTTTTATTGTCCTGGGATTGTCGGGGATGTAACTGGGTACTTCAGGACCTATTAGCAGTGGCAAAATATAGGCAAGGCAGGAGACAAGGTCATAGCTCCTTTGATGCCTTTGCCTGTGATTGAGGAGTCCTTTCAGAGGGTAGCTATGGATATTGTGGTGCCTCCGAGTACCCCAAGTTCCACAGGGAAGAAGTATATCCTAGTGATAGTAGTTCATGTTACTAGATACCCTGAGGCTGTAGTTCTGTCTTCCATCGAGGCAGAGAAGGTGTCAAATGCTTTGCTAGAAAATTTCAGCAGGGTAGGTTTCCCAAGAGAAATACTGATTGACAGAGGTGCCAATTTCATGTCAGACCTGCTGGTTGTCTGTGGGAGCTCTGTGGGGTGAAGCACCTAAAGACAACCCCCTACCATCTCCAGACTAATGGTCTGGTGGAGAGGTTAAAATCTACACTAAAGACCATGCTATGGACATTTGCAGACCAGTTTAAGAGAGAGAGTGGGACAAATATTTGCCCTATCTGTTGTTTGCTTACAGAGAGGCACACCAAGAATCCATGGGTTTTACAGCCTTTGAGTTGCTGTATGGGCATAGGGTAAGGGGACTTTTAGATTTAATTTGTACTGAGTGGAATTGTGATTGTGAATCCCACAAGGAGTCTGTTGTAGCATATGTCCTAAGCCTCAGGACAAGGCTTAGGGAGCTCATGGGCTTGGCCCAGGAGAACCTGGCAGGAGCACAACAGCAGAAAAAGGTCTGGTATGACAGGAATGCTCGAGCCAGAGAATATGCTGTGGGACAGCAGGTGATGGTGCTCATTCTTGACAGGCACAATAAGCTTCAGGCAGCTTGGGAGGGACCCTTGAAAGTGATAAGGAAGGTTAGTGATGTTAACTATATGGTAGAATTGCTAGGCAGGAGGCAGGGGCACAAATTGTACCATGTTAACATTATGAAGCCTTACCATGATAGGGAGGCCCTTGTGCTGAATTTTTACAGTGGATGGCAGGAGGGATCTGAGGGGATCTGGTAACTGATCTCCTCAATGAGGCTCAGACTGACACCTCAGTAGAAGGGGTAGCAATGTTCCAGCAGCTATCCCCTACCCAGGTTTGAGAAATCCGAGCAGTGTTACAGGAGTTTGGGGACATGCTTACTGGGAAACCAGGGTCTACCCACCTGGTGCAGCACCATGTGGATACAGGACCCCAAAGGCCTATTAGGCAGGCCCCTTATAGGGTGCCTGAGTCAGATAGACTCTGAGGGAGGAGATATAAGAGATATTGGAACTGGGACTAATCCAGAAGTCCAGCAGTCTCTGGGTCTCCGCAATGGTGCTGGTAGCAAAGAAGGATGTCAGCACCAGGTTCTCTGTGGACTACAGAAGACTAAATAGTCATTAGAGTCAGATGCCTTCCCCATGCCTAGGACAGATGAAGCCTTAGAGAAGCTTGGTAGGGCTAAGTATCTTAACAGTATTGATCTGACCAAGGGCGACTGGCAGGTGCTCTTACCTCCCAATGCAAGAAAGAGGTCAGTCTTTTTGACTCATTTTGACTTGTATGAGGTATGAGTATAGGATGATGCCCTTTGGGATGACAAATGCCCCGGCAACATTTCAGAGTCTGGTAGATCATATCCTAGTAGGAGCAGGAGATTATTTCCTTGATTAACTGGATGATATTGCCATCTACAGTCATTCCTGGCAAAAGCACCTTTAGCTTGTCAGGGAGGTGATGGGCAGACTGCAAAGGGGCAGGGTTGACCATTAAGCCCATTAAATATCAGGCGGGTATGGCAGAGGTCTCCTACCTGGTACATAGGGTGGGGAGTGGTAAGATCAAGCCAGAACCTGCCAAAGTGGAAGCCATTCAGCCATCGCCTGCCCCTGTTACCAAAAAGCAGGTTAGGGAATTCTTAGGTACAATGGGGAAAGTTTGTCTCCAATTATAGTACAATAGCTGCTCACCTCACAAACCTGAAAAGAAAAAAGTGGCCAGATAAGGTAGTGTAGACCCCAGTATGTGAACAAGCATTCCAGAAGCTTAAACAAGGTTTGGGAGGACCCCCTATGTTTGCCAGTCCAGATTATAGCAAAAATTTTGTTGTGCAGGTGGATGCTGCAAACCATGGAGTGGGGGCTGTACTTAGCCAGGTTTCCTGAGAGGAAGAAGAGCACCCAGTGGTATATCCCAGCCATAGACTCTAACCCAGGGAAGAATGTTATACAGCTGTAGAAAAGGAATGTCTAGCCATAGTACGGGCACTGCAGAAACTTCAGACTTATCTGCATGGAAGGAAATTCACTGTAGTTACAGACCACAATCCCTTAACATGGCTACCTAGAGCCAGCCAGTAAAATGCCAAGTTATTAAGGTGGAGCTTAGTATTGCAGGTATATGATATGACAGTGCAACACCATGATGGGATCAGCAATGCCAACACAGATGGGATCTTAAGACAGGGAATGGGGTAACAATTTTCCAGGTAGGCTTATTTTTCTTGAGCCACATTTCTCAAGGTTCACTTGAAAAACTGACTTGAGTCTTTAAAAGGGGTAGAAATGTGATGATAGAAGGTACTGCCAGCCATGCCTGGAGAAGTAGGGCAGTGGATGTATGATTTGTGTCAGCACACCTAGCTAGAATGTTGTAAATAATTATATGTCATTTGTATATCAAACTGATTTGTACTGATGCTTGTGCTGAAAATGTATTTGTGAGGTTTGCTTGTGTTAAAATGTATCAACAGTGGAACATGCTGGAATGAAAAGAAATTTACATGTATTATTGTAACTATATTAAATTTATATGTTTTAATAGTGAATACTGAGATAGCAGAGGTTAACCAGCTAGATTACTTTAAAAAAATAAGGGAATGCAAATGAGTTGTTAAACCATTAAAATGGCACCCCGCAGAATAGGACTGGAGATGGTGGGTATGGAAGAAGCCTTTGTTCATTAACTCGGTAGAAAGAGGGGAAGTTCCAGGCTCTGCCATAAACATTTAGATGTGTATTGTAGCTGTCTATGCTTAATTCCTGTCTCAACTTCAAAGGGGATACTGTGTGAACCTAGAGTCAAGTGACCAGATGAGGTAATTCTCCCAGCCATCTTGGATATTATATTTTACATGGAGTAATCTCTGGGTATTGAGTATTCTGTTTTGGGGAACTTGGCGACAAAGACTGCTCACGTATTTCATTGTGCCTTGCTCTATCAAGTAAGTTATTAGGGAATGTAATTCTCTCAGAGATTCAGTCAGGAATATAGTGAGGCTTAGTTTAGAAATTTTCTTTATTTGTATGAGTCTATCCATCACCTTACTTTCAATATTTCCTGTGATTTGAACTCTGTGGTGTACTGTAAATATATATTTAGTATTTTCTTGTTGTTTTATAATCTATTATTAAATATCTTTACTCTTTTCATTGTGGCTGGTCCTTATTAGAAAATATTTAAGCTTTGAGAGTGCCTGCATTTATTTGGTGACACTGTGTGAGCCACTCCAGAAGGCCAACTGTCTTGGTCAACTACTACCAGTTGTATTAGTATTAATATTACATAGTATAATTGGATACCCTTTGTTAAGGACCTTAGAGTAGCTGATTGTGGAGTGTCTGGTGGTGGTGATAACTACCTTATACTATGGGCAGAAGGGGACACAGCAGGTAAATCTGTGCCAGTCTTTCCTAGGTGTGTGTGTGTGTGTGTGTGTGTGTGTGTGTGTGTGTGTGTGTGTGTGTGTGCGGAAAATCAAATCTCACAGTGTCAGTGTGTCAGCTACTTGGAGCAAGGGCACCAAGCACTGGGCTTACAGAGAGGGTACTGGAGGTCTTGGCTTGGACACTCGGCCGATGACCTAACCCTACACCTGTACCAGTGGGGAGTCTTATTGAGACCATGGAGGGAGACAGAGAGATCCAGACCCTGGACTGAGTATGTTCCCTATGTGCTGTTAGGGGAAATTGTACTTTATGCAGAGAGGTCT
Source organism: Protopterus annectens (assembly GCF_019279795.1). NCBI lineage: Eukaryota > Metazoa > Chordata > Ceratodontiformes > Protopteridae > Protopterus > Protopterus annectens. The sequence continues at coordinate 1,273,577,926 of NC_056741.1, read as the reverse complement.
GCATCTGGAAATACTGAGTATATCCATTTGCATTTCAATGCACGTCCCCCTCCAGTGTCAGTGGTGAGGATTCAGGCTTCTTGATTAATGGCACACTAACCCACGCACGTTCAAGCTTGCACGGCCCAACAGCAGAACAGGAACAAACAAGAGCCAGCAAATGGTTCCCAAAGCTTTATTGAAATAAATATAGTGTCAAAGACACTAACACTCTCTTAACCAAAATTGTGACAAAAACATGCCTCAGACTAGTTTCGGTAAGATACCTTCTTCAGTGAGGAAAAATAACCATCACAATTCCATTAGACAGACTCCATATTTATATAGTTGTTTAGCCAATAAACAAATGGCTAACAATCAACTGAAAATTTGTAGTCATACAAATCATTATTTAAAGACATGCACTACCATGAAACCTATGTTATAGATAGAAATACATAGATGCACTAACTGTGCATGAATAATACAATATCAACAAAAATATTATGTCAATAATAATAATATACAGCCAAGGTATGGTGTAAAATAACATATAAATGTGTATGATAATTTATAAATGGTCATTTAATCCAGGTGGAAAAAGGGCTCTCAAATGTATAATCCAATATTTTTCTTTCTTACTTAGAACGCTCTGCCAGCCTATCTGGTTTGATCTATTTCCTGTACTTTATCAATAGCACAAAATATAAATTTGGCAGATGGATGCTTAATAGTATGTTGATATAGGCGTTGTTAATTTTATGAGTCCGAATGTCACACGATGTTCTCCTATTCGATTCTGAGGGACCGTGAGGTTTTACCAACATAAAAAGCCTGACAATGACATATAGCTAAATAAATCACCCAACATGTTGAACAATTAGCAAATATGCGAATATCAAATATCTTACTGGTATTGGCACTAGAGAATTCCTTAGTTTTATTGATACTTGCACAGGAGGTGCAATGACCACAAGGAAAGTCCCAGTAGCTCATCCCCAGTGATGGTGAGTTGTCTGTATGTTGCACCTCCACTATCCTGATGTTTATAATGGGAAAATAACATACCCAAAGTTTTGCCCTCCTGTAAGAAATGGAACATTGATCAGTCAGAATATGGCGAAGATGTTCATTAGCCATAAGTATGTTCCAATTATTGTTCAACACATTTCTAATAAGTTGGTGATTTTTCCCAAAAGTAGTGATGAATCGAATGGTATCTCCTTTAACATCATCCTTGATCTGATATTGTAAAAGATCTGATCTCAGCTGTTGATCTGTCCACACCCTAGCACTAGATATGTCCCTAATTGAATAACCTCTATCCAAAAATCTCATATTCAAATCCTTTTTGGCATCCTCATAATCTTGAGGAGATGAATTAATACGTTATCACGTAAGTATTGTGATTTTGGGATGTTGCGATGGTGTGACGTGGGTGCATACTTGACGAATGGAGTAACGTATTAAACTGTGGATACTTCCTATGTATTTTTGTACTTAGGGTATTGTCCTCATTCCGATATACCGTAACATCCAAAAAGTCAATGGTAAACTTGTGATATGTTACTGAGAATTCAATACCCCAAATATTGCTGTTCAAATGTTCCACAAATTCCATCAAATAATCAGCATCCGCACGCCACACCATCCAACAATCATCAAGATAAGCGTCTCCAAATATCCATCTCCTCTAAGTAAATGTTGTGCAAAGGATCATATATGAGACATTCCTCCAGGTATGCCATAAAGAGGTCAGCATATATAGGGGCAAAGAAGCCCCATAGCTCTACCTCTTAGTTGCCAATACCTATCACCCTGGACGAAAAAACATTTTATTAAGGACATGCTCAGACATACATACTAATAACGTATTAAATCCGGGTGGGTATAAATCAGATCTTTGAAGCCAATAATCTAGCGCCTGTAGGCCAGCCCAATGGGGAATGCTCGTATATAGGGATTTCACATCTAAAGTACACATTATCCATTCTGGATCTAATTGTGTATCAACAATGATGTTTAGAAATTCCGTTGTATCCTGTATACGAGCTCTGACCATGGGCAATAATGGCTTAAGGTATGATGTTAGGAAAACCGATAAAGGTTCTGTAAGGGATCCATATCCAGACACAATAGGTCTCCCAGGGGGAGCACTGAGAGATTTATGGATTTTCGGTAACAAATACAGAATCTGCTTTTGTGGATCACTAACTTGAAGATGTTTGGCAGTCTTTTGTGAAATAATTCCTTCTTGTACTGCCTGTTGAATGAATGCATCAATGTCTTGTTTAAACTTGGGAGTCGGATCTATCCTCATGTGCATATAGCACTGGATATCTGACAATTGTCTCAATCCTTCCTGTGCATAATAATCATTGTTCAAGACAACCACAGCACCCCCTTTGTCCACCTGGATGATAACAATTTTATGATTTTGTCTCAATTCTAACAAGGCTTCTCTCCGAAGGTAATATTGTCATGAGCTATGTTGGTATTAAAGTGTGGAAAATGTAAGTCCTCAATACTGCTTGTTGGAAAATCCCTACGTTTTTATTCATTGGAGGTTGAAATGTTGATTTTTTAAAAGTAAAATCAGTAGATCTTTGAGTTACAGAATTACTCTGATCATTAAAGAAAATTTTTAAATTCAACTTTCTACAAAATTCAATCACATCAACAGATACCAAATAATGGTCAGAAAAAAAACTTGGGACAAATCCCAATCCTTTATTAAGAATGCAATGTTGTTCCTTCGTAAGTGTGTGATCAGACAAATTTAAGACATTATCAAAAGGTTCAACTATTTGTTCAACAATGCCTGAACTAACCCTGTCATTGAGTCTGTATTCATGTCTACTCTTATGTTTCCTCCCCCCTCGGGATTTCCCAACATATCTAAAGGGAACTTGGATTGAGTTTTCTTTTTTACAGGTGATCGGACACTGGTACCTCCCTCACTGTCAGTGTAGGATGACTCCTCTCCTGAAGTACTAGTATAACTAGAATCATGTTGTTTTAAAATGGACCTAGGTCTTTTCTTCGATCTACCTCCATTTACCACTGATCCCGCATCCTTGAATCTGACACTTCTTTGAACCTGAAAGGGTTGACCTCTCTCATAATCATGTGTGTCCCTAGAAAATTTTTTAAGTTTTCTGTCTTTCACCATATTATCATAGATCATCAGTTCCTTGGACAACCGCTCAACACAACTGGAATATTTAGTACTATCCTTATATTTTTGGCATTCCATACTTAGATCTTGTACCTCCCTAAGCAGGATGTCCACTGTTCTTTCATAATAATCCAATAGAATTTTAACAAATACCATTGAGCCCTTCCTCAGGGCATCATCCCATTCCTCTGTAAGTCTCTGTTCAGATCTACCCACAAGAGGACGTAACTTAATGCGAAGGCCTCTCGGTGCTAAGCCTTTATGAAAATAGGCCTTAAACAACCTTAAATGCCGAATATTGGCTCTGAGACCCCTGAGGCCCTTATCCAATCTACGGAATGCCAAATCACAACCCCCTTCACTGTTTGGGTTGTTTATATATTGGTTGTTGCTTGGGACATCTTCCAAGCCAAAAATGGCTATATCCTCCCTATCAGCACACAACCCTAATAATATTTGATCTAAATCCATATTGAAAAACAGTGTGTTGATCAGCAATCCAAGGAAATTCCCCAATATAAAGGCAACAAAGATTCAAGGAACACGGAAAAAGTGATATTGGTCTGTAGATATAGATAATATTACCTCCATAAACCCCATTGTGTGTCATTCAATTGTACTTGGTTAACAAACATCAAATAAAGGAGTCATCCACCATACACTGATCTGATATTCTCATATATCCCTTAGATGATATGAAATTAAACAATGCCAAACAGAATGATTGTGAAAAAATATTGTCAAAAATATAAGAATGTGGTTCACTAATCACAAAAATGCAAAAAAATGCTGTCACCACCTTAGATAGACTGTACATATAGTGCAATTATGATATGCACTAAAGTACATAAATTCAAAAAATTGTACACACAACCAACAGATAATATAATATGGATATTACAATCCCATAGCTTTAAATAACTGTTAATTGCCCGTTGTACATATAAGAGTAATATCAAGATGAAAATGAACCATCCATGTATTGTCCTAACACTAATAAAGTCTATAAATATATGATGACAAGCAAACTAGAAAATGTGATCAGTCCCCACTCAAAACATTCAAAAATAATATTCAAAATTCAAGATGTCTGTAGAAATGGTTAACATGACCACTATAACAATAAATGTGATCAAATAACAAGTTATATTCATGAATCCAAAGGGTTAAACATTCATATGCAAACAATATATATAATGACCATATAGTGTAACCCTTGTATTATTGTTAAACATGAATACCATAATTCGTATTCTAATTGTCATGAATATATATTACATGAACACATATGAGTCCAAGTTCCATAACCATCTCAATTATAAAGAGAAATAAATCCTCTGTATAAATATACACATGTCCTGCCTAAAAGGGGCATATAACATGCTTAAGCATACATTATATTATGCTTGGTTGTCAACCTTAATATACTTGCATGTTATAATAAATACCTGTTAATATACATATCACATAAGCCCTGAATATCTTTATAAAAATGAAACACAATTCTTTTCCTAAAACAGGCTCAACAAGTGATTATGTTCAAACCCCTATAGCCAAGAAATCAGAAAAAATGTAATGGTTACGAATAATACACAATTCTAATAACATTTCAGAATATACACTTCTTATTGGAACATGTTTCACCATAAACATGACATCTGCATACAAAAATTATTGTTCAAATAACATAATTGACTGTTATTCACAGCCATATAAGCAAAAAATGTCCCAATCCAAAAGAAAAAGTCCAGGAGAAACCCGTTCAGCAATGCACCATCACAAACGAGGCGCCATTATAGCCAAAACATCAGCGTTTTCATGTTCTAAATAAACACTGATAGACCCCAGAGCAGTCCGTTGAAAATATTCCTACGAACAGTTCCTAGAGTATGTCCCCACAAAAGATTGGAATATATACAGTTTAGAGTCAAAAACACAAGCCCTTACAAAAAACAAAACCAACCCTGCCAGTAAATGAACATTCCGTTGCCACAATCTCGAACAAGGCAAATCCAATTCCACAATGGCGTAGAACAAAGACGCCTAAAGTGGTAAAACCACTATATTAGTTGTCCAAAAGTAAAATAAGCACATATCAATAGATATTCAAATGAAACACCCAAATATGCTCGGTTTAACAATTAGAACACAAAAGCGTGGCAGTCTGTTCAAGACAGGGCCTTCAGAATAAAAAAGGAAACCAAAAAATGTAAAGAAAAGTCACCATTCCTTAGCGTTTCAAACATGGAACGTGCAATAGAACAATGGAGGCCTTCGTAAATGGGAAAAGTCCAAAATTCAGAGGAGAGGAGTCATCTCTACAACAGCCAGGGAACCAGCACCAACAGTTCCATTAGACAGACTCCATATTTATATAGTTGGCTATACAACTATATAAATATGGAGTCTGTCTAATGGAATTGTGATAGTTATTTTTCCTCACTGAAGAAGGTATCTTACCGAAACTAGTCTGAGGCATGTTTTTGTCACAATTTTGGTTAAGAGAGTGTTAGTGTCTTTGACACTATATTTATTTCAATAAAGCTTTGGGAACCGTTTGCTGGCTCTTGTTTGTTCCTGTTCTGCTGTTGGGCCGTGCAAGCTTGAACGTGCGTGGGTTAGTGTGTCACTGAAGTGTTCTCCTCGCTGTTGGCGCTGGTTCCCTGGCTGTTGTAGAGATGACTCCTCTCCTCTGAATTTTGGACTTTTTCCATTTACGAAGGCCTCCATTGTTCTATTGCACGTTCCATGTTTGAAACGCTAAGGAATGGTGACTTTTCTTTACATTTTTTGGTTTCCTTTTTTATTATTCTGAAGCGCCCTGTCTTGAACAGACTGCCACGCTTTTTTGTGTTCTAATTGTTAAACCGGAGCGCATATTTGGGTGTTTCATTTGAATATCTATTGGATATGTGCTTATTTTTACTTTTGGACAACTAATATAGTGGTTTTACCACTTTAGGCGATCTTTGTTCTACACGCCATTGTGGAATTGGATTTGCCTTGTTCGAGATTGGCGAAGTGCAACGGAATGTTCATTTACTGGCAGGGTTGGTTTTGTTTTTTGTAAGGGCTTGTGTTTTTGACTCTAAACTGTATATATTCCAATCTTTGTGGGGACATACTCTAGGAACTGTTCAGAGGAATATTTTCAACGGACTGCTCTGGGGTCTATCAGTGTTTATTTAGAACATGAAAACGCTGATGTTTTGGCTATAATGGCGCCTCGTTTGTGATGGTGCATTGCTGAACGGGTTTCTCCTGGACTTTTTCTTTTGGATTGGGACATTTTTTGCTTATATGGCTGTGAATAACAGTCAATTATGTTATTTGAACAATAATTTTTGTATGCAGATGTCATGTTTATGGTGAAACATGTTCCAATAAGAAGTGTATATTCTGAAATGTTATTAGAATTGTGTATTATTCGTAACCATTACATTTTTTCTGATTTCTTGGCTATAGGGGTTTGAACATAATCACTTGTTGAGCCTGTTTTAGGAAAAGAATTGTGTTTCATTTTTATAAAGATATTCAGGGCTTATGTGATATGTATATTAACAGGTATTTATTATAACATGCAAGTATATTAAGGTTGACAACCAAGCATAATATAATGTATGCTTAAGCATGTTATATGCCCCTTTAAGGCAGGACATGTGTATATTTATACAGAGGATTTATTTCTCTTTATAATTGAGATGGTTATGGAACTTGGACTCATATGTGTTCATGTAATATATATTCATGACAATTAGAATCTGAATTATGGTATTCATGTTTAACAATAATACAAGGGTTACACTATATGGTCATTATATATATTGTTTGCATATGAATGTTTAACCCTTTGGATTCATGAATATAACTTGTTATTTGATCACATTTATTGTTATAGTGGTCATGTTAACCATTTCTACAGACATCTTGAATTTTGAATATTATTTTTGAATGTTTTGTGTGGGGACTGATCACATTTTCTAGTTTGCTTGTCATCATATATTTATAGACTTTATTAGTGTTAGGACAATACATGGATGGTTCATTTTCATCTTGATATTACTCTTATATGTACAACTGGCAATTAACAGTTATTTAAAGCTATGGGATTGTAATATCCATATTATATTATCTGTTGGTTGTGTGTACAATTTTTTGAATTTATGTACTTTAGTGCATATCATAATTGCACTATATGTACAGTCTATCTAAGGTGGTGACAGCATTTTTTTGCATTTTTGTGATTAGTGAACCACATTCTTATATTTTTGACAATATTTTTTCACAATCATTCTGTTTGGCATTGTTTAATTTCATATCATCTAAGGGATATATGAGAATATCAGATCAGTGTATGGTGGATGACTCCCTTTTATTTGATGTTTGTTAACCAAGTACAATTGAATGACACACAATGGGGTTTATGGAGGTATAATATTATCTATATCTACAGACCAATATCACTTTTTCCGTGTTCCTTGAATCTTTGTTGCCTTTATATTGGGGAATTTCCTTGGATTGCTGATCAACACACTGTTTTTCAATATGGATTTAGATCAAATATTATTAGGGTTGTGTGCTGATAGGGAGGATATAGCCATTTTTGGCTTGGAAGATGTCCCAAGCAACAACCAATATATAAACAACCCAAACAGTGAAGGGGGTTGTGATTTGGCATTCCGTAGATTGGATAAGGGCCTCAGGGGTCTCAGAGCCAATATTTGGCATTTAAGGTTGTTTAAGGCCTATTTTCATAAAGGCTTGGCACCCAGAGGCCTTCGCATCAAGTTACGTCCTCTTGTGGGTAGATCTGAACAGAGACTTACAGAGGAATGGGATGATGCCCTGAGGAAGGGCTCAATGGTATTTGTTAAAATTCTATTGGATTATTATGAAAGAACAGTGGACATCCTGCTTAGGGAGGTACAAGATCTAAGTATGGAATGCCAAAAATATAAGGATAGTACTAAATATTCCAGTTGTGTTGAGCGGTTGTCCAAGGAACTGACGATCTATGATAATATGGTGAAAGACAGAAAACTTAAAAAATGTTCTAGGGACACACATGATTATGAGAGAGGTCAACCCTTTCAGGTTCAAAGAAGTGTCAGATTCAAGGATGCGGGATCAGTGGTAAATGGAGATAGATCGAAGAAAAGACCTAGGTCCATTTTAAAACAACATGATTCTAGTTATACTAGTACTTCAGGAGAGGAGTCATCCTACACTGACAGTGAGGGAGGTACCAGTGTCCGATCACCTGTAAAAAAGAAAACTCAATCCAAGTTCCCTTTAGATATGTTGGGAAATCCCGAGGGGGGAGGAAACATAAGAGTAGACATGAATACAGACTCAATGACAGGGTTAGTTCAGGCATTGTTGAACAAATAGTTGAACCTTTTGATAATGTCTTAAATTTGTCTGATCACACACTTACGAAGGAACAACATTGCATTCTTAATAAAGGATTGGGATTTGTCCCAAGTTTTTTTTCTGACCATTATTTGGTATCTGTTGATGTGATTGAATTTTGTAGAAAGTTGAATTTAAAAATTTTCTTTAATGATCAGAGTAATTCTGTAACTCAAAGATCTACTGATTTTACTTTTAAAAAATCAACATTTCAACCTCCAATGAATAAAAACGTAGGGATTTTCCAACAAGCAGTATTGAGGGACTTACATTTTCCACACTTTAATACCAACATAGCTCATGACAATATTACCCCTTCGGAGAGAGAAGCCTTGTTAGAATTGAGACAAAATCATAAAATTGTTATCATCCAGGCGGACAAAGGGGGTGCTGTGGTTGTCTTGAACAATGATTATTATGTACAGGAAGGATTGAGACAATTGTCAGATATCCAGTGCTATATGCACATGAGGATAGATCCGACTCCCAAGTTTAAACAAGACATTGATGCATTCATTCAACAGGCAGTACAAGAAGGAATTATTTCACAAAAGACTGCCAAACATCTTCAAGTTAGTGATCCACAAAAGCAGATTCTGTATTTGTTACGAAAATCCATAAATCTCTCAGTGCTCCCCCTGGGAGACCTATTGTGTCTGGATATGGATCCCTTACAGAACCTTTATCGGTTTTCCTAACATCATACCTTAAGCCATTATTGCCCATGGTCAGAGCTCGTATACAGGATACAACGGAATTTCTAAACATCATTGTTGATACACAATTAGATCCAGAATGGATAATGTGTACTTTAGATGTGAAATCCCTATATACGAGCATTCCCCATTGGGCTGGCCTACAGGCGCTAGATTATTGGCTTCAAAGATCTGATTTATACCCACCCGGATTTAATACGTTATTAGTATGTATGTCTGAGCATGTCCTTAATAAAAATGTTTTTTTCTTCCAGGGTGATTGCTATTGGCAACTAAGAGGTACAGCTATGGGGGCTTCCTTTGCCCCTATATATGCTGACCTCTTTATGGCATACCTGGAGGAATGTCTCATATATGATCCTTTGCACAACATTTACTTAGAGGAGATGGATATTTGGAGACGCTATCTTGATGATTGTTGGATGGTGTGGCGTGCGGATGCTGATTATTTGATGGAATTTGTGGAACATTTGAACAGCAATATTTGGGGTATTGAATTCTCAGTAACATATCACAAGTTTACCATTGACTTTTTGGATGTTACGGTATATCGGAATGAGGACAATACCCTAAGTACAAAAATACATAGGAAGTATCCACAGTTTAATACGTTACTCCATTCGTCAAGTATGCACCCACGTCACACCATCCGCAACATCCCAAAATCACAATACTTACGTATTAAACGTATTAATTCATCTCCTCAAGATTATGAGGATGCCAAAAAGGATTTGAATATGAGATTTTTGGATAGAGGTTATTCAATTAGGGACATATCTAGTGCTAGGGTGTGGACAGATCAACAGCTGAGATAAGATCTTTTACAATATCAGATCAAGGATGATGTTAAAGGAGATACCATTCGATTCATCACTACTTTTGGGAAAAATCACCAACTTATTAGAAATGTGTTGAACAATAATTGGAACATACTTATGGCTAATGAACATCTTCGCCATATTCTGACTGATCAATGTTCCATTTCTTACAGGAGGGGCAAAACTTTGGGTATGTTATTTTCCCATTATAAACATCAGGATAGTGGAGGTGCAACATACAGACAACTCACCATCACTGGGGATGAGCTACTGGGGACTTTCCCTTGTGGTCATTGCACCTCCTGTGCAAGTATCAATAAAACTAAGGAATTCTCTAGTGCCAATACCAGTAAGATATTTGATATTCGCATATTTGCTAATTGTTCAACATGTTGGGTGATTTATTTAGCTATATGTCATTGTCAGGCTTTTTATGTTGGTAAAACCTCACGGTCCCTCAGAATCCGAATAGGAGAACATCGTAGTGACATTCGGACTCATAAAATTAACAACACCCTATATCAACATACTATTAAGCATCCATCTGCCAAATTTATATTTTGTGCTATTGATAAAGTACAGGGAAATAGATCAAACCAGATAGGCTGGCAGAGCGTTCTAAGTAAGAAAGAAAAATATTGGATTATACATTTGGGAGCCCTTTTTCCACCTGGATTAAATGACCATTTATAAATTATCATACACATTTATATGTTATTTTACACCATACCTTGGCTGTATATTATTATTATTGACATAATATTTTTGTTGATATTGTATTATTCATGCACAGTTAGTGCATCTATGTATTTCTATCTATAACATAGGTTTCATGGTAGTGCATGTCTTTAAATAATGATTTGTATGACTACAAATTTTCAGTTGATTGTTAGCCATTTGTTTATTGGCTAAACAACTATATAAATATGGAGTCTGTCTAATGGAATTGTGATAGTTATTTTTCCTCACTGAAGAAGGTATCTTACAGAAACTAGTCTGAGGCATGTTTTTGTCACAATTTTGGTTAAGAGAGTGTTAGTGTCTTTGACACTATATTTATTTCAATAAAGCTTTGGGAACCGTTTGCTGGCTCTTGTTTGTTCCTGTTCTTGATTAATGGCCCAGTGTAGGGACGTCACAATCACATTTGATGTTAGCTCAGCTACAGAAGTCTTTCAAAATTTCATGCAACATGGTACACAAGACATGTCGACTGTAAGGAATAATAGTGATGTAATAATTTGGAGAAAAAGGTGAAAGACAACAAATATTGAGGACATTTTTTAAAGGCAAAGGAGATTAACACTGTATAGAAAAAAATATGACTTTAAAAACTTAGAATACTATGGCTTTATCTTTCCAGAGAAAAGGTAAGGCTTAGCATGACATCATTAAGAAAATGCTAAGGGAACAAGACACCTGCTTGGAACACAGGTAACAAATGACAGTGCTTGCTTTATTACAGATTTCAGCACATAAATAATCACCATGAAACTGAAAGAAAAAAAAAATACTTTTAATTCAGTTGACAGGAAGAAACATTAGAAGAGTTTAAGAAAACTGAGTTCAAAGTCAATAATGTGTCAGTTTGACCCACAGTGGGACACTAATCTTAATGTAAATAGGCTGTGTAAGGTTAGAATCTATTATTAAGTCAATAACAATGACACTAAGACAAATTTGTTGCATATTCAAGTAACTATTTTTTTTATTTAGAGACATGATACTTAGAATGAAAATAAGCTTGGGCATTAGTACTGGTTTGTATTTTTATATGGAATGCTTTTCAAAATAATAGCAAAACCAAAGTCTCTCTCTCTCTCTCTCTCTATATATATATATATATATAGGTATATATATATATATATATATATATATATATATACACACACACACACACACACACACACACACACACACACACACACACACAAAGACAAACTGAAGTTCTTGCTGTGACAAGTCACTTTTTTTACAAAAAGGGAAATAATGAGCAGACAATTCAAGGATTCATATATGGTTAGAACATTATACTACTCAAATTAGAATAGGTAATGGCAATGTAAGGCTATATGTGAGTCTAAGAGGCAGATATCATTGATGCACCATGGCCAAAGTAATGTGATATGCAGCACATTCCATTCATTGCATAATGTCATGCAAATTAGGAACTCCATGCAAGGCATCCAAACTGTTAGATTCAGAAATGTAAAAAATTGTGATGCTATATGGTGACACCTACACATTTTGAATATCGAGATTCATGGCATACATGAGGAAAGCCATGGAAATATCACCATTAGTAGCACTGTAACTTGTTGGGAACCACCTCAGTCATTACTTGCATGCCATGGTCATGTGCACTATTGGAGGAGGTATAGACAGTGCATGAAATACCACCAGCTCACAGACCAATAGCCTGAGTACTGTTTCTGAATGGGCAGGGTTAGTTTAAGCGATCTTATCAGACTGTGCCACACACAATTGTAGTTAGTGGGATGCATGGTATATTCATTCCTGTGGATACAAACAAATGTGCAGCCTTAACTATCTTAGCTTCATGAACTTTCCAGCAACTTGTAGCTAACATGTTAGGGATACTACAGGCATCAGTCTTACAAGATCCAAACTAGTTCCTTGACATTATGCTACAGCATATGCTGCAACATATCTAGTCCTAGGAAAAATGGGCCTATTTCCGTGAGGGCCTGTAAACCATAGGTTGCAGTCATGCATGTATACTAAATACTTGTTCAGCATGCTATCATGCTGTCTGTACAACAGAGTGAGATAGTTTGCCTTACAAGTGTTATCATTATCCATGTAACTGTGTTTGCAAAGAAATTGCAAAGATCAGTCTAGCGCCTTTAAGAATACAGTTCTTTGACTTTGAAATAGTGATATTCCCCTTCCACACATGTATCTCTCAAGTCTGTGGACATTTGGATAACTCCTACTCCTCTATGGCAAATGCTATTGGCACAATACGCTTTGATTTTGTTTTTAAACTTGACTCTTTTCTGTTTGCTTCAATTGCTGCTGTGTAGGGCAGCACATTCTGCTAACTCATCATACTTGACCCATTTTCTGCACTTTAAAATGGTTGCTTTGAAGTGAGGTAATCTGCAGTATCATCGTTTAATTTAAATAAATGGTAATCATAGGATCATAGGAGATTCCTACACTATCAACCTGGAGGTCATTTTAAGCCTAGCCATTTCATCCCGATGTAATACCATAGAAATACTAGTCAGTACCAAAGATTGCATTTAGTGATGACTGCCCATGGCCAGGAGGGTTGTGGGCTCTATCCCTGGTAGGAATTTACAGTGCCGCATCCACTCGTCCAGGTTCCTCTTGAACAGTTTTGTAGAGATGCTCTGTTTCACACTAATTGGTAGCCTGTGAAACAGAGCACCTCTGTGACACTGTTCAAGAGGAATATATTATGTAATTAAGTCCTTTAGCCTCTTTTGTTTTTCTTTTTTTGTTGTTAATCTTTATATTATATTAAAGATTTAAATAACGTTTAGTGATTTTGAAGTAGAGTAGCTGAGTAGATAAGAACCTTTGTCTTGTAGGACATGTATTTATTGTACTGACTGCATTTTCAGTTGTATTCACATCTGTTTCAAAGCATCTCAGCATTAGTAATGGTGTAATATAATTGTAAGGGTATACTCTTTTCACAGGTTTTCATCTAGACTTTGGCTTTATCTAATTATAAGCTCTTTCATCTGGTTTGTTGATTGGAAACCTAAACCTGTTCAGTTGATGCAGGTTAATCTATACAGACAGTTATTATTTTCCAGTGTGGATCTTCTGATTTATTAATTTTAAGGATTTAAGGTAGCTATATATTGTATACAAAGGGGTAATGTCTGTTTTTGAGTTTTCATTTCTGCTATCTAACTTTGATTTTTTATTACCACACTTTTATTCTTTATTTGGAAGATACCTTTTGGTATTTAGACACTGTAGTTATTGTTTTGCCCTTTGGTGTCTGTCCTCTCTTGCTGGTGCCCAACACATTCTTGCAAATGTTGCCATTTTTCAACTCACATGTTTTACTTTACCCTATTTATAGGTCTATGTGCATGGTTACCACACTGACACACTATTCTGCTTTGTAACTGCAACCTGCAATATGTCTATAATTGTTTCTTTATTATATCCTTTGTATTTATGTTCTTTCTATTTAATGTTTTTGTACATAGCTGACTTTCTTGCATTTTCTAATGCTTTTGCATGATTTTTCTGAAACTTCTAATGAGCTTCCACAATTGAATGGAACATTGACTACAATATGTATGTCTGATAGTACTTTTTGTCTGATATGGATCATTTCAGAAACAGTTACTGAAATCACAGTCTTGTGTAGCCTTTATTTTCTTAAACATTTGATAAGGTATGTTTAATTGTGGTGGGAGGTACTTAAATCTTATGAATGATGCAAAAGTATCCTAACTTTCTAACTTTGTAAGGTCCACATCATAAACCTTGTCTCAAGGCACACAGAAAAAGATGTCATTCTGTTATACCAGTGCTATAACGTTGCTTCAGAATGTTGGACCCCAGCTAAGTGCTATAACATTGCTTCAGAATGTGGATACATGGTTACCTATTGTATTCTCGAAAGCCGACAATGTCGAATCCGACATTTTTTACACGAGAATAGTGAAAGTGCAGAACGTTGAATGGGTAAAGGGAAATCTCTGTAAGGGGGAGATTTCCATTTACTTCAATGTAGTGCGGTCTCGGAGTTGGTATATTTAAGTAGCGGGGGTGGGGGGTGCAGGGGGCTTGCCCCCCTGCCTTTTAATATTTTATTTATTTTTTCTGAACATTCGAAATTTTAATGGTTCGATCATTAAAGGTCGACCTTTAGTAATATGAACATAGACCCGTGGATACATATGTGGTCTGCTGTGGATCGAAGCAGTGATTATCAAACTCTGTTTCAAAATACCGGAGAATAAATGTTTAGTAGAATAATTTTTTTCTTGCTATTTGTATATTGTTAATCAATTCTTAGCACAATTTCTCTTTTGTTCTATCACTGATATTTCACGTCTGACTAAATTTAAGAATTTTGGGTACGTATCCACTGATTCTGCCTGCTGGGTGATTACAGAAAACTTGCAGTCAACAGTTATTTTCTCATGTGATCTATAGCAGCTATCTCGGAATAATTATTTCAATATTAAAATAATAACATTAAATTCAATCAAGGCAGAATATTTTTTTTTCTAATTAATACATTTCTTGTTCACTTTTACTGTCAGTTTTAATGTTCTGATGGTTCTGTTTGTATTTGACAAGTTTTCTGTGCTAGCTGGTTTGTTATTTGTATTTAAAGGAAGGTGATACATTACAGCAGCTAGACAAATTGTATCACAGTTTTCTCCAGTTTGATTCCCAGATTTGGTGCCTTTTCTGATTCTGAGTGCCTTGTCTGGGTGTTCATCACTTTTTGTCTGGGTGCTTCAGTCTCTTCCAACATCTCAAGGGTATTGTGTAAGTGAGCCTGTGATTCTTCAAAATGAATGAATGCATTTATGAGTCTATGTGCATGTATATACATGAATGAGTCTGTGCCTCTTATGAGCAAGATGATTTTGCATAATGGTTAAGGTGTTTTCCTCACAGATACACAGTACAGGGCTGGATTCTGACCTCTGGTTATTGGCTTGATTTGCAATACTCTGCAGTCTGATAGCCTAATATTTATCAATGAAGCTATGATGTAGTGTCCCTGCTAGAACCACTTTCAGCTTTAAGTCCAGTGAGTGTAGGTATGGCATAGGTACATTCCCCCAAAACTAATGAATGAATATTCTTAAAAAGGATCAGATACACCTTCATTTAAATCACTGAAAATATTTATTTTCCCACAAATAAAGTAAATTATCATAGCATCTTCAAAAATCTGTGTACATTTCTTCTCATGGTATGCTTCATATACTGTCTGTGTCAAATGACAACCACTGATTAGAAAAATTCTGTATCTAAGCTCACTGGCTGGTCAGGTTTCATAAACCACTTTCAGTGGCAGTATATGGTCATGTAATATGCTTGATTTTGTGAGTGGGCCTAAAGATGAGGGGTACAAATTTGAATGCAAGTCCTGCAGTAACCCTGTCAGATCTGCTGTCTGAATAAAGGAATCAGTCAGAAAATGACAGTTGATGTTAATGTAAATGAATAGTGCTGCAGCTTCACAGGTTGTACCATGAACCACCAATCTGTCCACCCTAGGCTTCTTCCAATGTACTTAGTGTCTAGGGAAGAGGCTGATGGACTGCTGGACCTTCATCTCATCCCTTCTATTTTTGAGTATCCTGTTTTTAATACAAGCTTGAAGGTAACATACAGAAAAATCTAAATGATTTTTACAGCAACATCCAGCTTCATGACATAAGTGGATGAAGCCCTTACTACACTTGCAGACCCCACAGGGTTTATCAGTGACCTCAGGCAGAGAGATGTGAGAGTAAATGGCTGACGCCTGCTCACCTATTCCACAAACAGTCATTGTTATACATTCCAATGAAGGAACAACACCTCTGCGGCAGACTATAGGTGTACACTCGAAGTAAGATACAGAAAATGGGGGGATGGCATACCGCTGCTAGGGATTCTTTTTCATGCTAAGCATTAAGGGCAGCATGCTCACTGCCCAAAAGGTGGGGGAGGGGTTATGAGAAAAAGAAAACACTCTTGACTGTGTGCTGGATTCATAGCTCATAATCTCTGACTTTTACTTTCCATTCTAGTATTCTTGGATGAATGGGAAAATGACTAAATCAGGTGGTGGGTTAGTGAAACATGGAGTTGGGGAGGGTGCAGAAAATTAAGTAAAAAAACGTAGCTTTTATATTAAGACTTCCAGTCTAATTTTCAAGCAAATTCTTTGACTCCAGGGATGCTGATTCTAAGTAAGAGCCTTTTGACCAGAGTGAAAAAGTCTGACTGACATTGCAGTGGTATGTGAGACACTTTACTACTGCCCTGAGATATATAATTGCACTGTCTCACTATGGCTTTTAGAAGCACTGTCTTCCATGTGTTCATTGACTAATACTATAATTCTCTGGTACTGCCCCAAGAGGCATGAGCATAAGGTGGTAATAGCTGCTGTGGACAGAGGAGATCATTTGTTAGTGAATGGGTCCACTTTTTATTTTCAAAATGCCATAATGTCGAGATTCATAAAATCAAACCCAGAATCTTGACATTATGAAATTTCGAAATCAAAAAGTGAATAGAAAAAAACAAACATGGTAAACAAGGTTTTTGTAGGGGGGCAAGCCCCCCTGTACCCCATACTTGGGAGGCTGCACCCCATCACCTCCTGCACCTTAAATATGGTAACTGCAAGATTGTGCTACAGTGAAGAGAATGGTAATGTTCCCGTTCTGCAGTGTCTAGCGATCCCCATTACCATTCTCTTCGCTGTAGAGCGATCTTGGAGTTAGTATATTTAAGGTGGAGGGGGTGTGGGTAGTGAAAGGGGGCTTGCCTCCCTGCAAAAACATAGTTTTGCATGTTTTTATTTATTTATTTTTTATTAATTTCGAGATTACAAGATCTCGAGGTTCTCGGTTTGGTATATAGAACTTCAGGATTTTTTTTAATTTCCAAATTGAGAAGTGGACCCGATAGTGAATTTATTAGCAAGAATGATGAATCGGGTCTATATTAAAACATCAAACACTTAAAACAGTGAACGATGTTTCATCGACCCTTTTTCAGCGAAAGTTGAAAATGTCAACACCTCAGAACAGCGATTTCTTTCCTAAGGAAAGAAATCATTGTTCCAACCAAAAACACAAAACCCCCCCCAAAAAAACAGAAAATACTTTCAAACACATACACACGTACCTTAACCCTAATTCTACCCCCCCAAAAAAAGTAAACAGCTGAAAACTCATACACACGTAACTCAACCATACATCTAACTCAAAAAAAAAAAAAGTAAACATTTTAAAACATATACACTTACCTTAACCCGCACCCTAACCCTAAGGTCAGTAACTGTTGCACATTTACGTAAACAGTTCCAAACACATACACACTTACCATAACCCTACTTCTACCCCCCTAAAACAAAAGTAAACAGCTGAAAACACATACACATGTAACTCAACCATACATCCAATGCAAAACAAAAAAAACAGTAAACACTTTCATACATATGAACTTACCTTAACCCGCACCCTAACCCTAAGGTCAGTAACTGCTGCACATTCACATTCGGGAGCTATACCGGACAAGGGAATCCCTGAGACCACACTACAGTGCAGAACATGGTAAAACAACAAAGCAGTCAAGCTACTTCTTTCCCAGGGAAAGAATTCGCTGAACAGCCGCTTCGCTGTTTTGCCTGTTCACTCTTTAGGTGTTGATGAAAACACATTCGACAAAATGCGTTTTCATCATTCTAATAGGAACCCGATGAATCATATCATTGCAATAAAACCTCTGGGTTCCATTCTGTTTTCGAACTAAAAACTGAAACTATAATTTTTAAATGTGCTTTCTAAGTCATTCGGTTAGTTAGCTGAAAAATACTGCTGTAAGGATGTGTTCCACGTACATCCCAATTACAAAAAAATTAACTTTGTGAAGTTCATTAATATTAAAAATCATTGCCTTGAAACATGACCACTTGATGTGTTTTCAACAAAGACTGGTGTTATGGTATATCAGAGGGGTCTACTTCAGACCACTGAAATGCCAGATCATCAGTTATTAAAACATCGAGATGAGAAAAACAAAAGCTGACAACAACGAAGACTCTCATTATCGAACCAGGAAACATCAAACCATGTGCAAGAAACTGTTTAGTTATGATTGCGCTGCAATCAAACCACCTCCTACATTTAAAACCATCATGTAACAACACAATATCCCTGTTTCAATAGTTTTGCATGGGGCAAGCCCCCCTGCACCCCCCACACATCCTATAAATTATTTATACCAGCTCTCAGATCACACTACAGTGGGGTAAGGTTCCCGATCCCCACTGTTCAGCGATTTCCATTACAGTTGTTGTTGAAAAGCTATACATTTTTGTTAAACACAGTTATTAAATGTAGAAGCTGCTATGATGACTGGAGCGAGATCTTGAGTCCACAGTACTGTGTATAGCCTGACATGCACAGTATATTGTTCGATATTTCCTGGTTCGATAATGTGAGTCTTCAATGTTGTCAGCTTTCCTTCTTCTCATCTTGCTGTTTTACGATTTGATCATCTGGCATTTCGATCATTTCAGGTAGACCCTATGAGAGTTATCATGTAGCTGCTGCATTGCTGTTATATTGTAGAACTTATTTGTGCCCTCACCCAGTTACAATTCAAACTATAATGATGAAAAGAATCACAGAATGATAACATTTTTCACAAAGTGATTTCATCAGTCTATTCTGTTTGTTATTGGCTGAGATATGACCTTGATTGAACAAACCTAGAGCATATGTAGTCTTGCCACACATAGCTGGGCGTTCATTATGCTTGCTTTAGATAGTCCTTAGTGAAGGTCTTCAAACTGTTAGTTACATGTATGAATTTTTCTTTGATCTGGTTTTCTTTCCATATCCTATAGAGTGTGAACTGGGTTTTAATATGCTTTTAAGAAAAAAAAAAGGGATGGGGCTTGCATCATGGAAGTTGATGTAAAGTGATGATTTATTACATCAAGTATGATTTTACAAAGAAACATTTTGCAGTGGCACAGGCTGTCCCCTGAATGAACTTCATGTGACTAGCATGTGTCAGATGTAGAAAGTTAGTCAGTGTGCCTTTGTACAAAGTTAAACTTTTTGACAATCTGCTTTCTCTGAACAGTGTCATCGCAAAAAGGAAAGAATACCGAAGCTGCAACAGCCGTTGAAAATCATTGCTGTGTCAGACGCTGCCATTGTTTCTGTGCATATCTTATAAAAGTGATCATTTTCTGAATATATTTTACTCACACCTGCCATTTCCAGTAATGGATGAAGCCTTGGCATTTTTAAGATTAATGAATGTCGATTTCTTCTCATTATAATAGCAGATATTACATAACGAATAATTTTTTTCTGGTTAAATAAAAGTTCTTACGATTCATGATTAACACTGATCATGAGTTTTGGCAATCGCCTTTTTATTCCTCTTCTATCATTAATGTTTGCCTGGTCTTCAGGTTTAGTTTTGATGTGTATAACAATCCAGGTTCTTAATCTCCCACCTGTCACTAATGCTCTCACCAACAATCATACTAGGGAGAACACTTGCTTACAAAATTACCATTTAGAGGCACCCAAGTCTGTTTTATAGTTAGACCTTGTCTTTATCTCCTGCTTATTTACTTTGTACCTAGTATTTCATTACACCACCATGAATATTAACAAGTAGAGGGCATGCCTTCCCTCAGCAATGCAACAACAGTTCTTTCTCACATCATGGGACATCTGAGTAATGAAAATGCAGTATTAGCCCTGTGCATGGACATCCCAGTAATGAAAGCACAGTATTAGCCCTGCACATGGGACATCCAAGTAATGAAATCACAGTATTAGCCCTGCACATGGGACATCTGAGTTATGAAAGTGCAGTATTAGCCCTGCACATGGGACATCCGAGTTATGAAAGTGCAGTATTAGCCCTGCACATGGGACATCCGAGTTATGAAAGTGCAGTATAAGTCCTGCGCATGGGACATCTGAATAATGAAAGTGCAGTATTAGCCCTGTGCATGGACATCCAAGTAATGAAAGCACAGTATTAGCCCTGCACATGGGACATCCGAGTAATGAAAGCACAGTATTAGCCTTGCACATGGGACATCTGAATAATGAAAGTGCAGTATTAGCCCTGTGCATGGACATCTGAGTTATGAAAGTGCAGTATTTGCCCTGCTCAGGCTGAGGAGCTGTACCAGAGCCAGACGATACCAGTACATTCAGTTAGTCATCCACGTAACACTTTCATTGTTTTTATAGATAATCAGCTTGACTTCTCACACCTTTTTCTTACATGGTTACTACTACACCAACCTCTGTAGTCTGTTTAGGAATCCAAGACTCTTGCACAGTCGAGCAGTATTGCTGGGCTCATGTCTTAATTTTTGTTTTTAGTAACATTTCTGTTCAGATGACAAATAGTAAGCAGTTCACTGTATCAGTGTAATATTTTTCAAACTGGGAGACCTTGAAGAACTCATCTGAATTGCTTAGTATCATGCAATAAACTTATTACATTGTTGAGAAGTTTGGGGTCTCATTCCTGAATTCCCAATTGACTTGCACTACTAGCATATAGTTGTGCTATTATTCAGGAAAGGAATTTCATACAGTGTACATGTCAAGATCTGTAAGAGTAACTGACATTGATGCAATCATATATTTGGGCAGAATTGCTCATTTCACTTGACAACCATCTCATCCCATGGGATTGCTGTATTCATAACATATTAATACTGTTTCTGGGTTGATCATATTTTCTATACTACACCAGGCAGAGACTTGTGAAGCTTATTATAATAATATGAACAGACGTGGCCCTTTGATGCATGTTACAAAGGAGTGCATGAGCTTAACAGCTGAAATCTCCAAGGATCCCACTGTGTGTAGAAGGGTAATCATCCCAACAGGCCAGCAGGCTATCAATGAAATCAGATTCTTTTGAATTTATTATCAGTAATCCAAGGGACAAATATAGAAAAAAGCTATTACAGGAGAATGAAGTTTTCACTCTATAGTTGCTTGTCAAAGCTACCAGAAGACTCTATATAAGAGAGCATGGTTTTAAGAGAGATGGGTTTCAGTGTCATCTAAGGGTGGCAGAATAAGGAGACACAGCTGATGAGTGAATCATTGATTGCCATCGTGAAGGCTAGAGAAACAAAACAGCAGCATGTTTATGCACAGGGTCTATATTATGATATTGCATGCTCAGAAGAGCGAACGACACATAATCAACCCCATGCAAGCGAAAGCTTACAATGTAGAAACCTCAGAACAGCGATTTTTCTTCCAAGGGAAAAAAAAAACGATGTCCTGAAACAAAAAACCCCCCCAAAAAAACAAAAACAACCCCCCCCACACCCCCCCTATGTAAATATACCAACTCCGAGATCGCACTACAGTGCCAAAAAGGCAAAGTAGTGAAAGAGGCCAAACAAATTATTTCCCAGGAAAAGAATTCACTGAAAAGCCACTTCACTATTTTGCCTTTTCAAGCTTTTCAGTTGGACAAAGATGCATTCGACAACCTGGATCTGCAACAGTGTAATAGGGAGCCTCTGCACACCAGCGCCACATAAAATTATTGAGCAGAACCACAGTGGAAATGAAATGAACCCTTATGGAATCTTCCAAAATTACTATAAAATGCTTTCAATGTATTCTGGTGGTACTAAACATGGCAGCACTGCAAACATATTAATTCTGTCCCATTCTGGAAAATATTAACAGTAATTTATCACACTTTCAGCTGCACTGACACAAACACACACACACACACACACACACACACACACACACACACACACACACACACACACACACACACACACACACACACACACACACACACACACACTCACACACACACACTCACACACACACAAAATAAAAAAAAAAAACTTCTTCTTCTTTTGGCTTTTCCCAGTTAGGGGTCACCACAGTGGATCACCTGTCCCCTCATGATTGGCAGCAGAGTTTTACAATGTCGAGTTGCCAGCCTGGCACCCAACCATCCACGGAAGGCACACACATGCACACACTCATGCCTAGGGCCAATTTAGAGTGTCCAATCCACCTACAGCATGTCTTTGGGATGTGGGAGGAAACCAGAGCACCCGAAAGAAACCCACACAACCAAAGGGAGGACATGCAGACTCTGCACAGATGGCACTCCAGCCAAGGATCAAACTGGAGAACTGCTTGCTGTGAGGCGACAACGCCTAAAATTAAAAAAACAAACAAAAAAAAAAAAAAACTACTACTGAGAAATTCTTCAAATGTCAGGCCAGAGTTGAATCTCCTTAGCCTTGACTAAGAGCTAAAGAAAAATAAGTATGTTCATAGGTTCATAGGTAGGTACTAGGCTATTGGCCCTAGGGCCTATACAAACCTAGCCAAGTGGTACCCTGGCTTTTGCCACCCAAGAAAAATATTTTCCTGTGCCCCTGTCAAGCAGAGCCACAGAAGTGATCCCCAGGGTGAATTTCCTATCTCCCATCCAATCATCAAGATTTTTCTTGAAGAGTGCTAATGAGGAGCTTTGTTTGATATAGATAGGTAGTTTGTTCCAGTGTATGGGAAGTCTCTGGGACAGGAATCTATCACTCCAGCATGTTCTGTTTATTGTGATGACAAAGTTTAGGTCCCTAGAGCATGTAGCTCAGAGGGATTGGGATTTCTTTAAGTGGGGCATGTCCAACAGCTCTAGGTTTGACATAGCTTTGTATGTTAGGCAGAGATCGCCTCTGAGTAGGCGATATGTGACAGAGTAAAGCTGGAGCTTTTTGAGACGGTCTGCGTAGGGCATCTGTTTGAGGCCAGTAATCCTCTTTGTGAGGTATTTCTGTGGCCTTTCCAGTTGTTATAGATGTCTTGTGAGGTATATACCAAAGGGGGGGGGGGGGTTGTACTCTATAATGGGTCTAATGATTGATGAGTAGAGGGGAACAATGACCTCTTTTTTCCTGGATGAGAAACCTTTTTTGATGAGGTGTGCCATGTAGAAGGATTTCCTGACCACTGTGGCGATGTGATTATCAAAGGAGAGACTACTGTCCACCTGTGTCCCAAAGTCTCTTATCACACTTTCGGTGTTAAGTAGACTACCACCTATGTGGTAGTTCATGGGTACAGAGTTTTTACTAAAAGGGATGACAATGCACTTTTTGGCATTTGAGCTTGAAGCCATGGCTTTGACACCAGGCATCTGTTTCAGTGAGGCTCTTTTTTAGTATGTCCACATTGTTAGGAGTTTTGATTATGGATCCTAGTTTGCAGTCATCTGCGAACTTTGTTAGCCAAAGACCTTCTGTGTTAGCCTGTACTTCAGAGAAGTAGATACCAAACAGGAGAGGACCTAGGACTGAACCCTGTGGTACTTCACTTGTCACTGGTCTGAAGTTGGATTTAGAGTCTGCTACTTTCACAGTGTGGGTTCTGTCAGTGAGCCAGTTGGCAACCCACCTTGTGACATAGGGATTTATACCTAGTTTAGTGAGTTTATCTATAATTCCAGAGTGGGGGATGGTGTCGAAAACCTTGGTGAGATCTAGATAGGCTGTGTGAACCACCTTACCCTCATCTACGGCTTTGGTGACCGCTTCAAAGAAGTCTATCAGGTTTAGGAGACATGATTTGCCTTTTACAAACCCAAACTGGGTAGGATTCAGAGTTTGGATATTACCAATGTCATTGTTTATAATTTCCATGATGATACGTTCCATAGCCTTGCAGACCAGGCTTGACAGGCTAATGGGGCAGTAGTTCCCGGGGTTTGTGGTGGCTCCCCCTTTGTGGAGTTGGATAACCGTTGCTGTGGCCATTCGGTGGGTACAAAGCCTGAGGTGAGGCTATGACTGAACATGGTACTTAGGTGGGGTGTCAGTTCATTCTGTAGTTCATGTAGAACGCAGCCTGGGATGTTGTCAGGTCCCATGGATGCTGTGTTCTTGGCTTTAGAGAGTGTGTTTTTTACCTGTGCAACCGTGATTACAGGAACTTTGCATTCTTCTGGTACAGAGATGGGCCCTTTAGGAGGTGAGAGAGGGGTAAAGTTAGCACTGAACCTATCTGCCAGGATGTTGGCAATATCAGTTGGTTTTGTATATTTAGTGCCATTGTGCTGTAACTCAGAGCAGATCTGAGTGTTGCCATTGAGATTCTTGACATAGCTATACAATGCTTTGTAGTTGTCTTTAGAATCAATGGCAATTTTGTTTGAAGGATTTTATGAGGGATCTCAGCTTCTTACTGAGGCTGACAAGGGAGCTCCTTCATTCATGGGATTTTACTCTTTTTTGCAACAGTTTCTTTATTCTGTTGTAGAGTTTGTTTATGGCAGGGGACCACCAGATTAGCTTCATTTTTTTGGAGGATAGCATCTTGGTTCTGTTAGGGATTGCACTATCCATGCACTCGTGTAAGTGCTTATAAAGTGCATTTGTATAGGATTCAGCAGTCGTACCTCTATTGTCCGTCACCATGGGTGTCATGAAGTTTGCCACTTCTGTCTTAAAAAGCATGAAGCTGGCTTTGGAGAAATTTTTTACGGTGGTTTCCCTAATGGGGGGGTGGGGTTGGGATGTGGATGTCTGGGGTGATTTGCTTGTGGTCAGATCTGACCAACGAGGAATTGACCTCTGGTGTGGAACACCAGTTGCCCATGTTGGTAATGACCAGGTCTAGGATATTGCTGCCCCTGGTGGGGGTGTGGATAAGTTGATCCAAGGCGTTGGAATTTATGAATTCCAGAAAACGTTGAACACAAGAGTTGGTACATGAGTAGTTTTCTCAGTTAATGGTGGGGTAGTTGAAATCGCCCATTATTAGGGTGTTAGGTTGTACCCTAATATTTTCCAGTGTATCAAGAAATGAGGAATGGGAATCCTGGGGCATGGTGGGGGATCTGTAGCAAGCTACAGTTTGGATTGCAGTCTTGCCCAGAGTTAGTTGCACTTGGATAATCTTGGATGCATTATGCGGAGCAACTAGCCTGGAGGTGTGGATATCCTTAATGAATATGAACATGCCTCCGCCTTTAGTGTTTTGGTCCAGGTTAGGTGGCCGAAAGGTGTGGTATGAATTATAGCCTGGCAATGCATGGGTGCTTTCTGGAGTCTTGAACCAGGTCTCTGTCACTGCACAGATGTCAATGTTCTCCATTTTAAGGAGTGCCTCGAGTGAGTGCATTTTGAGGTTTAGACTTCTAACATTAAGTAGCATTACCCTCAGATTTTGCTTGCTTGTACCTGTTACAGTGCTGAATTTGTCATTTGAACCTTGCCTAAAAAAGGCACTATAGGGGTGATAAGAGCCTTAGCCAGTATCCGGAATCGCGAGGGCGACAGGTGCAGACCATCTCTGGCAAAGCATTGTGGTTTGTTGATCATGTCTTCCCAGGCAGACAGATACTGGATCCCCTTAGAATGACAGCAGAAGCTTAGCGAATTGTTGAAGTCAATCATTTTGTCCTTGTACTGCGGTATCATTCTGGGTGATGGCTGGATGCTACTCAGGGCTAGGGTCATACCTGCCTGGGCTACAAGATCAGACAGCTCCTCCATGTCTCTTTTTATGTAGTCCAGGGAGGTACGTCTCAGGTCATTCACACCAACATGGACAATGACAGAGTCATATTTGTACTTGTTGTGGAGTGACCTGAGTGCATGCGTTATGTGGCGGATCCTGGCACCTGACAGGCAGCTGACAGTAACTTTCTCCTTGTTTAGCCTGGTGAGAGGAACATCAGTGTGTCTGACTATAGAGTCACCTATGACTAGAGTGTTGGGTACATTGTTATGCCTTATGGGCTGTGGTTGAGTGGCACACTGAGTTTGTGGGCTATGTGTCATTTGGGTTGTGTTGGGGGGGTGGAGGTTGCTTGCATTTCTGCTTTGGAGGTCCCTGTTGCTTGTGTAGATTTTTTTTGAGAGCCTCTGCGAATGTAGGTTTGTTAATGTTAATATTCTAGTATGAGAGCAGGTCATTCTAAACATATTTTCAATTTTGTTGTGAGTACAAAGTAATGGTGAGGTACTCTCTGTCATTGCAATATGCCGACAAGAACAGATTACCATTCTGTGGGCAGCATGCACTTTGCTGCTTTATTTCTATAACTCTCATGTTGGTAATCCACATTTTATCTGCCAGCAGTAGCACCTTATTCCTCCATCCTAAACAGCAGCTAGACTTCTGAGTTTGGTATATACCTTGGGAAGAAGGCCAGGGATACAGCTCCATGCAACACTAGAATATCATTAACCTGTTTGATAATCGGTGCCCATCAAAGTGCTCACTTGTTGGGGTCAGTAGTCATATATCCATAAGCTTTTTTGCCCAATCATCTTAGCACTGGGCTTACAGTTTTCTCCATGCTGCGTTGCCCTAGTTTCCCTCCCACCACTGGGTGATACATCCATTCAGTGTGTCTTACACAGTAAACCTACTAATCCCATTGTAGATCCAACCTGCATTTCTCAGTGATGAAATTCCTTCTGATGTGGAATAATTCCAGGCAGCTGGCATGACTGGGGATGGTGCTCCTGGTGCAGAGTTGAAGGCTAGCAACTAGCAACTGGATAAACAAATGTCATCTTGTGAGCATGAACAGGTCTTTCAATATGTTCTAGTAAAGCAAATGACTGTGCAAACAATGCAGTCAGATTGTTTCAGCAGTCACATGCTGATATTGTATTTCTCTCATCTCCTCATTCCTAATGAAGGCAGCCGGCAATATTTCTATACTCGTTTAGAAAACACCTGCATGAGTGTCAGTTGTCCTCTCCAGGAAAGTGGTAAAAAAGATAAGTGTCATTGAAAACCCAAGTCATCCTCTCTCTCAGATATCCCTAAATTAAGCTGAAGTCCTTACTAAATCCTTTTCATCACCATCACGATGCTTACCCTCTGCACTAGTAGTGCATCTATCCATTCTGATTGAGGAAGTTAGTGCAACCAACTCAAGGTCAGTGAGAAAAATGAAAAAAACATAATTGTTGTAAGGGGGCAGTCATTAGCCCAAATTAGTAAACTCCATTTTGTTTTAATTCCACAAGTTACAAACTAAGTTAGTATGAATGGCTCCTGCTCATTAGTCAGGAAGATCAGCAGATGTTTACAATATCTTTATTAGATATTGAACTAAATATTGGTAAATTGAAATGGATATTCATATGGGGAAGAAGTCTGGAGGAAGGATGGACATTTTATTAATGCATTAACTTTCATCAAATGCAAGCCACTCACAAGTAAAAATTCAGTGGAGACATGAGCTGGAAACATAACCATAATATTTTGTATTGGAAAGTTAGGCTCTGAATATTGGGAGAGACCCATTATCATTCAGACTTGTATATAGAAACTCCTACTATGGTGTGGTTTAGGATGTGAAAGCTGGATTTATCTTTATTATACCATGACCCCCCATTATTATTCCAAAATGTGCACACTGATTGGCCAGCGTGCCCATTGTAAATCGAGTTATACTAATGGAAAAAGGTCCGGTCGCCCGGACTTTTTTCCATTTGTATAACTCGTTTTTTAAAACACTGTCTCGCTATGTTAAATGGGTTTAATATAGCGAGACAGCTTTAAAATAAGCAA
This sequence comes from Protopterus annectens, assembly GCF_019279795.1. NCBI lineage: Eukaryota > Metazoa > Chordata > Ceratodontiformes > Protopteridae > Protopterus > Protopterus annectens. Next base: position 1,273,549,491 of record NC_056741.1, on the reverse strand, counting down.
CGGAAATCTCTGTTGCTTATTTTAAAGCTGTCTCGCTATGCTAAACTCATTTAACATAGCGAGACAGGTTTTAAAAAAAAGCAACGGAGAAAGCAAGATCTCCGTTGCTTTTTTTTAGTGTTTCGCTATGTTAAATGGGTTTAACATAGCGAGACAGTTTTAAAATAAGCAACGGACATCTCCGTTGCTTATTTTAAAGCTGTCTCGCTATGTTAAACCCATTTAACATAGCGAAACACTAAAAAAAGCAACGGAGATCTTGCTTTCCCCTTTGCTTTTGCCCACAGCTCTGGTGTACTGCGCAGACGTGCAGTACATCAGAACTGCCGTGGATGCCAGACATCTGCGGAAGGGCAGCAAACAGGCATTATACTATGCCATTATTTAAGAAAAGTAATAGTTTCTTTTCTTAAATAATGTCATGGTATAATAGCAATAACCCACTTCTGGGTGTGGGTAATGCTGTATTTACCCATGGTTGGCTTTCGCCAACTGTGGGTAAATCCAGCATTACCCACACCCAGGCGTGGGTTATTGCTATATTATACAATTCCTCCCCTAAAACGTGCGCTGATTGGCCAGCCCAACCAGCATGCCGTTGTAAATCCTCAATATACTAGCGGAAAAGGTCCGGTCGCCCGGACTTTTCCATTAGTATAAAACACTGTCTCGCTATGTTAAAAGAGTTTAACATAGCGACACAGGTTTAAAAACAGCGGAGATCTCCGTTGCTTTTTTAAAGCTGTCTCGCTATGTTAAACTCCTTTAACATAGCGACACAGTGTGTAAAAAGCAACGGAGATCTTGCAATCTCCGTTGCTTTTTTTTTTAAAGCTGTCTCGCTATATTAAATGGATTTAACATAGCGAGACAGCTTTACAATAAGCAACGGAGATCTCCGTTGCTTATTTTAAAGCTGTCTCGCCATGTTAAACCCATTTAACATAGCGAAACAGTGCTTTTGCCCACAGCTCTGATGTACTGCGTAGGCATGCGCAGTACATCAGAACTGCCGCAGAATACCAGACAGCTGCGGAAGGGCAGTAAAGAGGCATTATACAATGCCATTATTTAAGAAAAGTAATTATTTATTTTCCTAAATAATGTCATTGTATAATAGCAATAACCCACTTCTGGGTGTGGGTAATGCTGTATTTACCCACGGTTGGCTTTGTTTGGTCCCTCGGGCTTCGCCCACGGGACCAAACCACGCCAACCCTGGGTAAATCCAGCATTACCCACACCCAGGCGTGGGTTATTGCTATATTATACCTGCCTTTCATGCAAATGTTATTTTGAACACAGCTTTCAAGTAATGCTGCTTTAATACCATGAGAACTCACTCTCAAGAAATGTCTGAAATATCTAAGCTAAATGCTGAGCTCATGTTGCCTGGTGACCTGACCATGGAAGCAGTACAATGCCAGGCTGGTGAGAAGCTAAATGTATCTGTCAGTACAGTGTCGTCCTCTGATGGGGTAAGAAACAGAATTGGCCAATAACTAATATATAACCGATTGAAGTAGAGGAAGCAAAGAAACAATAACAGGAGTAAAACTCCTCAATGAATGCTTCAACTTTCTAATTTGAATGTTGAGAACTAGATCTAATGACTTAACTGGAACAGTTCTAGAAATCTGTCTGGCAAATGGCTTGTCAGTGCCTAACACACTGGTCAGCAAGGGAGAAAGAGGGGAGAGAGAGATCACATACAAGAGTGGCTGAAATATAGTCCGGATAGACTTCCTTTGTTGGTAGAATGCAGATGCCTGGGAACTCATCAAACAAAAAGTGAAGTTCAGGAAAAAGTGGGAGATATAAAAGACAGAACAGGGTAAGAAGGAACAGTGATTGCTAATAAATAAATAAATAAATAAATAAAAAGTGGGAGATATAAAAGACAGAACAGGGTAAGAAGGAACAGTGATTGCTAATAAATAAATAAATAAAAAGTGGGAGATATAAAAGACAGAACAGGGTAAGAAGGAACAGTGATTGCTAAAAAATAAATAAATAAATAAAAAGTGGGAGATATAAAAGACAGAACAGGGTAAGAAGGAACAGTGATTGCTAAAAAATAAATAAATAAATAAAAAGTGGGAGATATAAAAGACAGAACAGGTTAAGAAGGAATAGTGATTGCTAATAAATAAATAAATAAATAAAAAGTGGGAGATATAAAAGACAGAACAGGATAAGAAGGAACAGTGATTGCTAATAAATAAATAAATTAATTAAAAGTGGGAGATATAAAAGACAGAACAGGGTAAGAAGGAACAGTGATTGCTAATAAATAAATAAATAAATAAATAAATAAAAAGTGGGAGATATAAAAGACAGAACAGGTTAAGAAGGAATAGTGATTGCTAATAAATAAATAAATAAATAAATAAAAAGTGGGAGATATAAAAGACAGAACAGGGTAAGAAGGAACAGTGATTGCTAATAAATAAATTAAAGTGGGAGATATAAAAGACAGAACAGGGTAAGAAGGAACAGTGATTGCTAATAAACAGGCTAAGAGAGTAGTTGCAATAGCAAATATCAAGACATCAGAGACACTCTACCAACTTCTGGAAAGTGACTCACCAGATGGCACAAAGAAACCCTTTCAGGTTTCAAGATAAAGAAAAATAGGCATCAGAAAACCTTCATATGGATGCCAGTGACAATCTGGTCATTAGCCCATGGGACATCAAAGACAAGGAAAGGAATGCTTATAGAAACATCTGAATGAAGAAAACCCCACAGAAGCTGTACTTCCCCAGATAACAGCCTATGATGAAAAAAGAGGAGCTCACTTTAAAAGAAGTAAACATAGCACTAAGGAAAATGACGTCAGGGAAAGCAGCAGGCCCAGATGAGGTCACAGCAGGTATGATCAAATAGGATCAAGATCAAGAGGTTGAATGAGTTGCTCCAACAGGTACTTGTATCAATATGGAGAGAGTGGCATATCCCAGATAACTGGAGATTAAGCATTCTAGTGCCAGTATATAAGAGCAACAGGACATTCGCAATTGTGGGCAATATAGAGGATTTAAACTCCTGTCACACAACATGAAAGAGCTGGAGAGGCAATTCATAAACAAATATGCAGAGTAGTAGAAAGTAAGATGAGAGATGAGCAGTTTGGATTCAGATCAGTATGCAGCACAACTGACCTGATGTTTGCAGTGAAACAGATAGCTAAGAAGAAATTAGAGCTGAAAGATTCCAACTGGCCATTTCTAGACTTGGAGAAAGCATATGGCAATGTCCCAGGAAAGGTGATTTAGGCAGTCTTTCAATGGTTCAGAGTCCCATAAGTATTGTTAGAATTAGTGCAGGCTATATACAAAGACCCGGTGACACAAGTACAAACATTGTTCAGACTCTGAGAAGGGTTCCCGGGGGAAGTGGGTGTTTATCAGGAATCATCTCTGAGCCCACTGCTGTTCATAGTGGTGATGGACTACTTTAGCAAACAAGTTGAAGCGGACATATCAGTAAAGCTGCTGTATACAGATGATGGCATTACAGGCAAACTATGAGCAAGAACTTAAGCAAATGATAGGGGAATAAAATGCAGAACTGAAAGCACATAGGATGAAACTGAGTACAGATAAAATAGTTGTAATGAGAGCAAATGGGGGAAATCAGAAGCTGAAAATTGAGATAGAAGGAAAATAGTGGAAGAGATTAATAGCTTCAAGTATTCTGGAGGAGTGGTTCTGGAGAAGGGAAATCTGATTGAGAATGTCAAAGCTAGAATCAGAGGGGTAGCAGTCAACTGGCACAGTGTGTCAGAGCTAGTGTAAAGAAAAAAAAAGAAGCTGAAAAGTAAGGTATAGAAAGAGTGGTGCAAGCAGTATAACTATATGGTACAGAAACCTGTACAGTGAAGGCAGAGCAGCTGAGGAAGCTAGAGGTGATGAAGTGCCTGAGATGGGTGGTTGGATGTTCACTGTGCGACAGATGAAGAGGTGAGGACATCGGAGCAGAAGCCCAAGTAGCTCCAGTTGAAGAGAAGATCAAAGAGAACAGATTACAGTGGTTATGTCACAAGTGCAGGAAAGCAGAAGCCAAGCTGATGAAGATGATTTTGGACAGACAGTCTGCAGACAAGAGTAAAAGAGGGTATCCAGCAAAGATATGAAAGGACTGAGTGAGAGAACACTTATGACTGTCAGGCATGACACTTGAAAATGGAAGGAGTGGCACTGAATCGAGAGTGCTAGTGACAGTTGATTGACACCCTAACCTGATGCTGAAAATGGGAAAAGAGAGTTGCTGATGATGATGATGAGGGGAAGGATTGACAACTGCGGCTATACAGTCGTGGGCTGCATCTATTATTGCTAGCTATACTAATCAATACCATGTGAAACTTTCAGAACATGACACTGAATCTCTTTACCCATGCCTGCATCAGAGGCAATGAAACATGAGGTAGCCACATTTACTTGTCACAGTTTCTGCTCTGGCAGCTTACGTACTTTGTTAAAAAACACTAAGTGCAACAAGAACCATGATGTAATTTCTTAGACAGTTAATACAAGGTAATCTAATTGTGGAATATCTAAAGTTGATCATCTTCTTTTGTGTTATCAAAGTGGTGAACAGAAGACTTTAGGGATGAAATCATCCTGGGATGATTTTAAAATATAAATAAGGTCAAAAGGATGAAGATGGGGTGAAGGATGCAGAGGACAATGAGGCAGTGCCATGTCAGTGATATTTGTAAAGGAGCAGATCAAACTGTATTAAGTGCAATTTGACAAGGATGTTACTTTCAGACAGCCAAACATATTGTATGTTTTGACTATGTGTTTTACCATCAAGCTAAGATGACTGTGATTTATTGACAAATGAGGTGCCCTTAAAAGGGCAAATATAGTAAGTGTAGTATTCTTGGCCTGTCTGAGAATGGTGCATTCATGTAAAGTTGAATTTCTGAATCGCATTTTCTAGTCCCCATTGAGAATACATTGACAGACGTCATGCCCCTGAAACATACCTACATGCATTCCTCAGTGTGAGGCTAGCAGGTGGCATCTCATTATTCTTCTCCATCCTGAGCTGGCCTTCAAGCACCCAGACCACTACTCTAAACCAGATGATTTGGTCACAGTCAGGGCTTCATTCCATTTTGGCCATGATCCCTATTGTGACATGGTATTAGTCCTGACTAAGGTTCATGTGTTTACCTTCATCTGTAGTATGATACCGGGCTCCTTGATGGTGCTATAGTGCTGGGATTGTTTAAAGTATAGTGCTATGGCTGCTGACGTAAGTGTCACAACTCCTCTAACTCATGTGTGGTACTGTAATCCTTAATGGTTATGTGGTGACAGTATCCCAGACCAAAGCTGCACTACATAATCCCTGAGTGGGGCATTATGTCATTTTCCATGACTGAGTTTTTCCAGAATGCCCCAATTCCAACTGGAGGCGTGGATCATAACTATCAATTAAGTAGGATGTGATGGCCTCTTACTGAGACATGGTGAATAATATTTAAATAAGTTATACTACAAGTGCCCAATTTATGTGGCAGAGACATGATCTCTGAATGAAGTGTGGTGTCATGATCCTTGATGAAAGAAAGGTGACATGATCCCTGGCTGAGTTACAATTTCCCACTGCTGAATGAGACATAGTGCTATTATTTCTCCTTCAGGAACAGCACCAAGATGCTTGGTTGAGATGCAGAATGCAATCCTAAAATGGGGCTGCAGAACCATAGTTTGTGGCCAAATCACAAAGACATAATCTCTTTTTTGAGTCATGGTACCTTAACCCATGACAGAGGTACAGTGTCACAATCCTTGTCTGAAAGACTGTGCCACAATCTCTGGTAGATCCACTGCACCAAGATGCTTGTCCAAAGTGCACTATATGATATGCCACTAAGTTGTGGTATCAAAGTGCCTGACTGACATACCTAGCCATGGTCCTTGACTTTAGTAATCCATGACTATGATATTCATAATTCTTGTATGAAGCACTGTGCCATGATTCCCAAGATGAGGTGAATGTTCTGTGTCTGTGGTACAGTGTCACAATCCCTGACTGTGATACATAACCATGATCCATGAATGAACCACAGACATATGATCCTTGACTGAGGCACCCTATATTGCCTCTTATCAAGGCACAATGTCAGAACCCATGACTGAAGTGCTGGCCCATTACTCTTATCTGGTACACACTGTTATGATACCTGTCTGAGTAGCTATGCATGATTTCTATATGCTGCACAGTACCAAAATCCCAGATGAGATGCAGTCTGTAACCAATAATTAAGGTAGCATAGTACCATGACCTTTTATTGAAGATTTGAGAGAATCACAGTCACACGGTCCTTTTCTGATAAATTGTGGCATGAATCCCAGCAGAGGTATACCATCACAATCCCTGCCTGAAGCATAATTCCATGATCTCTGACTGAGGTACTGTGCCATGACCCCTGAATTAGGCATTCAAAAGCAATCACCAACTGAAGCATAGTGATGTGATCCCTGACTGAAGTGCCATGCATGATCCATGGTTAAAGTATGATATAAGATTCAGAGAAGGCAGTGCATCACCATGATCTCTGACTGAAGCAGACTAGTATGACCACTGACTGATGTGCTCTGCCATTATCCCAGTTAAAGGCTCTGAATACTCTGCTCACTGATTGAAGCACCGTGAGTGATTTCTGGCTAAAAATGTGGCATATGGTGGTTCATCGCCATGATCTCTTACAGAAGCACAGTACTATGACCTGAGGTGTTCATCAATAATCACTGACTGCAGCACCATGGTAAATCCCTTTTGTGGATAGTGTAGAGAGGTAAAGTGCTGACTATGGTCCAGCAGACTCAGGCTCAATTAGTGCCTTGGGCAACTGATGGAGCAACAGGGAGGGATGGATGTTACCATCAGGGGGGGAGTGCTGTCCTGAGGATATTCCAGGATAACAGTTGCTGGCAAAGGGCAGGATATGATGGGAGAGTAGTCTAAGGAGGAATTAGGGTGGATACTTTGAACTACTGCAGAGGAGGTGTGATATGTCAGCATGTCCCCATTGCACACCAACCTTCACGATGAGATAATGGGACTGGGTGGGGTGCAAAAGAAAAAATCCCCCCAATGGATAGTATGAGGATGCCTCTAAATTCCAAGCAGGCCCCAACCATAAGGAGAAAGTCCAGGGATAGAAACAGGTGGCAGTTAGACTTGGCACTGGGGTATGTGGGATTATGTAGGGGAACCAAAAAAATGTCATCATTGACTGGTGTCATACTTTATCTCTGCCTAAAGAATGTGCAACAATCACAAACAATAGGTATGTATGCAAGTTACACAGTCCATATGAACAACACTGTTGTGTGAATCATTCAATGAATTACTAGTTGCAGATGATATATTCAGCAATATATATTAGAATACAGTGGCACTCTTCCACACTCACTACATATTGCCCTGAAATGGTGGTTTTTACTTTGATTTCATTTGTGGTTTAATGTACTGACTTTACAAAATGAATTCAACAGGCAGAAATGCAAATTATCTGTTATGAATTCATTTAGCTTCTTCCACATGATTAGCACTAAACACAAATGCTGACTGACTGACCTATAAGCAGTGTTTCAAATAGACAAAAACGCCTTCTCCAATTGGCTTTTTTTTGTAGACACAGGTTTACTGTTTTCTTCCTTGTTGTGTCTCAACCAGGAAAGAGTGATCAGTCTGCACCTTTGATATTTCCATTCAGGTTTTAAGTTTTTAGTTCTGTGTGTCTGAATATTACAGGAATAGTGAAACAAGACAGTTTCATGGAAGGTGGACATGCTAACCAGAACCTCATTGTAATGTATACTTTCATTTCTGTTTATGGTAATTCTGGACTATGTTCCTCATATTCCAGCTGTTTGGCAACTTGTGTTACATTTACTGTACATCTGTATGGCCTTTCCATGGCTCAGATGCTGCTGAATTTCCTATTACATGCTACGTTAACTTGAGAGAGGCCTCTCACTGAGCCATGTCTCAGTTCGGGCAGCATTTTATTACACAGCCTATTAGCCAGCAAGGTATTTGGGATGGAGCAAAAGGTAAGCATGCATCTGTCATTTGGAATTCTGTCTAGAATGGATCAGTACCTTATTACTCACCCTATTTCTCAGGGCATTGATATGTAATAGAATAATGAACTCTTTTGCTTGTCCTTTAACGTACAAGGGGAAAACTGACAGGCTAACAAAAAAGAATTTAGGAAGTGACTGAACAAATAGTAATTTTCATGTAAAAGCACCCTGAGAATATATAGCAACGGATAATTTATTTCCAGTTTTTGGATGATCAAATCTCAGGGCATAAACAGAAAAACTGTTCTGCTAGCAGGCATGTGCTGGATTTGTTTGAAAATCGAGGTGTGCCAGAGGGGAGCTGGAGATATGGTTTCTCTCTGTATGACAAAGGAAGGGAACAATTAAATAATCTGGTGACTGCAAGCAGTTCAGTATTACCTTTCTGAAAATTAATATACAATAAACTGGCCGGTTTCTTGGAAAATATTGTTTTAAGGCCAGAAAGAAATTACTCAAGAGGGGGAAAGCCATACCAAGTTGCTCTATTTGTTTGACAGGGTGACCAAAATAGGCCAAGGAAACTGGTGTTGACTGATTACTGTGTGTGTGTTTGTGTGTGTGTGTGTGTAGTTAAGGGGTGCATGGCTGACTATGCAGCTCACCGAATGGATGGATACCAGCCCCAAAGAAATGCAGACATTATGTACCAAGACATTCACAACATTGCCCACAGTAAACATGAGTGCCCCGCTCTCCATCTGTACCAAGACATTCACAACATTGCCCACAGTAAACATGAGTGCCCCACTCTCCATTTGTACCAAGACAATCACAAGGGTGAGCAGAGTAAACATGAATGCCCTACCCTCCATCATGAAAGGCAAGTAGGGAGTGTCTCCTCCCTCCCCTCTCCAGCTCTTCTAGCAAATGTAGTAATAATCAAACCCAGGATGTATGTGTAATATTCTGTGGTTCACCCCTCTTTTCTTCTATTTATTTGTTTCTTTGCTGCTTAATTCAGTCTTTGGCTAAACTTGGCTTGTTCAACCATGTGAATATTAGGCAAACTAGGCAAAACCTTATATGCATACATGCACGTACATACACACACACACACACACACACACACACACACACACACACACACACACACACACACACACACACACACACACACACACACACACACACACACACTCTCTTACATTCAATATATATATATATATATATATATATATATATATATATATATATATATATATATTTATATTTACATGCAGCCCTATGGTTCCTTGATTTGTAGGTCCTTGGATATCACAGGCTCAGTTCTGTTATTGCTCAAGACCACTGTGTGCTGTTTCCAGGTTTCTTCTTTCCTCACTGTTGTCCAACAGTGGAGTCACAAGTCCTTTGGCTCTTGTTTGTTTTTCCAGCTGTGGAGATGGAGGTGAAAGATACATACCTACATAACTACATCTATCTATCCATCTATCTGTGTGTGTGTGTGTGTGTGTGTGTGTGTGTGTGTGTGTGTGTGTGTGTGTGTGTGTGTGTGTGTGAGAGACTTTCCTGTCAAACCACAAACATGTCAAATGCAATAAAAAGTGTTTTATGCCTTGGAGCAAGCCCCCTCCTGAACCCCCAACATCCTCTACAAATTAAGAATACCAACTCCGACATTGCAGAACAGTGAGGAATGTAGGATTATCCTACTACCTACTGAAGTATCATCTTGCTCCATTGCCCACAACTCATGCTGCTTAAATGTACAAAATCAGAGATCACACAGAACAGGAAAATCTGATTTCGGAAAAAAGTCTTAGATTAACCTAGGCTACATAAATATACCCAATAAGGGATTGTACAGTGCTGTAAAAAGTAGCTAATCTGCAGTCTTGTAAAAACAGTTCAACCATCCTGCCATCTGACCACAAAAATGCCAGCAAAGTATATAGAGAGATGGAGATTATGTTTATCCAGCTAGAGATAAACATATGTATACTGTGTGTTATATTTGTATATGTATGTTTGTATGTATAGATGCGTATGTGTGCATCATATGTACACACACACGCACACACACACACACACACACACACACACATATATATATATATATATATATATATATATATATATAAAATGTGTGTGTATATACATGTATCTCTCTCTCTCTCTTTTTATATATCTGTCTATATATATATATATATATATATATATATATATATATATATATATATATATATATATATATATCCACATACATTCATATACGTGTTCATGTGCATATATACTAAATGCTCCTGTATATTAGTTCTATTTTCTTGAATATGACCTTAATTCTGACAACTGGTGTATTTTAGGTTGATCTGAGTAACATAGCATCTCATTCTTCAACAGCCTTGATATGCGCTCCTCAGAACATTTCTCTGAATACCTTGTGACTGACATGTGAAGTTCCACGTGTGGGCCTTATCAGTATACAGAGCTAGTGTTAGCTTTGCTTAGTACTGCACATTCCCTGTGTATATCAAAACCTGCTGTCGACTGATGAACTGCAGGACATATTCCCTGACAAGCGATCCACAGTTCTGACATGAGCTGTACGAGAGTTTGAAATACGTCTCATATGATTCATGTTAAACGTGCTGACAACAGGAATGGTGGAGTCATCAATAAAAAAAAAACTCTCCTAATTTTTCATTTTATGCTGTACAGTTGTAATGTCTTACATGCTATATAAATCAGTGATTTTTCTCACTGTACATGTTAATGGAATATATGATAAAATTATATTTATGTACTGAATTAAATACATTAATAAGTCCACTACAGCAGGCCTGAGCTTGTTGCTGGTGCCAGTCTGACAGGGGAATGAGGCTTGATTCTTACTGCGTAATTAAACAGTAATATTCCATGCAGCCTTTTAGATGCTTTTCCAGTTAATTACAAATTAACTTTTTCAGGATATTAACTACATTTTTTTGCATATTCTTGAGTAGCATGCTTAAAAAGTCACCATCATGTCTATATAACTGACTTTAAATTCTATGCATAATAATAAATAAGACTAGCTAATGTTGTAAAACCTAAGAAAAATATACAGCATACTATCTGCCCAAAAATACAGGTCTGACATGAATATTATTTAATCACAGCCTGTGTTAATGACCATTGTTTAGCTGAGGTTGCAAGTCCAAATATCAGTTCTAGGAAAAACAAGCTACAAAAATAAAACATATTTTTGTGGTGGAGAGAAAAAAACTTAAATACTCCAGCACCCCACACTTAATAATCATCTCCAAAGTTACTGATATTTGAGATTATATCAAATAAAATGTAATTTACTCGTCCAGGCACAACAAAGAGAGGATGCGTAGTATGACATGTAAACTAGGACATTTTTTCTCCCTTTTGAATGTTAGTGGCTTATTATTTCTATGGGTTTTTCAGAAAAAAACAGACACCAAGGATGTAGGCTAACCTTCCTAAATGAAAACACTAGCAGAAATGTGTTACATGACTTGCACCTTCCTGGAAATAGCTGTTATTAAAACTATATACCCCACATCTCACATTTTAGCTTCACACACACACACACACACACACACACACACACACACACACACACACACACACACACACACACACACACACACACACATGAAATGTTAAACAAAGAAACACTACATTACAATACATTGAGCACAGTATGCCAAACACACATTACCCCAAACACAAAACATACATTTTTGTAGGAAGCTATCACCCCTGCACACTCTCCCTTATGGAGATCAATCCCTCCACTTTGAACCTATATAAAAATCCCATGACTGCAGAAATTTTCAGAAAGGAGATATTTGCCTATGTACAGAGACACTGCTGGTGCACACAGAGAAACTGTACCTGCAATGGCTTCCTGCACTAAGTAGCTCTGTCGCTAATTACTCTGCCTGTCCAAATCCACTACACCCATCCCTATTACTTGCCTGTTGTGCAACTTGTCTGTTTTGCCACCTACCACTCAGCACTCCTTTCCATACTAGATCTGTCTGCACATTTGAGATGTCAACATTCCATTCATTTGATTTTTCCTGCTAACCTTACTGCTAGCTAGCAGTGAGTATCTGATAATTTGCATTACTCATATGTATGTACGTATATGTATGCATTTGTGTGTGTGTGTGTGTCTATATATATATATATATATATATATATATATATATATATATATATATATATGATATGCGTGTATCTATGTATTTGTGTACGTGTATGCATAAATATCCCTTTTTCTTTACTTTTAATGGCCATTTTAATAAATGCAAGTTTTCATTTAGTTAACTCTTAAACTGAGCATACATCATGCAGGGTCTTCAGTTCTATATTTGGTGTATTTAACAGGGATGCTTTTTTTCTGCACAGCTGGTCTCTCTTTTGGGACAATTTTTGCTGCTCTACATCTCTTCCTGGAGACATAACTTCAGAAGCTTCTCACTCTGTCACTCTTGGCTATCACTGTTCTCATAGCCTCTTTAGGACTTTGGTTTGGATGCTTTACTAATTACTTCAGTTTTAGCTACAAACCTCCCCATGACTTTTATATTCATACTGGGATACCAGATCCCAAATCTATTAGTTTTCTCTCTTTTCTTTGATTCAATTTTTGCCTTTGTTAGCTTATCTTCAGCACATGCTTTTCTTTTCATTTATTTGCAGACTTTAGTAATATAGCATAGTAGATACTTTGCATTTCTGTCTTCTGCCCATTAACAGTTATGCTGCTGAGAGATGGAGTCCATCCTGTAGTAATATTGTGACCTACCCTGCCAGTCTTCTGTCTGGCACGCTTACATCCCAGTAGATGACCATAAAAAGGACAAAAATACTCAAATGAAGCTGAGGACCAAATGGTTAAAAATTTAGCAAGGAGATTTTATTTAACTGTAACAAGAAGCTCCAGGCTTCAGTTCATAAAACAGATTGACTGTCCTTGACATTTAAGCAGCTTCATTTTTTGATTGTGGCTGCTTACATTCATTTATCCTACAGGCAGCGTTACTGCAGTTACAGACTGGGGGCCATTTGGGGCTTACACTCACCTTGCTTCCTAACGGCTTGCACCCAGGCAGCTGACCCTCATTCCCTGGCCTTGTTATGGCTCTGGTTGGGTATCCATACAGTGGAATATTCCTGTATTCCAGAACAGCAAGATGAACATATTCATAGGTTTTGCTATCACTCTTTCTCATGAGATTGTTCACTGTATAGATAGTGCTTTTCTCTTTTCCCTTAGATTTCAGATAGTGTGGATTGGATGTTACATATACATTTTGCATTTGCCCGATCTTGCATAGGTCATCTGAATTCTTGACTTTTGTTATGTGGATCGTTGTTGCATACCACATCACTTGCCTTCAGTCTGTGATCTTATTACACTTGTTACTATTGTCTGTTTAATTATTTTATGGAACTTGTAGCAGTAACCATACATAAGGGATAGATTGCTTATGTGAATTGGAACAAATCTGTGCCTAAGTAACTACATGCTTGATTAGGAAATGGTTATTTTATATACAGATATTTCACCCCCAAATACCATAACTAAATTGCAGATGATTGGGCCATGTTAAATCATTGCCAATCCACTGATCTGCTGATACAAATCTTCTAGAAAATAGGAAGAATAATTTAAAATATCAGTAAAATAGCACCAATTCTTTATTTCGCTGTTAGAATACGTAGTAAACTTAGCTATAATTTGCTTTAAAATACCAACACTTTCTTCTACATAAACTTGAGTTATATAGTGAGAGAAAATCAGTCAAACCAAATGAATGAGTTTTCTGATGTCAGAGCTTTAATGAAATCCAGAAAGTGATAAATGTCTGTCACATAAGAAGTCACCTCTATCTACTTCCTTCTTCAAGCATTTGTCCAAATGTAAACTAAAAGTTTCTGTTTTTGCCCAGTTAGAAGCAATAATGTGGTTTAAATGTTTTGTTTGAGAATCAGAAAAAAATAGCTAAATTTTGGAAATTCACCATATAAAAACATGTAAGTCTGTAGTTCTATTTCTAGTATGTGATCTTTGTAATAGTTGCAAATCTTTTTTTTTTCATAACTCTGTATTAAAAAGCATTGGCTCATCATTCAACATCAAAATCATGTTGTTATAATCACAAATATTTGTTACTACCAAGCCAGCTCCCTTTCCTCAAGTTATTCAAACCATCCAGTTTTTTCATCACTTCACATTCTTTATTCAAATTGAATATTTTTTGTTTGCTAGGCTTTATTAAAATAACTCTAAACTTCTCTATACAGGTTTATTCAAAAATGTTTAAAGTGGGTATAAACCGGATTAACTATGTTTGATTTTTTAAAATAATGTTAATGCCTGCTCATTCATGAAATTTCAAACAAATTATCTTAAATTTAAACATCTAAGAAATAATTAAAGATCACAAAGAGAATGTAATATATTTGCACTTTTTGAAGGTAGAAAGGCAAACCTTTCTTTAAAACATCTACCTCAATATCATTAAAAATATACTATGCGTACAGACAGATTTGCCCAAGGCACCCTAGGCTGTTTGTGAGTTAGAGATGGGTTGGGAGGTTAAAGGCGGGGGGGGGGGGCTATGAGGGAAGTTATTGGAGTTAAGTAAGTAAAATAAGTTAAAGTAAGGGGTAACGTGGAAGGAAGTGAGATCATTAGGAGTGGAGTTACTCCACCCCCAATATACAGAAGATTTGTGTAAAGGGTTTTAGTGGTAGTCACTGGGTGGAGAAGAGGGGTTCTAGTTTAACCTCTCTTTGGTTCCCCATTTCCCTTTTAATTTTGTGGGGTGAGCTGAGGTATGCTGTTTCACAACTTGAGTATTTGCTGCTTGTGTTAATTGAAGGAGAGCAGTTAACACTGCCTGTAACATTATAATATTTTCCCTGTGTTTAAAATGTAATGAATGTTGGAATATTTGCCATGGTATTTTTCGTTGTCTTTTGGTCAATAAACTGGTTGCAATGGCATAACTGGTATGGTTCTTAAATCAGGGTGCTTTGGACAAACATAATTAATAAGGTTTAAAATGCTTTTTTGGTCATTATTTCATATTATTCAATATTTTTCTAATTAGTCACTTAGTGAAAATAGAAAATGAGTCAACATTCTTAAAAAACACACACACATTTCAAATCTAAATGCATTTCATTACTATTAATATTTGCCAGTTTGTCTTAATTTTAATGTAATACCTTTTATGTTACTTGTAGGTGTTAAGTCCATATTTAAAAAAGGTAACTTCTTTTCTGGAAAAAAATTCATATTCAGATTACTTTTGGCAGAATACCATTTATAATAGCCTATGGTATGTCAACAAATATAGTCAATTTCACAAATTTTTAGACACAAGGAGGAGAACAATTATCATCTTATGTGTCCCTGGCCAAGTTCTTCAATTTTCATTGTTTGTTTCTTTCTGCTCTCATACTGCTGTTTTTTTTTTGGAGATCTCCTCTGCAGGATCTAACATAAACTCTTTTCTGCTGCTGCTGCTGCTATTTGTTAGAATGGAAGTGCAGAAGTGATGGAGCATTTCTGTAACCTTGTTCTATCAATCACTTAGATCTAACTATGAAGGTGGGGAATGAAATATCCCTCTCCAACTGATGGTGCACATGTCTTCATTAGGACCCTGAGGACTTTTGATAAGATATACATTATGATTCTGGTAATAATCCAACTCCTTTCTCTTAAATTACTAATTTATTTTCAAATAATGTTATCCAATGCTTTATTATATTCCATTTCAAGAAAGAGAAACAGTAAATCCTTAGGAATGTCTTTAAGCTAAATTGTTCATTTCTACTTTTAAATTTCTCAAAATGCAGGTTTTAATTCCATACCTCTTAACACAAAACATCTGAACAAAACTTAAAATAATGGGGGGAGGGGGGCAAAGGCCCAAAAATAGGGCCACATTTTAAATATTGCTCTTATAAACTTAGAAAGTTGTTAGGATACTAGGATTTGTATTAACATGCATTTTCTGAAGGATATGAATTCTGAAACTCAAATGTATGTCACTGTTTAATGACTTCAGTCCTCATTCAATTGTCAGAAAATCACATGTTTTATGAGGAACAGACCAAAAAATATGATGCAAAAATCTAAACATTCTGTGAAATCTGGACAATTGAGAGATATGCTTAATTCGAAATTAATACGTACAGAGCCTTGCATCTTGCACAGTCAAAAATAGTTCCTTATAGGTTTCAAGTTGTTTGGTAATGCCATATGAAATTTTATAAAAATGTAACCCTTTTGGAAGAATTTTAGATTTAAAACTGGTTCCAGGAGTCATTTTACTATGTGAGACTGATTTGAAGAATGCATTTCTGTAAGTACATTAACATCTGTTTTGGACTTTCCTGCCTCAATTGAAAACATAGGTACTCTAAAATACCTGGCAGTTCTTCCAATAAGGATGAATCTAATTTATTTTGAAGCAGAGGTGCCACATACCACTTCTGCATATAGATTCATAGGTTCATAGATTAGTACTAGGTTAATTGCCCTTGTGTGCCATTTTAAGCCTAGCTAATTATCTCTTGTGAGACTCAAACCCTGTACCTTGTGTTTGTAAGGCAAACACCTTAACCATTAGGCCACCCTCCCAACTGTTCCAATATTGGAATAACTTCTTATGACATAACACTACCTTGTTTTCTGTTCACATATTTATTAATAGTCTCTAAAGCTTGGTATAGTTCAGGAGAGAGGCTACGAAAAATCAAACCATTCACTCCAATGGAACTCGGGAAGTTTGTACTGTAATTTCCAATGGGCGGAGCCTAAGCCTTTTGACAGAATCAAATTATGTCCTCACATTTCAAACAAACATTCATATCTCTGAAACCATAGGGGTTATAAGATAAATATAAATGGCAAACTCTTCAGCACAAACTATTTTTATAGTGATAGTATTCTTTAGGTTCTAGGTCTTGAACTGAATTTTATAAGACACAGAAAACACAGTGACTTTTATGTTTGTAATATTTTGTAAACAACTTACAATATCTCAGCAACCACTCAAGTTACTGACATTCAGTTAGCAGCATTTTATTCATCTAGCTGAACGTTTTCATATGAGCCTAAGGAGTTATGTCTGTGTTACTTGGTTGTTAAGATATTTAGAAAAATGTGAAAATTATATCTATATAAATTAATATAATAAAAACAGCAGTTGATGTCTCTATCTGCCCTAGACAGAGGTCAAATATTAATGTAGTCGAGTTTGTCATTGTGTAACTTTAAGATGAAATCTTTTAAAACCTTGTACATAGTATAGTTTTAGAATTATTGATGGAAATATAAACAAGCAATATTTAATGTCTACAGGCATTAGTTGGAAGTAACTGCAGATGCACCTGGGGGCGTCACTTGGATGTAATGAGTTAATAAAGGCATTGTTGAGAAGAAGCAAAGAAAGTGTGTAAGGCTGGGAGTTCTAAAGTAGAGAAAGTCCTACTATTTGTGAGAATTTTGAAGTGAAAAAGAAGTTTCCACCATGAAGGCATTCTGCAAACACACAGCAAAGCTGCTGGGATTTATTATAGTGCAGGGCAGATGGAGACAGAGAGAAGGCTGTCAGCCCAGATACCCTTGTGAACTACCTGCTGAATAAGATACTGTTGGACTTAACTGTTCACCTTGGATAAAGACTTAAGCCAAGCTACCTCTACACATTCACACATACAAAAAAATCTGTTCCCTTACCTGAGCCTAACTCTGACCATAACCCACATAGACTCGCATATGCACTAAATTTTTCCCTTTATCTAATCCCCTCTGTAAGCCCGACATATATACTCACACACACAAACTCCAGCCTTACTAAAAAGCCACTTGCCTTTATCAACCAACACAGAAGTAAATCGATCGGCCATTCAGCAATCCAGTCCACTTTGTTGACCAAATGAACATTTGACAAAGTAAACCGTAGCCAAATATATGTGCGTGTGTGTTTAATGCACATACAAACCTGGCCCCTCATATTCCATTTATCAGTTGTTTATGAGTTTATTACATTATTGTTTTCTTTTGATTTCCATAAGCTATAGTAATTATTTCCCAAGTTCATACAGCATTAAACAGACTGCACATTTTTATATAATTGAAATTTTTATAGACTCATTTTTTAAGTAATGTATGCACCCTTAAACAGGTCAGACTTTATGAAGAAAATCAAAAACCTAGGAGAAGCATAGTTGAGGACAAAAATCATAGTACTACGCCTAAATCATAGCAGTTAAGACTAGACAAGTTTTGAGGCAGCTAAGAGGGGTAGAGCCAAAGAAGGAGGACACTGGGAGAAGATCACAGGAATGGTATCAGTTCGGGAGACTGTTCACTGTACACTTAATTTGAGAATAGAAGCACTCTGAAGTGTTTCGCTCAAGGCAGAGGGAGATGCTGTATAATCCATCAACAGTGATTCAAAGCTACCTTGGTAAAAATAGAAAAGCAAAATAAGTAATGTATAGTTACAAAAACACCAAACACATGTAATATAAGATGAAATGTCAACCTCATTGCCTCATAAACTGTAGTTAAGCTTTAATTAATAAGTTTAAACATCTACAAATATTTATATACACATACAATCTATACAGAAAATTTGTGAAAATGAAATATTTAGCATGCAACCAGATATCAAAACATTATATATTAATCCAACAAACTACAGCTAAACAACTATACAGACCTGAAATACATAATCATAAGAGCTAAATATTTTTAATTCTATCTAATATGTATACATCAAAATACTAGACAACCAGTGAGCATTTACCTTCCTTACTATTACAAATCCAATTGACATAAGTATACAATTAGCATTATTGTAAAGCTTCAACTCAGAGGATTCATAAACCTAAATATATATCACATATCTTCACAACTTTAATGTTGCATTAGCCTGAGTTGGTAAAGAAGCATGCATAGGTTACACCTTTGTTAACTCATTCAATATGGCCCAACAAGCTGGATGGAAAAGATGTTAATATAGCTTATTGTATCAAATAACAGACTACTAACTAGTAGTCATGTAGCTTCTAGATTTGATAACCATCTGAATACCTAAATATTGGTGTTTATGTCTATTTATTTACATAAGCCGGAACTGTTAATATTTACATTGTTTTCTCCAGGAGTCAGGAAGCCTTTTCCAAATCTAATATATGTGGTATGACATATACTTGGATAGAGAGAAATTGCCTCAAATCACCTTTAATATAACGCTACCTACCTAAGAACTTAAAATCACAGGGCAAAAATGGTAAAAAGGGTAGTTCTAGAAGTTGGGGTTCACTTGAAGCTAATAACTCAACCGATACCTACAAGGGACTTAAGTTACAATCACAAAGGAAGAATTAGGCCTAGAGGAGGTGGAGGGACCACCCACAAACTAAGGCTAGATAAGGAAGTTACATATTTTATGTACATAGTTATTAAACGAAATTGAGAAAATAAGATATAGGTGCCATTCTCTTAAATAGCATTTATGTTAAGCTGTGTAAATGGATGTCTGCTGTCTTTAGTAGTTATCAGTACTGGTGCTTATGATTGCTCAAAACTTTGACTTCATATAAATAAATCTAACAAGAAGAGGTGTAGGACTCAAAGCAGTGTTTGCTAATGAATGAGTGGGATAGACTTTGTACAAATAATTTTAGGTTATTCAGGACCACCATGTTTCTTTTACCTCTAATATGCTAATATACAAGACATATATTTAACATGGATACAGAAAAATACAAATACAAGTTATTGTCAGGTCCTGATAAGTTCCTGGTCCAGGGTATTAGTGGGTAGGCACTGGGAAGGGACAGGAATTATAGAATGCTTTCATAACATACCCTTGATAAGAAATCAACATAACTCAAAATATCTACTCATATTTCAACACTACCTATACAAAATAAAGTTATATGAATGTGGGAAATAGATTCATGGAATATTAAAGGGCTTCAGAGCATGAAAAAAAGGAAACTCTTTCTTCATCTATTTCTGCAGGCTAAGGCGTGTTTTATACTACTCCAAGAAACTCACTTAACCAATGACCAATGGTCAGAAATAAAAAAGAAAAAATGGATAAGAGAAATAATAGCCTCTGAAGGCAAGACCAATAGTGCTGGAGTTGCGATTATCATTAAGGACCAATATCAAGACAAAATTATAGAATCCAAAACAGATAAAGAAGGTAGATGGTGCTATGTGATCTTATCAACTACCCTTTATGATAAGCCCATTATACTTCTCAATATATATGCACCTTGCTACAATCAACATTCCTTCTTTGCTTCATTATATCCTATCTTAAATAAATATAATAATCATTACATAATCATAGGGGGGGACTGGAATGCATATCAAAACCCTAAACAGGATAAATCAAGCACACAAAGATCATGTAATAACCAAGCAGTATTAACATTAAGCAAACTTAAATATGACTTTAGGTTATATGATCCCTTTAAATATGGTAACAAAACTCATACCCCAAATGACTATACGTTTTACTCCAACTGTCATAAAATGTGGTCAAGAATAGACTTCTTTCTAATCTTGGAAGCACTAATCAATCTTGATCCCACAGTAGATATGCATGCCCGCTACCCATCAGACCATTCTAAAATTACATTGAACATTTTCAAGGACTCTAGAACCAACACACCATATAGGGGATATAACTGGTCCTTAAACCCCAACCTCTTAAATAAAAAGGAAATAGTTCAGGAAATACAGGACATACTTAAAATCTCATTAATCAAGATAGTAAAACAGCAATACCCACCGGATATTGAATGGGCGGCAACTAAGGCCCAGATAAGAGGTATCTTCATCCAAAAAGCTTCATATTATAAAAAAATCCAACACAGAGAAGAACAGCTACTAGAGAGTAAAATCAAATCATTAGACCAAGATTTAATGAAAAATCATAACACACAAACTGAATCAGAACTATTGAAATGTCAGAAAGAACTTTTCTTAATCCAAAATAATAGATTATCATTTCAAGAAACTAAAATACTTGCAAAATATGCGAACCATATACAAACTCTGTCACGAGCACTAGCAAGAATTATTAACCAGTCTAAAACCCCCTCCCAAATTCACAAAATTTGCTATAAGAATAAATCCTTTACAAGAACTGAGGATATTATTAACACATTTGAAATGATATACTCACAAGTCTATGGAGAACAAAAAAACTTATCCACATATGAAAATAATTGTGACTTCCTACAAAAACTTACTTTCTGAAAATTGATGAAGAACTACAAAAAGACCTAATAAAACCAATATCTATTGAAGAAATAACAACTACAATTAAAAAACTAAAACCACATAAAGCTCCTGGTCCAGATGGCCTTATAGCGGAATTTTATAAAACATTCTACCTTATTATTGCTCACATTTTATCACACGTATTAAATTATATAATAAATAATACAATTAATGATATACATTTTAATGCATCCAAAACAATTTTTATACCCAAAGAAAAATCAGATCCTCAGAACCCGGACAACTACAGACCTATATCCCTTCTAAATATTGATACTAAAATTCTGACATCTATTCTGGCCAGTAGACTGAAGAAAATATCGAACATAATTATATCCAATGAACAGTCTGGCTTTTTGGTATCTAGACAAACCAGTGATAATACTTTAACACTACATACACTAATTTCATTTGCTAACCAAAAGAAACTAAACATGTATGCACTCATTACAGATGCACAAAAGGCCTTTGATAGAGTTAATATAAAATTTTTATTTCAGATCTTACCCTACTTTAATATACCCCAAAAATTCATTCTAACTTTACAAACATTATACAATAACCCATATACAACATTATATATAAATAAAACATGCTCCAAAAGAATTCAAATCAGAAATGGTACCCGACAAGGATGCCCTCTATCACCCCTATTATTTAACATGTACCTAGAACCCCTATTCCTATATATCAAACAAAAGATATATCATAATGCCCCAGTAATTTATGGTACCAAAATTGCCTTATCAGCTTTCGCAGATGACCTCAACATATACTGTACAACACCTATCTCAGACACTGAAAAAATAATATCTGCCATTGAAGACTTTGCATTAATATCAAACTATAAAATAAACCTCAATAAAACCAACATATTCCTTTTAAGAACTCCAAAACCTTTCTCACTTTTACCATTGATAGGCCAATTAAAAGCTAAAGAAAAGGTCAAATACTTAGGAATTACATACTCTACAGATAATAAAGATTTTTATCTCAATAATATTAAACAAACTTGGGAACACATTTTAGCCGATCTAAAAAGGTGGAAAAATTTGAAATTACCACCACTAGCAAAAGTTTTGATTATTAAAATGAATGTCTTGCCTAGGCTATTATACATTTTCAGGTCTGCACAGTTGCTAATACCCAAGAAATTTTTTAAACAAATACACACGGAATTCGCCAAATTTATTTGGGAACCAAAAAAAAGTAGAATATCTTATGATAAACTGATGACCCCGAAAAGCAAAGGTGGACTAGATCTACCTAATTTTGAGATTTACTACTTAATCATAAATGCAAATAGAACTTTAAGAATTGCAACCTACGATACGCAAAGCAATAATTGGTCCCCACACTGGTTAAAGATATGTTTTAAATATATTAAAAATCTGAATATTAATCCCAAATCATTGCCCTTTTTAAACAGAGACAACACTAAAACATATAATATAATGGAACCCATCAAAAATTATATAAAATTAACGCAAAATCTCTTTAGATCAGTAAATCTCTTTCAATACATGATCATGATGATTTACAACCCTTCCACAAAAATCCTAACTTGAAAATTGATAACCAACTAATAGACCTGAAAAGATTCCCACTTATAATAAACTTATCATTACAAGATATATATCCATACATAAATTGTTCGGCTCATGAATTAAGACAGCAACTGGGTCTTCCCAAATCTTATCTATTGATCTTGAGACAGATTAAAGAAATATCTACAAATTACTTTAAAAATCTAAACATCATTAAAGAGGAATTAACAAATTGTATATCACTATGGCAAGCCCTTTTACAAAACACCAAATTTATAACATGCTCATACAAATTGATAAAAGACATCAAATATCAAAATCAGCTACTCTTAGCTAAATACTGGAAAGAAAAATTGCCACTGGTGGAAGAAAACAAAATAGCACAGGCAATTAATTTAACGATAAAATCCATTTCCCTTCAAAAGCTATCATTCACCCAACTCATGATATACAATGATGCTTATTACACACGCCTTAGCTTGCATAAATTTAAACCTACGAATTCTCCAAAGTGCCCACATTGCAAAGATGAAACTGCTGACCTTTTGCATATGTTCTGGAGCTGTAAATGTATATATAAACTTTGGAACTCACTGAAAATACAACTCCAAAAGATGGGATATCAAACAACAACGCTTACTTGGGAATTTATGGTATTACATATCCCCCCAAATAACCTATCTAAAACCCAAATTATCATCCTAATAAATATTTTTATGCTAATGAAACTTTACATAGCTACTAACTGGCTGACCCCATCTAAAACCTCATGGGAAAACTTTAGGACCTTAGTGATAAAGCACATCTTAGCCCACAAATACATATTAAATAAACAAAACAAAAAGCCCTACAACTTGAAAACATGGGAACAAATATTTAATATTATACTGGCATAAAACATAGAACCTGAACTACCTCTTCAATATACACAATACAAAACATAACAATATTTGAAAACTACACTTTTACAAGATACTAACCCTGGAGAAAATAAGATATATTTTTTTTCTTTTTTTTTTTTTTTTACTTTTAAGAGCGAGTATGGAAGCATTCATGTAAATAATGTAAATATGTTGTAAGAATATTGTTAGAATTTCTCTTAGATCATCAATGGTATACCTTTTGAACAAATGTTCTGTAATGAATAAAAAAAAAGAAAAACAATAAAAGATATTATTGAAAAAAAAAGCTACCTTGGCAAAAGCAATGGTGCAAGAAAAGGTCACTTTCTCTGAGACTAGATGTGGCGACTAGCTGATTTCACTACAGTAATCTGCTGAAATCTTTGCATGTTCTTAAGTTCATGTTAAGAGTGAAAAGTTAAGTGGATGACTTTACATGTGAGACCCTGAATTGCGCTATCTGCTTAAGATACATATTCTCCACATTTCTTCACATTTTACCCACTACAATATTTCACAATGTCTCTTTATGTTGTTTTTTCACAGAAAAAACTCACTCAGTCTGAAGAACGCATGATTTTTGGGGGGCATTTATATCAGACTAACTTTAATATTAGGCAATCAGTAGATTCTCATTTAAAATGCACACTGTAATCCTGGAAAGATAAGGAATTTTAATTCATAATTTTTTTTATTTATTTTAATGTTCCATTGTTAACTGGATAGGTAAGTTAATCTGAGGACTGTTTTTTCTACAACCTGGGCCATATGCAGAACAAATTATATATTTGACATTAGTAATATGATGTTCAGTGTCTACAATATAATACTAACTTATTTTATGAAATATCAATTACAGTGCTATGGTATAGCCCTATATGAGTATTCACAGACACTTATATTTATTATTATTATTTATTTGACATTTGTTAACTAGGAAAGTCCAACTAGGACAGAGCCTATTTTCAGCGGAGGCCCGGGGAGAAATAATCCAGACGCATGTGTTTGGAATGTGGGAGCAACCTGGAGTACCCGGAGGAAACCCATGCGAATGCAGGAAGGACATGGACACTTTGCACAGAAGGCACCC
The DNA here is from genome assembly GCF_019279795.1 of Protopterus annectens. Lineage (NCBI taxonomy): Eukaryota > Metazoa > Chordata > Ceratodontiformes > Protopteridae > Protopterus > Protopterus annectens. Next base: position 1,273,524,538 of record NC_056741.1, on the reverse strand, counting down.
TAGCTGAGAATCAAATTGGAGAATCTTTTGCTGTGAGGTGACAACGTTAACCACTGCACCACTGCACTGCTGCTTAAAAGTATAGGAGACAATACTGGTTACTGGAATAATCTTTATAGCAGTAGATGTAAGCTAAAAACAGAGCTGTCTTAACCGATTTAAGACAGCAGAGTAGTATGAGCAAGGACATGGGTTAAGATCTTACTAGTAAGTAGAGTGCTAACTAGTATGAGCAAGGACATGGGTTAAGATCTTACTAGTAAGTAGAGTGCTAACTAGTATGAGCAAGGACATGGGTTAAGATCTTACTAGTAAGTAGGGTGCTAACATTAAGTAGTGACTTGTGAGTAGGGAGCACAGGCTAAGAACTTACTAGTAAGTAGGGTGCTAACATTAAGTAGTTACTTGTGAGTAGGGAGCACAGGCTAAGAACTTACTAGTGAGTAGGGTGCTAACATTAAGTCGTTACTTGTGAGTAGGGAGCACAGGCTAAGAACTTACTAGTGAGTAGGAGGGAGTGTAGGTTAAAAACTTACTAGTGAGTAGGAAGTGTGGATTAAGAATTTACTAGTGAGTAGGGTGCTCCTCAGATGTTAGTCAGTATGAATATTTTCTATTAACTGAGTGGTCTTAGGTGAGTTACTAACAAGTTTTTAAGGAGAGAAAGTGAGACATGTTTTTATTTATTTTTTTTGTGTGTGTCAATGGATAGCGGGTTCCAAACAATTGAAACAAGTCTGGAGCAAGTTGTTTCTGTGGTGGCTAGCACAAAAAGGTGATATTTTAAGGTTACCTAAATCAGATTTCAGTGCATATTGATGGCTAATGGTATATAGCTCAGTAGAAGCAAGATGAAAGAAGTCATTGTTAAGGAAGTCATACAGCGTACTTGAGAAAAGAGGGAGGTAACTTTCTCAGTCACAGGTATGTGAGTGAGAAATTTGTTTCAGACAATGTCACATCATAGGTTACATCTTCAAACAGGGGGAAACAGGTCATACCTCCTTTGCAGACGAATCATGTTTGGGTTATAGCTTCAGAGCACAGTCTCACTCTGCAGGCATGCTTCATTCCATCAGTGCAATGCTGTGTGGCATTCAAGTTAAACAGAATGGGGCAGACTCTCACGTATGCTAACTAAATCTGGGGTCTTCAAAGATTTGATCCATTTATGGGGAGTTCCTCTAGTAGACCCATTGGACTCCTATGTAAATAATCAACTGGTAAGATTGTGCTCCAGTACTCAGTGCTAGAAGGCCTGGAAGACAGATGACTTTTTCTTTGTGATGAATGTTCCTGTGTGGTTTTCAACCTTTTCCACTAATATCCAAGGTTATTCTGAACATACAGAAGGAATCATGCAAGATCTTTGTGGTGAGTCCCTTTCTGGCCCGGTCAACAGAAACTCCCCTTTCTTTTAGAAATGGCCAAGGACAATTAACACAAGCTTCCTCACAGAATGCATTTACCTACAGAAGATCAGAGATGTCTGATACACTCTGACTCCAATTAACTTCACCTGGCTGCCTGGTTGATTCTTATTTTTACTGAGGATTTGCAACAGGAGGCTAGAAACCCTACTACCAGAAAATCATATATTAGGAAATGGAAAAGGGTTTCATATTGGTGCCAACAACAACATAACCATCATCCATTCAGGCCTAGTTGTTCTCTGGCTTTACAATATTTGTGTGTGTTGCTTTCCTATGGTCTTTCTTATTCCTCCATCAGTGTTCATTTATTGGCCATTTCAGCACATCTGCCAATGGATCCTCCTGTTTCAATGCAGTCTCATGTCAAAATGTTTTGAAGAGTTTTACTTAACAGGCCTCGAAGAAAACTAGTCCCCCTTCTTGAGATCTTAATGCAAGGTTAGAGAAGCTAGCATAGCTCTGTTTAAACAAGCTAATCTGCCTGACTTCAGATTCTTAACACAGAATTCACTTGTACCAATTGCTGTGACCTCTGCAAAAAAGTATCTGATTTGCAAGCTGTTATGGTGAGTCAATCCTATCTCATTTTCCACAGAGACAGGGTTGCTTAAGGTGGTATCCAAGTTCACTTTATTGATCTTAAAAAATGAAAGAGAAAGGATAATCCAAACCTTTCATGTCCACTGACAGCTTAGGTACTATCTTGATAGAACTAAATCTTTCAGATCTTTGGATCTGCTGTGCTTTTTTTGTGAAGTTGTGAAGAAGGGACAACCAGTGTCATTACAGATTATTTCCAAATGGTTGTCTAATGATATTAACTTTTTATACTCACCACAACCATATTTTTCCAGGCAGGGTCAAGGTCCACTCTACCAGGGCCTTGGTATTATATGTATGGCTATTTGGAAAGAGTTGGATACTAAAAGTATTATAGAAGCTGCAGCTTCGTCCTCTGTACATACTTTTACAAAGCACTATAAGCTTGGTTCCTTCTCTAGGTCTAGATCAGGCTTTGTAGGGCCATTCTCCAGGGGTTCCTAGATTCTTCCCCTTCTACCTCCCAAATGTAGTAGGTTAGTGTAATCTACCCATATAGCTAAGGCTACTGCAACAGTGATCATTATGATGAACATAGTACTAGCTGTTTAAGTAAACTTACTATAACAGTGGATTTTCAAATGATCACTGTTGCAGTAGCTATTTTGGTGTGTTGTTTATACCAGGGTGTGGTGGTTAATTTTTTGTTCTTCCTAGAATTGTCTGTTCAGGGCTCAGCCTCTCACTGTCTGTTGGCAAGAAGGCTCTGAAGGACTTGGCACCCAAAAGTTGTTTTTAGTCAGCTCAGCTCGAGCTGCCTGATAGGTTGGCTGAGTAGAAGGTGCTCTGGAAGCTGGCTTGTTGTTACATCCTTGGTAGGATATAACCCATATCACTAAGGCTACTGCAGCAATGGTAATTCGCACATCTACTATTGTGGTAAGTTTTCTTAAACAACTAACTGTACTTCTATATGAAATTTAGAAACTGTCATTTACCAAACACTGAAACAAGCTTCAATTTCACTAATACACAAATGTGCAGGCCCAGCAGTGTCTATGGCTGTGCCTCTCAAACATTTGACTTAATTTAGTCAACTCTAAAATGATTGCATGTTGGAAGCAGTAGGAGGGTAGGAGACCTGACATATGCAGGGATCTCCAGGTTTTTACCATCTTTCAGTCAAATAACACTGAGCTTGACATTTAGTAGTAAAGCATTGTACAAATGACCTTCACTGTTGTCAGCATAGCTCTCAACCTCTTAAGAGGCCAATGTGGAACACACAACCTAACAATGTGTGACAAACAGCCAAAATGTGGAACACCCTATTTTCATACTACATAAAAATGTACCATTTCCATGGCACCTAGTTGAAGTGGGCTTTCAAACAAAAGCATGAAGTTCAAGTACATAGCCAAAAATGAACAGTATACATTTCTAAAAATTCTATAAAAACACAACTTGTAATTTAAGTCAAACGTATTTATAATGTTCAGTACCATAAATAATCAAAAGCAAAACAGAACTACCAGAGAGTACCAAACTAAAATCAAAACTACTACTATACAGAATCAAAGTAAAACTGCCCATAAATACCATTTCCTACAATATTTCATTGCTCTAAATGTCTGCTAAACACTACCCTGCTATATATTTCACACTGCAAACAATTCTACATCTGTACATTGCACTATATCTATGGACATATGTATTTAATGTACTTTAGATGCACACTCCTTATTGTATGCCGCTGTATATAACTGGTCAAGAATATATCACAAAATGTTCTGCATACTGCATAGCACCCCTAAAACTTCAAATGTCTTCACCTGTGCATTAAGAGAAAAACTGCTACTCTGTAGATCAACTGAAATGAAATTCTGCATGACTAAAACAGTCAGTCTGTTGCAACACTGTTTACCAAAAACTGCCCATAAATACCATTTCCTACAATATTTCATTGCTCTAAATGTCTGCTAAACACTACCCTGCTATATATTTCACACTGCAAACAATTCTACATCTGTACATTGCACTATATCTATGGACATATGTATTTAATGTACTTTAGATGCACACTCCTTATTGTATGCCGCTGTATATAACTGGTCAAGAATATATCACAAAATGTTATGCATACTGCATAGCACCCCTAAAACTTCAAATGTCTCCACCTGTGCATTAAGAGAAAAACTGCTACTCTGTAGATCAACTGAAATGAAATTCTGCATGACTAAAACAGTCAGTCTGTTGCAACACTGTTTACCAAAATACCTGCAATATCGTACCACAGCACATCTAATTGCACAAGTCCACAACCACAAATAACAGTAGTGATGACCTCAGCATTGAGTAGAAAATACAGCATTATGAAATGTAACAAAAGGACAAATTTAGAAACAGAACAGTAAACTCAAAACAAAATGCAACAGCAATTTGCTACTGTAATGTGTTCAAAAACATTAATGGAACAGATTTTTGCATCAGCCTACATTTAATGAACAATGAAACTGCAAAGCATGAAACTCTAATTTTTGGCATTACTAACATATTGCAACCCTCAATAATTCATCAAGGAAGAAGTCTTTTGCATCCACCTACATTGTATGACTTTTACAACACTGCACCACAAATCCTATAATAATTTAACACAACAAACAGATTTTGCATATATATACATTATCTTAACAATAACTAGCATAAATCTCCAGTTTTGCATTAATGACCATAATCAAATTCAAAATAATAGAACAGACTTGGCAAAAACCTAGATTTAATTTCCTTCCAGTAAGACAAAGTACAAAATTGGCGTTTACCATTCCTCACCCATTATAACCTGCATCAACTCACCAAGAAAAAGAGGTAGTCAAGGCAGCTGAAAATGCCACTAACTCTGGTACAAAAAAACAAAACAAAAGGAAGGCAGGCAAACTCCACAAAACCTCCGAACCAGCCCAGCCGAAGTGCCACCGTCCCGATGTCCTAACTATGCTCCGGTTCTCCTCACTGCTCCAGCAAAAGAAGCATGTTCCAAAAGTAAACGAAAGAATAAGTGTTTTACTATAACTGTTTTTCAAGGTTTCACAATGGTGCGAAACCCCATTGTGATGTTGCTATCAGCTGTGTTAAGGGAAAGTCCCGTAGCAATTGGCCAATTTCTTTCTTAATTCATTGGCTTGCTTTACCTAGAAAATATCTCTTGATTGGCTCATATACCTCAATGCCAATTAGCTCTGTTTGCGGTATATGAGCTCACAAACCGGAGCCATCACTGTTCAGTGCGGAACAGAGGAAAAGCACCTACAAGAGCCTTTAAATGCAAAGCGTTCTGCATAATCCAGAGCACTTGACTGCTAAGGTTGTAAGCTAAGACTAAGAGATGTGTTTCCTGCAAACTTTTTCCTTTCTTTTCATACACTGCTTTGTGTCAAACAGTCTGTATACAGCAGGAGCTGGTATTAATTACTGGCCACTCATTTCCTACTGCCTAGATCAGGAGGATGTAACACCCATGTTTATAAACAGTCCACTCATACCAGAAAATGCAAAACTTACTGAAGAGTTACTAAAATGCATAGACATAAGTTGTGAAGTCAGACTTCTGAAATACATCCAGAAGCATTCATTAAGATTAGGTGAACTCGTGCAAATTTGAGTGCATCTTCAAAATCATGCCTTTGTCAGAAACACAGATGCACAGATCACAGAAATATCAGCACAGTATTTCAGAACTGCTGAAGAAAGGCCTACATCAACTACTGTGTGTGTGTGTGTGTGTGTGTGTGTGTGTGTGTGTCTGTGAAAAAGCAATTGTGTTATTTTCCAGAACAAGTGGCAACCTCACTAATTATAAGAAGTACAAGGGTGTTGAGACTATACTCCCTTCACCCTGCAAAAAACATGAAGTTTGGACATATCCTTTGTTGAGCTCCCGAACCTCATGTGGGTTATACATTTTATTCTGGGTTTAGTCGTAGTCCAGCACTATCTGTACCTGCGATAATTTTCAGTAACTGCAGTAGAACATGTGAGGTCACTTAATCTTAGATCAATCATCTAGTATATATTCCCTTTCCATGACATGGAGGGCAAGTAAGATGTCTAGCTTCTTCAAAGAAATAAGCTAGTTCAAATAATATCATGATGTGTGCTTAATATCATGATGTGTGCTACAGCTGCTTAATTGCTAAACAAGAGCTAGTGCTTGGTTTAAATGTATGTCGTTTCCTGCATGAGACATGAAGCAGAAGCAGATATGGTTGATGTTAGAGGACAAGCTGAACACATTCATTAGATAAACACAGGGGAGCCCATCTCACTGGTTCTAATTAAGAGAAGGCTACATTAGCTTGCAGGCTAAAATGATAATGGCCTCACTATTGAGTGGGTATTGTCACTATTTGATTTTTAAGTTTTAGTATCTGAATCATTGTGAGTGGGTATTGTCAGTATTTGATTTTTAAGTGTTAGTTATCTGAATCATTGTGAGTGGGTATTGTCACTATTTGATTTTTAAGTGTTAGTATCTGAATCATTGTGAGTGGGTATTGTCACTATTTGATTTTTAAGTGTTAGATATCTGAATCATTGTGAGTGGGTATTGTCACTATTTGATTTTTAAGTGTTAGTTATCTGAATCATTGTGAGTGGGTATCGTCACTATTTGATTTTTAAGTGTTAGTATCTGAATCATTGTGAGTGGGTATTGTCACTATTTGATTTTTAAGTGTTAGTATCTGAATCATTGTGAGTGGGTATTGTCACTATTTGATTTTTAAGTGTTAGATATCTGAATCATTGTGAGTGGGTATTGTCACTATTTGATTCTTAAGTGTTATTATCTGAATCATTGTGAGTGGGTATCGTCACTATTTGATTTTTAAGTGTTAGTTTCTGAATCATTGTGAGTGGGTATTGTCACTATTTGATTTTTAAGTGTTAGTATCTGAATCATTGTGAGTGGGTATTGTCACTGTTTAATTTTTAAGTGTTAGTATCTGAATCATTATTAGTGGGTATTGTCACTGTTTGATTTTTAAGTGTTAGTATCTGAATCATTGTGAGTGGGTATTGTCACTATTTGATTTTTAAATGTTAGTATCTGAATCATTGTGAGTGGGTATTGTCACTGTTTGATTTTTAAGTGTTAATATCTGAATCATTGTGAGTGGGTATTGCCACTGATTTTTAAGTATTAGCATCTGAATCATTGTGAGTGGGTATTGTCACTGTTTGATTTTTAAGTGTTAGTATCTGAATCATTGTGAGTGGGTATTGTCACTGTTTGATTTTTAAGTGTTAGTATCTGAATCACTGTGAGTGGGTATTGTCACTGTTTGATTTTTAAGTGTTAGTATCTAATCATTGTGAGTGGGTATTGTCACTGTTTGATTTTTAAGTGTTAGTATCTGAATCATTGTGAGTGGGTATTGTCCCTATTTGATTTTTAAGTGTTAGTATCTGAATCATTGTGAGTGGGTATTGTCACTGTTTGATTTTTTTATTGATAATTTGTCAAATATTACGTGAAATCAAAAAAGAAAATGCTATATATACAATTGTAAAACCAATAAACTTTAAAAAGATTATATAACTATATACATTGGTGTCTGTTAAGAAGAAAGCTATAAATACGTTTAAAGTGTAACATAAAGAATGATACACAAGTTCATATATCTTTGTCCATTTTCTCAATTATTTCTAGTATTTTCATCCAAGAGTTGTATAAGGATGTAGGTCTGGTAGTTCTGTTCTTCAGTGTACATATTTCCATTTGTCCAACTGTTCTAGCTAAATTTTTAAATTCATTAAATGTAGGAGGAGTCTCACTTTTCCAGTGAATGGTGATGATTTTGCGAGCTGCTGCCATTAAAGTCCATAAGATTTTAATTTTTTTTTTTGGCACACAATCCGGAACAGGAAAGTTGAATAAAATAATAGCTTTTGATAATTGATAATTATCATTAAAAACAGTCTGAAAAAAATAATTAATATTATTCCAATACGAAGTAAGACACTTACATTCATGAAAAATGTGTTGCCAGTCAGCTCTTGTTTTAGTCTGACATCTCCAACATAGATCTTCCCTAGCATACATCTTAAATACTTTATGTGGTGTATAAAACCTTCTATTGAAATATCTCCAAGTGAATAACTGCAAGTTTATTGATAATGATGACTTCTTGGAAGATTTTAAGATAATCATTTTTTCCTTTTCATTAGGAGGGTGATTGTTTATCTGTGTATAATAATTCCAGTAGGTGTCTGTTTGGTATATTTTTGTTGTTTTAATTATTTTGTAAATTTTAGATAGATATCCAGCACCTTGATAAGGTTGATTATTAATTATAATAATATATTCAATAAACTTTGGGACAGTATGTCTAACTGTATCTTGCATTTGTCCAATTCTATTTATAAGGTATTGCCTTAGATTTTGCAGAAGTAGCCATGAGTCATTATTTATATTGTATTTTCTGATTATCTGATCTTTAGTTAATATTTTGTCTTGTTCTACCAGCTAATGCCAGTAGCTTATTGAGCTTATCTTCAGGATATTGATTTTCTGAATTTGGAATGTATCAAGGATGGTGGGTGTGAAAGCTATAGGGAAGGTCAGAAAGAACCATGAATTAATATTTGGTACTTTGCTTATGTATGTCTTAAATGTTGTTAGTGTGATATTCATATATTTGGATGGGAAATTATTATTTTTAGTTTTACCTTCTAGATAATCTTTTAACATCCAAACTAAAGGAAATGGTATTATAGTTAAATGATCTGATATGTTGTTATGATTAAGTTCAATATAGACCTGTTCATGTAATTGATTCCATATAGGTTTGTAGTGATCATTTAACCATAGGGTTATATTTTTAACAACAGAGGACATAATATATATCTCAATATCAGGTAAATTGATTCCTCCATCTTCCCAATTTGGTAAATGTTTATTTAAGGCAATTCAGGGTTTGTTTGGGAACCATAAAAAAAATAATATTAGTTTATTATATCTCTGAGTAATATATTTGGGTGGTAGCAGTGAAAAACTTTGTATTAGATATAATACTTTAGGAAAAATAATTGATTTAATGAGATATAATCTATCTCCCATTGTAAACATATATTTGGTCCAGTTAGATATTGCTTGCTCTATTTTATCTAGCGTTTTATTATAATTATATATAAGTGAGTCAGTTAAGTCTTCAAGTAGATCTATGCCTAAATATACTATTTTAGGTTCCCATTCAGAAGCCTGAAACATCATAAGCCTGAAAATCAAAATCCTGAAACCAAAAGCCTGAAAATTCAGAATCCTGAAAACTCAAAATCCTGAAAGCCCAAAATCCTGAAAGACCAAAATCCTGAAACTCAAAATCCTGAAAACACAAATAATGCTAATATGTCACTATAAAGACACTAATATCTACCAACTGACCCTGACCCTAACCCTAACCCTAAGGTCCGTCACTATCGCACACTCACCTGACCCGCGCCCTAAACCTAACTCACTTAAACCGCCAATAACCCCAATATTTGTCACTATTGCATACATGCCTAACCTGCGCCTAACCCTAACTCACTTAAACCGCCCTAACCCTAAAATAAAACCAACTGCACACTTACCTGACCCCAACGCATGACCTAACACCACAGGGCTAACAATAGCAAAGCCACAATGACATCAGTATGTCTATTTTGTGTTTTCAGGATTTTGAGTTTCAGGATTTTGGTCTTTCAGGATTTTGGGCTTTCAGGATTTTGAGTTTTCAGGATTCTGAATTTTCAGGCTTTTGGTTTCAGGATTTTGATTTTCAGGCTTATGATGTTTCAGGCTTCTGAATGGGAACCACTATTTTATTATCTTCTGCTATGTATTTGGAATATTTTTTGTTTATATGTTTCTTTTTAGTATTACATGACATAATTTTTGTTTTGTTTTCATTGAACTGTAAACCTGAGATAGTTTGAAAATTATTTATTTCCTTAAACAAAGCTTGTAAAGATGCATTGGTGTCTGTTAGGGTAAGAAGTATATCATCTGCAAATAGCTGTAGCTTAAGAGATAACGTTTTGTTGATGCAGATGCCTTTAATATTACTATTTGATCTGATCTGATTTGTAAATGGTTCTATAAGTAATGCAAATAGCAGTGGTGATAAGGGACAGCCTTGTTTAGTTCCTTTTTTGATTTGTATGGGACCAGATCTATATGAACCTAATTTAACATATGCTATGGAATCTTTATATAGTGACTGGATAAGGGCAATAAAGGATGTAGGAAAATTATATTCTTTTAGGACTAGCGTAAGGAAATTCCAGTTAACAGAATCAAATGCTTTATTAATATCTAAGGATATTATGTTTAAATCTAAGTTTGCATGTTTACTATAATCTATCAATGACAGAATTCTTTTAAGATTATCATATGTATTTTCTCCCTTTAATAAATCCTGTCTGGTCATCATGAACTAGCATGGGAAGAAAGTATTTAGTCCTGTCAGCATATATTGCCGTGAACATTTTATAATCGATATTTAATAAGGATATTGGTCTATACGACGAACATTGTTTCTCATCTTTGTCTGATTTAATTATTGGTGATATCAATGAGTATTTCCATGAAGGTGGTATAATTATATCTTGATTAACTATGGAGTATACTTTTAAGAGTAAAGATATAGCTTGATTAGGTATTATTTTATACATTTCTGGTATTATGTTATCTGGGCCAGGTGCTTTATTTAGTTTAAGCTTTTTAATCTGTGATCTTAATTCTGTCATAGTAATTGGTTTACTTATAGTATCAATTTGTTCCTGTGTTAATCTAGTAAGAATTTTGTTTTTAAGATAATTTTTTATATCTTTGTCAGGTTTTCCCTGAATGTTTGAGAGGTTATCATTGTTATATGTAATCTAATATATCATTTAGGTCTGTGGCTTTTTCCTTGTATTAGGGATATATAATTTTTTTATTTGCCTTGATTTTATTTATTTTTTTTTTGTTCTATTAGCTAGTTGTCTCCGATGTGCTGGATTTGATGAATAAGAATTTCATTTTATCTTTTCTAGGTTAATCATTGTCTTGTGATGTAAACTGTCTGCATATTTGTTGTTAATTTGTAGTAATTCTTGAATTAAATCTTTATTTCCTTCTTGAATTTCTAATTTTAATTTATCAGCTTTCTTTTGTAATTCTAGCATGTCGTTATTCCATATTTTTCTTTTATTTATATACCAGGATAGTACTTTTCCATATATATATGCTTTTACGGAGTCCCAGATGTATATTTCTGAGATGTTCTCCGTGGAATTTAGTTCAAGGAAAGTTTTTATTTCACCTTCAAAAAATTTTTTAAAGTCTGTTAATTTTGTAACATATAAAGGTATTCTTATAATGGGATTATTATTTATATGCATAAGCTCCATTTCAAAAACTAGAGCATTATGATCTGATAATGGACAATTTATTATTTTGACATTACTTATTTTTGTTGCTAAATCATTGGATATGTATAGTCTTTGATAAAGGCAACTTTCTTCTCTTACTTTTTGAATCTGTATCTTTGTCATCTGTTACACAGTTGAAGTCTCCTGCCATTATTAGACTACCTTTAGTTAAATGTAATATTTCTTCAAAATGATGTTTTACTGTTTCTACACCAAGTTCTGGTATCCAATATAGGTTAACTAAAGTGTATATTTTCCTATTCAACTCTATATTCACTAAGCAAAACATACCAGATGTGTCTTGAAAAGTGTTAATTATTTTGGGAGAAATACTTGTATTATGCATTAGTATGGCTACTCCTCTCTTCTTTTGTTTATATTGAGAACTTACTAATAATGTGTAGTTATTAATATTGAGATTGTTTATATCTTTATCTAGTAGATGCGTCTCCTGAAGCAATAATATTTGTGGATTGTGTAGATTTATGTATTTATATAGACTTCTCCTTTTGATATTATTATTCAGTCCATTAATATTTATAGACAGGTATTTCATGTGTTGGTTTATGTATAATTTGTATGACAGTAAATATACATAGTTTTAACTCTTGGCTTTCACTATATGTATAATTTACACTATTCTTTATATGGAAGTGCTGCTTATCTTCTGTAGACACCAAAACAGTATAAGAAAACAATGAAACTTCTAAATTAACTAATTCTAATTGGTTACACCTTTTCCTATCTCTATGAGGTAATGTACCTCTTTGCATGAGTAACATAAGTACCCACACAAACCTTCTAAATCTGTGAATAGTGTTTAGACTAATGTCTCTTAACCTCATAACTTAGTATGTCACAGTTTACATATATCAAAGAGTTAATATGATCAGCTAATAGATAATTTTATGCAATTTTGTGTGTAAGTATTAATATTTATACATCAATAACATGCTTATACTAGTTTAATCTTACTTATAGAGTTTCTTATAATCAGGGTTCCAAAAACAATTTTTCAATTACATTTAACAAAATTTGTTTCATCTTAGTACAACATTTCACATATCAATCCAACATGACACAGTTGCTTTAATTCACACTGCTAAAACACCAATACCTTGTCAATTAGATATTATGGTTAAAATTCTCATATTATTTATGTTCTTTTTAGATTGTAGTTTCATTAGACTCATAATTTGTTTAAGGTAATTTTTCACTTCTAGAGTCTGTATCATGTAATATCTGTGCTATAAGAATATTATCTATTCTATAGTTATATGAGTATTTCTCATTTTCTTCCTCACTTTTAATGAAATGATTAGATTTATTATCACTTAACTTTTGAGAAAGTAGTTATTCAAGTCATATTCCAGAACTCTTTACAAAATTTGTGTCAACTTATATGACAATATATCTATATATCTATATATATATATATATATATATATATATATATATATATATACATATATACATTTATATATACTTACATATACATGTAACGGTCTTTACACATCTTAAAATTCAAAAATACTCAAGTAAAATGCACTGTGAGATAGGTTCCTGACCCAGAGAGTGTCCAGACTCCGAAACAGAACCTTAATGATTGGATGGGAGAGAGAAAAGCACCCCGGGGATCAAACCGACCACCTTACCAAACAAGAGTCCAGGTAAGCAAATAATGTGGAAAGAAATAGCCAGGAAATTATTATGATTAGGCTTATATAAGCCCTAGGATTGCTATTCCAGCACTAACATATGAACCTATGTAATTAATTATGATTCCTGTTGTATATATGTAATATTTTAGTATTGGAAAGTCTTAATATTAATTTTTATATCTACTTTTACAATAGTGTCTTACTGCATATCTAATAATATTTAACTTTTTTCTAACAATAACTATGTGTAGGTTGTTATTTCTGTTAGTATACAAAGTAGCTATTAGAAAATTTTGTTTAGTGTCTGTTTGCTAAATCTAATCATGTTTTATGTGCTTAATACTGTAATTATATATGTATTATAACTTCTCTTATGTCTTTTATTTGTTAGTTTCGTAATTCAGGTGTACTAGCACTTTAAGAAGTGCTCGTTTTGAGATTTACTTCCTTGACTTGTAAAGCTGCAATTACGTTTTATTTAAGGGATGTTGTACGCAAGCATGAAGTGCTCGCAATGAGAAATTAAACATTTAGGTGTTGCTTACGTGTGTATTTAATGCTGCTGTCTCGTGGACGGAGCGGGAAAAGTAGTGAAGAGTTTTCTTAATGTTCAAGGCATCGCTCATGGTAATATTTTTTATTGTGTTATATGCGGGGCATATTTCATGACACATCCTAATAAAACAAACAGCCCCTAGTGCGTTACTGCATATAAAAGATTCAATATGACATTCTAGTAGAGTAAAATAAATTACTGTAATAGCATATAAGGGTTTAATCTCTTAACTAACTACAACCATCCAGTACAACTCAGTCATCTTCCTTATACATATCCCTTTTCTCCTTGTAGTTGGAGAATTTTAAGATGTGCTTGTTTTGGGATTTATTTCCTTTACTAGTGATATTGCAATTACGTATTATTTAAAGTGTGCCATACATAATCATGAAGTGCTCACAATGAAAAACATAACATTTAGACATTGCCTGCATGAATATTTTAAGCTGCTGTCTCGTGGACGGAGCGGGAAAGTAGTGAAGATTTTTCTTATCTTTCAAGGTATCGCTCATGATAATATTATTTTTTTTTTGCGTAGCTAAAGCACAGTTCAAGCATCTTCAATAAACACATCATTATCTCCCCTTCTAATCAGAAAGCTTTGTTTATGTATGTTAAATACAATAAGAGCCTATGTGGTGCACCGGGATGCAACAACATCATATTTCATACAGCCAGATATGTGCGCACACTCAAGCTGTCTTTCTATCTCAATAAAGTAAATCATTACGACAGCAATAATGAATTAAGTACTTCAACCATGCGAAATATCTAACACAAACATATCATTCATCAAAAAATGTATTTATCCCCCTGCCCCCCGCCCCAGTCGGAAAGCTTAGATTAGACATATTATATGAATAAAGTATTCGGAGATTTTATAACAAATTGCTAGTATAGCTAAATATATGGTGGGATGGTTGTATCAGCTTGAATCAAATATCAATTAGCACACATCTTAAATATATCACTCTATGCATTTTGTTTGTTAATGATTAAGTCAGACATGTAGAGAAAGAAAAACACTGTTATCAGGTTTCAAATATATTTGTATAGACCTAAGTGATAATGATTAATTTACTTAGTTTATATTTATTCTAAATTAAAGTGAGATAAAATAAATAAAAACTGTACCTGCTATATTACTGTGATTTATGACTGGAAGATTTCCTGTTAGTTTTTATGACATTGTTTAAAGTTTTGTATTACATGTAATATATAAGTTATTTGTCCTTTAGTTTTTTCTTTTGTTCAACAGTCTTCCAGTTGTTTACTTCTGCATTTCTTTTTGGTGTACTATTTGTCCAATCCATACATTCTTCTTGTGTTAAAATGTTATTTGTAGTGAGATATTTTATTGCTGAGTCCACTGTTTCAAATATTTTTATTCCTACTGGAAGGAAAATTCGAAGTCTTGCTGGAAACAAAAGATGAGTTTTCAGTTGTTTCTTTTTCAAGATTTTTATTATTTTCTTTTGATAGCCACTTTTGTAGAGTAGTCATTATCAAATCTAATTAATGCATCATTATATTTAATGGGTGAGTTAGTCCAAGCATTCTTGAGGATGAGTTCCTTGTCTTGCATGGAGAAATGTTTTACAATTATGGATCTTGGATTGTTTTTAATTAAAGATGCATTCCCTGAAGTTGACAATGACCTGTGTGCATGTTCTATACCATAAGAAAGGGCTTCCAGTAATTTTAATACATTCGGGATCCAGGTTGTAAGAAAGTTTATTATATTATCTCTTTCTGCTTTTTCTGGCAGACCATATATTCGGATATTATTTATTCTCATTCTGTTTTTCATATCATCTATTTTCTCCAAATGATGTGTATTTTTCTGCAGTAAAAATTCAGTTTGTTGTTCTTCTTGTAGGAGTCTGGAATCAATGTCATTTAATGACTGTTCTATGACAGAAATTTGACCTTTCTGTTGTGTGAACATTTCCTGAAGCTGTTCAAGTTGTTGAGAACATTTTTCTTTAAAAGAGTCCAATTTATTATCCATTTTATCTATTTTAGTTGTCAACTCCTGAATATTTAAAACAAATGACTGTAAATCTTTTTTGAATGTTGGGTCCTGAGGTGGATTCCTGAGATGGCTCATTCTGAGTAGCTGATGCTGCTGCTGTTGATTTTCTAGTATTTAATTTGACAGGAATTTTCCAATGAAAGTTGATAAAAATTATTCTGATATTGTCTCTGGATATTACAAAGTAGTTAGTAGCAAAAATGTCCTCTTATTGTTCTTTTTTTCTCAAAATTCCTGTCTGAAATATTATTGAGGAAAGAGAGCTGTGAGAAAGTGCTGTTACCAGATCACCATCTTGGCCACGCCCCCACTGTTTGATTTTTAAGTGTTAGTTATCTGAATTATTGTGAGTGGGTATTGTCACTATTTGATTTTTAAGTGTTATTATCTGAATCATTGTGAGTGGGTATTGTCACTATTTGATTTTTAAGTGTTAGTATCTGAATCATTGTGAGTGGGTATTGTCACTATTTGATTTTAAGTGTTAGTATCTGAATCATTGTGAGTGGGTATTGTCACTGTTTGATTTTTAAGTGTTAGTATCTGAATCATTGTGAGTTGGTATTGTCACTGTTTGATTTTTAAGTGTTAGTATCTGAATCATTGTGAGTGGGTATTGTCACTATTTGATTTTTAAGTGTTAGTATCTGAATCATTGTGAGTGGGTATTGTCACTATTTGATCTTTAAGTGTTAGTATTTGAATCATTGTGAGTGGGTATTGTCACTGTTTGATTTTTAAGTGCTAGTATCTGAATCATTGCGAGTGGGTATTGTCACTATTTAATTTTTAAGTGTAATTATCTGAATCATTGTGAGTGGGTATTGTCACTGTTTGATTTTTAAGTGTTAGTATCTGAATCATTGTGAATGGGTATTGTCATTATTTGATTTTTAAGTGTTAGTATCTCAATCATTGCGTGTGGTTATTGTCACTATTTGATTTTTAAGTGTTAGTATCTGAATCATTGTGAGTGGGTATTGTCACTATTTGATTTTTAAGTGTTATTATCTGAATCATTGTGAGTGGGTATTGTCACTATTTGATTTTTAACTTGTTAGTTATCTGAAGCATTGTGAGTAGGTATTGTCACTATTTGATTTTAAGTGTTAGTTATCTGAATCATTGTGAGTGGGTATTGTCACTATTTGATTTTTAAGTGTTAGTATCTGAATCATTGTGAGTGGGTATTATCACTATTTGATTTTTAAGTGTTAGCATCTGAATCATTGTGAGTGGCTATTGTCACTATTTGATTTTTAAGTGGTAGTATCTGAATCGTTGTGAGTGGGTATTGTCACTGTTTGATTTTTAAGTGTTAGTATCTGAATCATTGTGAGTGGGTATTGTCACTATTTGATTTTTAACTTGTTAGTTATCTGAAGCATTGTGAGTGGGTATTGTCACTATTTGATTTTTAAGTGTTAGTATCTGAATCATTGGGAGTGGGTATTGTCACTATTTGATTTTTAAGTGTTAGTTATCTGAATCATTGTGAGTGAGTATTGTCACTATTTGATTTTTAAGTTTTAGTTATCTGAATCATTGTGAGTGGGCATTGTCACTATTTTATTTTCAAGTGTTAGTTACCTGAATCATTGTGAGTGGCTATTGTCTCTTTTTGATTTTTAAGTATTAGTTATCTGAATAATTGTGAGTGGGTATTGTCACTATTTGATTTTTAAGTGTTAGTTTTCTGAATCATTGTGAGTGGGCATTGTCAATATTTGATTTTTAAGTGTTAGTATCTGAATCATTGTGAGCGGGTATTGTCACTATTTAATTTTTAAGTGTTAGTATCTTAATCATTGTGAGTGGGTATTGTCACTGTTTGATTTTTAAGTATTAGTATCTGAATCATTGTTAGTGGGTATTGTCACTGTTTGATTTTAAGTGTTAGTATCTGAATCATTGTGAGTGGGTATTGTCACTGTTTGATTTTTAAGTGTTAGTATCTGAATCATTGTGAGTTGGTATTGTCACTGTTTGATTTTTAAGTCGTAGTATATGAATCATTGTGAGTGGGTATTGTCACTATTTGATTTTTAAATGTTAGTATCTGAATCATTGTAAGTGGGTATTGTCAATATTTGATTCTTAAGTGTTATTATCTGAATCATTGTGAGTTGGTATTGTCACTATTTAATTTTTAAGTGTTAGTATCTGAATCATTGTGAGTGGGTATATTCACTGTTTGATTTTTAAGTGTTAGTTATCTGAATCATTGTGAGTGGGTATTGTCACTATTTGATGTTTAAGTGTTAGTATCTGAATCATTGTGAGTGGGTATTGTCACTATTTGATCTTTAAGTGTTAGTATCTGAATCATTGTGAGTGGGTATTGTCACTGTTTGATTTTTAAGTGTTAGTATCTGAATCATTGTGAGTGGGTATTGTCACTATTTGATTTTTAAGTGTTAGTATCTGAATCATTGTGAGTCGTTATTGTCACTATTTGATTTTTAAGTGTTAATATCTGAATCATTGTGAGTGGGTATTGTCACTATTTGATTTTTAAGTGTTATTATCTGAATCATTGTGAGTGGGTATTGCCACTATTTGATTTTTAATTTGTTAGTTATCTGAAGCATTGTGAGTGGGTATTGTCACTATTTGATTTTTAAGTGTTAGTTATCTGAATCATTGTAAGTGGGTATTGTCACTATTTGATTTTAAGTGTTAGTTATCTGAATCATTGTGAGTGGGTATTGTCACTATTTGATTTTTAAGTGTTAGTATCTGAATCATTGTGAGTGGGTATTATCACTATTTGATTTTTAAGTGTTAGCATCTGAATCATTGTGAGTGGGTTTTGTCACTATTTGATTTTTAGGTGTTAGTATCTGAATCATTGTGAGTGGGCATTGTCACTTTTTGATTTTTAAGTGTTAGTGTCTGAATCATTGTGAGTGGGCATTGTCACTATTTGATTTTTAAGTGTTAGTTATCTGAATCATTGTTAGTGGGTATTGTCACTATTTGATTATTAAGTGTTAGTATCTGAATCATTGTGAGTGGGTATTTTCACTATTTGATTTTTAAGTGTTAGCATCTGAATCATTGTGAGTGGGTATTGTCACTATTTGATTTTTAAGTGGTAGTATCTGAATCGTTGTGAGTGGGTATTGTCACTGTTTGATTTTTAAGTGTTAGTATCTGAATCATTGTGAGTGGGTATTGTCACTATTTGATTTTTAACTTGTTAGTTATCTGAAGCATTGTGAGTGGGTATTGTCACTATTTGATTTTTAAGTGTTAGTATCTGAATCATTGGGAGTGGGTATTGTCACTATTTGATTTTTAAGTGTTAGTTATCTGAATCATTGTGAGTGAGTATTGTCACTATTTGATTTTTAAGTTTTAGTTATCTGAATCATTGTGAGTGAGTATTGTCACTATTTTATTTTCAAGTGTTAGTTACCTGAATCATTGTGAGTGGCTATTGTCTCTTTTTGATTTGTAAGTATTAGTTATCTGAATCATTGTGAGTGGGTATTGTCACTATTTGATTTTTAAGTGTTAGTTTTCTGAATCATTGTGAGTGGGCATTGTCAATATTTGATTTTTAAGTGTTAGTATCTGAATCATTGTGAGCAGGTATTGTCACTATTTAATTTTTAAGTGTTAGTATCTTAATCATTGTGAGTGGGTATTGTCACTGTTTGATTTTTAAGTATTAGTATCTGAATCATTGTTAGTGGGTATTGTCACTGTTTGATTTTAAGTGTTAGTATCTGAATCATTGTGAGTGGGTATTGTCACTGTTTGATTTTTAAGTGTTAGTATCTGAATCATTGTGAGTTGGTATTGTCACTGTTTGATTTTTAAGTCGTAGTATATGAATCATTGTGAGTGGGTATTGTCACTATTTGATTTTTAAATGTTAGTATCTGAATCATTGTAAGTGGGTATTGTCAATATTTGATTCTTAAGTGTTATTATCTGAATCATTGTGAGTGGGTATTGTCACTATTTGATTTTTAAGTGTTAGTATCTGAATCATTGTGAGTGGGTATATTCACTGTTTGATTTTTAAGTGTTAGTTATCTGAATCATTGTGAGTGGGTATTGTCACTATGTGATCTTTAAGTGTTAGTATCTGAATCATTGTGAGTGGGTATTGTCACTGTTTGATTTTTAAGTGTTAGTATCTGAATCATTGTGAGTGGGTATTGTCACTATTTGATTTTTAAGTGTTAGTATCTGAATCATTGTGAGTCGTTATTGTCACTATTTGATTTTTAAGTGTTAGTATCTGAATCATTGTGAGTGGGTATTGTCACTATTTGATTTTTAAGTGTTATTATCTGAATCATTGTGAGTGGGTATTGCCACTATTTGATTTTTAATTTGTTAGTTATCTGAAGCATTGTGAGTGGGTATTGTCACTATTTGATTTTTAAGTGTTAGTTATCTGAATCATTGTAAGTGGGTATTGTCACTATTTGATTTTTAAGTGTTAGTTATCTGAATCATTGTGAGTGGGTATTGTCACTATTTGATTTTTAAGTGTTAGTATCTGAATCATTGTGAGTGGGTATTATCACTATTTGATTTTTAAGTGTTAGCATCTGAATCATTGTGAGTGGGTTTTGTCACTATTTGATTTTTAGGTGTTAGTATCTGAATCATTGTGAGTGGGCATTGTCACTTTTTGATTTTTACGTGTTAGTGTCTGAATCATTGTGAGTGGGCATTGTCACTATTTGATTTTTAAGTGTTAGTTATCTGAATCATTGTTAGTGGGTATTGTCACTATTTGATTATTAAGTGTTAGTATCTGAATCATTGTGAGAGGGTATTGTCACTATTTGATTTTGAAGTGTTAGTTATCTGAATCATTGTGAGTGGGTATTGTCACTTTTTGATTTTTAAGTATTAGGTATCTGAATCATTGTGAGTGGGTATTGTCATTATTTGATTTTTAAGTGTTAGTTATCTGAATCATTGTGAGTGGGCATTGTCAATATTTGATTTTTAAGTGTTAGTATCTGAATCATTGTGAGTGGGTATTGTCACTATTTGATATTTAAGTGTTAGTTTCTGAATCATTGTGAGTGGGTATTGTCACTGTTTGATTTTTAAGTGTTAGTATCTGAATCATTATGAGTGGGTATTGTCAATATTTGATTTTTAAGTGTTAGTTATCTGAATCATTGTACGCTGTAACTTTAATGTGCTTTAAAAACTCATCCTTTTCATACCCATTACTGCTCCCTCCTGATCAAGCCCTACCTCCGACTCCACGTCATCCTAGGGCAATGAGATACAGAGAGAGAGAAAAGTGTCTGTACTGCCATATTTCAGCAGGGGTTAGAGCATTTTTTGTATGCTAATAGCTTTAGTGGCTGGAAATAAAGGTGCACCATTTACTATGCTGGACACTGCACAGGTGTGCATTTCCAGTTAGACTGCAATTACACTTACAATGATCACACACTCCTTGGCAGACATGTGTGCCTCAGAGTTCCTAGCTGTAAATTCTGTAGTCCTGGGCATTTCCTCAGCTGTAACCCCTTTGGAGAATTTGCCTACACTGTCCCTCAAGGTTTCTGAGCAGATAATGGTCATCAATACCAATCCCCTCAGCTGGTGTCTCCAATGCCCATGGTCATTAATTGAACCCTAACCACCTCCGGGTGTAGTCAGACCCAAAGCACTGTGATGTGCAACAAGCCCTTTAATTTCTTTGCTTGTTTTATTTTTAATGTAACATCTCTGAATGAGCATGCCAGTCTCACATTATTGTTTTTGCTCATAGATTATTGCTGAATCCTTTTGACATGCTCTGCAAGTTACTGCAGTGATCTAATACCACTAACACTCTGCAGTAGAAGAAAATAAATTAAAACATAATAAATTAGCAAAAGAACTAGATATACTGCCTGCATGTTTCTAAGTGCTACAGCCACATGGTTACCTTTTTACATTGTTAGAGTATTTGCAAGCTATGCATTGGTTCTGCTTGAATAGTGAAAACCAAAACATTATCTTGGAAAGAATTCCCTAGAAACTTATTACATTTCCATACCTTCACACTGATATAATCCATGTATTCACTTATGCGGTTTGCTGTGTCAGGTACCTGATAGGCTGAAGATGCAGTCCAGCAACAGAAGAACCTCCATAGTGATAATGGGGTATAGTGAATACTTTCAGGCTCAGCAAGACTGCTGATCTGCTGGTATCAGGCTCATCAGGCTTCCGTAGCCAGCTTGAGCGTGTCCTGTCTTGGGTATTGATTTTAACTGCTGCTATGGTGACCAGACATCTGATGTTTGTTTATAGCACAAGTCAGCAGAAAAGCTAAGCCTGTGTCTAGAGGACTAAGCTGTCAGAGCTGTCCATCAAAGAAAGAAGACCATGAATTCAAGGCTCAGAGCTCTGCCTCTTCAGGATGAAAATTAATAATTTAGTACGTATTCACTTGTGGGCTTGGGAATACATTTTGATGAAAAACTGGCATGATATTTGCTTAAGACCTGTTTTTACAACCTCAGCTGTATTGAACCATTACAGTCCACTCTTCCTTTACTAAACCTCTAGACAAATGGAGAGCGTTCTGTTGGTATGAAACACACTGTAAGGGTTTTATTTTTTGTTTTTTGACATTGAGCAGCATTATTGTGATTGATTAACTTGCTTCCATAGTATGATGGCTTTAGTCTTTAAACATTCAACATTTTATTTACTTTAGTTTCATATATGAGAAAGCTTACTTTGTTATTCCAAATTAGTTCTTTAAAATAAATCAGCAATGAGTAATATATGCAACACTCCTCGCGCTCTGTAGATACACACACCCACACACACACATGCACACACACACACACACACACACACACACACACACACACACACACACACACACACACACACACACACACACACACACACACACACACACACACATATATATATATATATATGTCTGTGTGTGTGTGTGTGTGTGTGTGTGTGTGTGTGTGTGTGTGTGTGTGTGTGTGTGTGTGTGTGTGTGTGTGTACATATAGATAAAACGTACACACAGGGGAGAGTACTGCATACACCTCAATGATGTATGAAGTCCTACAGTTTCATTTAAAATGCTAAATAAACATGAAGATAGAAAGTTGTTTCCACTGACTGTAGTATATATTAACATGCACTTCGTCTGGGCCAATTTCCTGAGACATTTTGCGTGTGTGTGTGTGTGTGTGTGTGTGTGTGTGTGTGTGTGTGTGTGTGTCTATATATATATATATATATGGATTTACTTTACATGCTCGAAATGCTAAAATATCGAATTTTAGAATTTCGAGCCTGTAAAGTTGAATGGATGGAAACCGCGGACCCGGAAGTGTCAAATGGATTAAGTCAAACCCGCGGTATGGATAGCGCGTTAGGTAAGTGTACTGTTTTTGAGGTTTTGGGAAGGGTTTGTGTGTGTTTGAGTATGTTGGGGTGTTTGAGGTGTGGGTTAGGGTAGGTGTTGTGCAGTGTGAAATGTGTTAGTGTTGGGAGTGCTGGTGTTTGTGTGTATGTGATGTGTGTTTGTGTGGGGGGCTGTGGAATGTGTGATGCTGGATTGTGTGTGGGTTGGAGTGTTGTGTGACCTTGGAGTTAGTATATATAAGTAGGGGGGTGTGGGGGTGCAGTCCCCCACATGGGGGGTGCAGAGGGGCTTGCCCCCCTTCATATGCTAAGGGTAGGTGTATGTATGTGTTTGGTTGTGTGCGTGTGTGTTATGTTTATCGTGGGGAAGTGTTGGGATGTACGTACACTGGTGTAAATATGTGTTTTGTTGTGCATGATGTGTGTTTGATGGGAGTTTGTAGATTCGCAGTTTTGTGTTTCGCATTTGTGTATGTTCAGAGTTTAGGGGATTTGACTTTATAGTTTTGTGATACTCAGTTTCGATAATTCAGTATTTCAGTACTATAAAGTAAATCCATACACACACACACACAGACACACACACACACACACACACACACACACACACATATATATATATAGTTTTGTGTGTGTGTGTATATATATATATATATATATATATATATATATATATATATAGTGTGTGTATGTGTGTGTGTGTGTGTGTGTGTGTGTGTGTGTGTGTGTGTGTGTGTGTGTATGGATTCACTTTATAGTATTGAAATACTGAATTATTGAAATTTATATATAAATATATATATGTATATATATATATATATATATGGTTCTACCTCACATAAACGAAACACCAAAACACCGACAACGCAATAACCGAAACCACATAACCGACAGTACAAAAACACGAAATCCCACATGCCCGACAACGAAATAACCGACGGTACACAAACACGAAACCTCATACACTTCACACACCACAATCAACAAACAAAACACATTCCCCGTCCAAAAACCACATACACAACACAAGCACACCAAAATCTCTACAAACCCACACTAATCCTCACATACACAACTACCTACAACCCTAACCCAAACCCTAACCCTAAGGTCCGTCACACAAGACACTTACCTGACCCGCTCCCTAACCCTAACTCACTTATCCGCCCCTAACCCAAACACAATCACTACCGACACTTACCTGACCCGCTCCCTAACCCTAACTCACTTATCCCGCCCCTAACCCAAACACAATCACTACCGCACACTTACCTGACCCGCTCCCTAACCCTAACTCACTTAACCCACCCCTATCCCAAACACAATCACTACCGCACACTTACCTGACCCGCTCCCTAACCCTAACTCACTTAACCCACCCCTATCCACACTTACCTTACTCGCACCCTAACATCCGTCACTACCGCATACTTACACAGCCTTTACCCATTTCGGCATCCTCGGCGTCGGTGCTTTCATCCGTCGGGTCGGTCTTCTGCTTGTCGATCTTCTAGGTCCCGTCGCGTCGGTCTTCTGCGCTGTCGATCTTCTGGGGCTCGCGATTTCCCTGTCGATGTTCCGGCGTGTCGTTGAAGTGAGGTAGAACCATATATATATATATATATATATATATATATATATATATATATATGCAGAGAGAGAGAGATAGATATATAGATAAATATTCTTTTTTGAAAAGGGATGCTAGTGAGAGTGTTTCTCTAATACTTAATTATTCATATTAGAATGCCTGTGGGTGGAAGGCTGTTTTTTTCATATTTTGTGCTTATCACTTTGTTATTTCACCATTATTTTGCTTGAAAGTGGAGGAAGATTAATTCATTCTACCTCTTGAATCCATGCTTTTTAAATGCATTTTCTGTCTAGCAACTACTGCCATTTTACATAAAATTATCCATAATTATAAATGTTTAATTACTGCGTCCCCCTTTTGTTAGGGTCCTCTGAGGAGGTTGTAGATACTGTCAGTCAGTCCCTTGGGGGAGTTATTAATCTGCTACATGGACCCTAGCCATAAATGTTTCAGTTTTTACCTTTAAAATATAAAATATTTAAAGGTGGAATTCTGACGTTCTTTAATCACACTGAGTAGTCTCACCTGAAACATTTTAGATACCTCACTGCTAGGTAATAAGAAAACTGAAAACAAAATGATACAAAAGCCTTGACAAACAAGATTTGACCCGTTCATTTACTAATTATACATCTTCCTTGGGCATGTTTTAATTATACACATTCCTTGGGCATGTGGTAATTATACACCTTTCTTGTGCATCTGGTAATTATACACCTTCCTCCTGCATCTGGTAATTATACACCTTCCTTGGTCATGTAGTAATTATACACCTTCCTTGGGAATGTGGTAATTGTACACCTTCCTTGGGAATGTGGTAAATGTACACCTTCCCTGGGCATGTGGTAATTAAACACCTTCCTCAGACATCTGGTAATTATACACCTTCCTTGGGCATGTGGAATTTATGGCAACATTCAGGTTCAATGGTTAAGATTTGCTTGCAGAGACTGATGGAGCCTTGATTTTGACACAAATGACCTAGGTCTGATTAGCAGTTTGGGTGCTGAAGGAGAAATGGTAGGGAGCTCTGTCTACAGGGAAGCAGGAGTGGACCTGCGCCATAAGTGTTAATGACCATTACATTACCTTTGCTTTACCCAGGTAGAAATCCTTCCTCATGCATATCTAAAAAATCCTTGCCCCCTCCCCCATAACATAAATGATGTTGCCTCTTGTCCGTAGGAAAGTGGGCAGAAAAAGTACTATGAAAGATGCTACAAGGCAGAGTATCCCTAAAGAGAGAGAGGGATCACCTGCCAAAATGGATTTAAGAGGTTGTCATCAGCTCCATGAAACAGGAATGCAAGGATTAATTTGGGATAAGGGAAGATGTGCATAGCAGATAGTTTTGTCACTTCACAGCCAGAGGTTCCCCTGTTCTATTCTTGGCTGGGTTGCCTGACGTGTGGAGTCTGCATATCCTCCCTGTGCTTCTGTGGGTTTCTTCCAGGTGCTCTGGTTTCCTCTCACATTCCAAAGACATGCAGAAGGTGGACTGGACACTCTAAATTCACCACAGGAATGAGTGTGCATATGAGTGTGTGGTGTGGAGGAACTATCGTGGCAGGGTTAGCCACCCTGTAGTGTAAACCTCAGCTCTAGATGATTGTCACTGTTGAAGTGACACTTAGACCCCATGTGCAAAAATGAGAAAAAGGGATTGTGGATGGGTGGATAGAAGGGCAGATGTCGGAAGTGGAGGGTAGGGGACCCAAACATTGCACTACTGTGATTTTTATTCTTTTTACGGTGGGGGCTGTTCCTTGTCCTTTTTACTTTTTGCATATGCAATACTACCTTAAATTAATATATGAAACAATACAAAGATTGTAAAGATAAAAGGAGATGTGGAATCAAAAAAGGCCTACATATTTATCAAGTTCAGTCAGTTTAACAAACATTATTTTTGTCTTTTTACTGCAAGAATCAGTTCTTCTCATGTGATCCAGCATTACTTTATAATGCCATAATATGTGCCTGCTCAGAGATAAACTGAAAAAATGGTAAAAAGGCTGTAAAGCTGTTTTTATCATACTAACCTGTAGTTGCCTTATTCTCAAACTGAGTACTTTGTTTCATATCTTTTCCTACAGAGAAGCTAACTACTATATGTTGTTGAGGTTGTTATTCCTTGTAAAAGTCCAATGGTATTTGTTTGTTTAGAGGACTTTTCCAGCCCTTAACACTACGAATTTTTCAGATGACATATTGAAACAGTACTGTCAAGCAAAAAAAAAAAAAAAATATATATATATATATATATATATATATATATATAAATATATATATATATATATATATATATATATATACTTCTAATACTCGAATGGCCATATCATCAAATTTCATTTTCTCAAGACAAAAATCATGAAAATTAAATAAACCAAATATCGATAGGGAAAATTTTTTTCTCAGAGCAAGGAAACACTTACCCAACATACCCTTCTCTAGTCTGTAGTGCGATCCCAGTTTGGGGTGTGTGGGGGCAAAGCCCCCCACCTAGGTGGGTTTAATTCACTATGGTGTATGTTTCATTGAAGTTTGGGCAAGTGCTTACTTGCCCTGGGAAAAATTTGCTGCTTGGGTATTTCGTTTTCATGATTTGTGTCTCGTGAAAATGAAATTTGATGATATGGCGATCACAGTATTAGAAATATATATATATATATAAATAAAGATTTAATATAGCTTTAATGGATATAATGAGGAATCAGGCAGTAAGTATCATGCTTTACTTTGCCTCTCTATGCCCAGTTGTGTGCATTTTACTTATAAAGAAAATATAAAAAATAGATGAAGTGTTCTGTCAGTATGGTGGAAGAGAAGGAAAGTTAGATGCTGTGCTTTCAAGGAATGCATTTGGCTACTGGTGTTATAGGCAGTAATAGCTGCCACCATGGTGCTTTTATTTCCTAAATCTTGCAGCAAGAGTTAGAAGGACCTGAGACAAGCAGTCCTAGAACCTTTAACTCTCCTGAGCCTGGAGAAGCTTTCAGAGTAATTGAAATGAGCAGCAACTGCAAGCTGCTTTATTTTTATTTGCCTCTTTAATATGTCCCTTCCTGCACCCTTTTCATGTCTTTTAACGGCACCCAGCATTGTATTATCCTTGCAGATAATGATTAACTGTGGGATCACATAAGCCTAGACTGTAATGTTACACAGAAAGTGTTTTCACCATGGCATTCTTTTTTTGTCATTTTCTTAACTCAGACCCACTATACTAGGAATAGCTGCTTCTTTTCAGGGTGACCCTGGTACATCATTTTGGTTAAATGACTTGCATAGAGTCACACAGCATGTGTATGTCAGTAGAATTGTGGCAATAAGTCCAACAAAATATCATTTAAGTTGCAGCTAACATTGCCTTAAACCATAAAGCTACACCTTTTGCAGTATTTCGCCTCCAAAAATATAGCATATTCCTTACAAATATATTTGTTTATTTATTAATCAGGTGAGTCAAGTGGTACCATTTTCAAGTACAAGCTGGGCTCCAAAGGCAAGGGTTAATGCAACATATATGTGGACAATGCAGGGATACACAACAATCGACATGTTTCCTGGAGGTGGGAGAAAACTAGAGTAGTTACAAAAACCTGTCATCCCCAGCAATAACATACAAACCTCCAAAGCAAAACAAATTGTGACCAGGACTGAACTCCAGACACAGGAATGTGGAAGATAACATATCACTAAGTTACCATGCTTGTTAACTATACAAGTTGTATCTCTTGCACATAAATATAAGAGAATTTTGATGACAGAATGTCAGAATGTTACTAATATTTTGAGGTAATTAAAGCCTTTCTTCACAAGTTTCAAAATGCAGAATAGGAAATTGCTTAAAATGAACTAGTATTCACATTTGTAATCACAGATCATGTTAAACTTGGTGACAGATTCCTCCCATTGGTAAAACTGCTTTTGTTGTTATCAGGTATTGCATGGGACTTATGCATTTACTTTTTTCCAACAGACTTTGATTAACCAGAATCAGAAATATCACACTATAGTGACCACAAGAATGAAAAAAGTATTTGAAAAAACACTTAGTGTTAATGGACATATGCTTGGAGGATTAGGGACTCCCAATGTCATTTAAAATGCTGTTAGTGAATGGATACTGTATAGAGGGCAGAATGGTATGGAAGATTTAGACCAATGATCACTACATCTAATTCATTATCTACATCATAATTATATGCATAAGTTAGTATGTAGGTTATCAGTAAAGCAGAGACATTTAGATCAAAATTCATATCTGGATAGGGGACTACTGAAAAGTGTGTCAAATGGTGTAAAAGTCTAGCCTTTGATGTTAATATATTTCAGTGTCCCACACACTAGAATTGTCTTTCCTCATGGAAAATACCTATAGTCATATTCAATATTGCTTGACAGAATGACAAAGAGGGCTAATCCAAACTGACAGATATCTGAGCCAAGTTCCCTACATTAGTTCACAATCAAAGCCTGCCTTGCTTTATACTGGTTATCTAGACTTCACTGTTTAGTAAACATAGTTATGTTGTTGTTGTTTGTCTTTTGGCTTTTTCCAGGTAAGGGGTCGTCACAGTGAAACTCCAGTCCGCTAATGATTGGCAGTAGATTTTTACGAAATGCCAAGGTGCCAGCTCAATGCCCAACCTTCAATGAAGGCACGCCCATTTACGCACGCATCTACATCATAATGTTCTGCACATTAATCAACAATCTTCTTTTGCCTAATGTGTGACTTTGAGCAAGTTATTTGACCATTCAGTGCTTCATGTCAATTACGGATTTTGGGTAACCTCATAATTGATATCCTGGGCTCCACTCATAGTAATCAACCATCTATGAACTTATGAATATCACCAATCTTCATAAGCAACATGCCTGTTACTGTTGCTGATATTTAGGGTGTCACTGATTTTGATTCAAACTTTAGTTCTGGCCCTCTTAATCTGTCTTAAAACAGGTGGCATTTGGAGAAAAGGTGGCAAATTACATGTAATCAATAATAACAATAATTAGAGTCATTGTTTTGCTTCAAAACATGCTTATTAATTCACATTATCTAATTCTGTCAATGTCTCAAGTTAGTAGTACTCATATTATAAAAGTGTTCATGATTGCCCCGATTATTTCTGGATTTGTTCCTGATTCTATTAAGATCTGTTCCTGATCCATTGAGTGCTATAATGAGGAGATCTGTTGTCTTTCCCATTCTGGTATACCCTTGCTGTTCTTTGCACTAATTATTTAAAGTATCCCTCCTTATCTCTTTCTGGTCTCTGAAACTCTGGATTCATTTTAACATTTATCCTGCCTTCATTGCCTCCATTGCATTTTGCTTTTCTGCTTTCCTCAGCACTTCTGAAGCATCCTCTGATGGCCATTTTACTTAATCTTTTCCTGTTTTGAATACTTCTGTTGTTGCTTCAGGACAGTATCATATGCCTCTGTTTATAGTTCCTTAATACTTTTGGCAGCAGGTGTAATCCCTTAAATCTACTCTTTACCTGTGGTACATATTCATATGGAAAATTCAGTTTATATGTAATTAGCCAGGAGGCTTTTTTTGTTTTAATTCAATTGTCTTTGTCACAACCAGCTACAGGCTTTGTTTTTCAGACTGTAAAGAGCTCTTCCATCTGAAACAGCAAAGTCTATAGTCAGTCATATTTGGCTGTTGACTATCGGATGGTATTAATGTGTAAAACTATCTGTTAGTCAACTATTTAGATGTGTGCATAAGTCTTGACTTAAATTGGTTTGAATCAACAGTTTTTTGGAAGGATACCTTCAAGAACAGTTACTTAAAATATAATAGTTGCCACCCTTTCCATACTAAAAAGAATGCATTTAAAGGGCAGCTCATCAGAGCGGCTAGAATGTATTCAAATATTTGTCTATTCAAAATTGAAATGGAGAAGATTGTTTTGGAAAGACGTTACCCAGTACAATTATTAAATAACATAGCAAAAGAAGTGTATATTTTATAGGGGAAGAAATATAAGCCACTACTGGGTTCAGAAAATAGCATGGTGCTCAGTACAGGACCTGATAAAGGAATACATGCTGGTAGTGCTTACACTACCTCTTATGTTATTAAATATGATAACATGGCTAAAGATGTAAAATCCATTATTACAAACAATTGGAATATTTTTAAAAACTGGCACTACATTGATGGAGACAATTGGTGGAATACCCCTATTTACTTAAAAGACGGGGAAAAACCTAAAGAAGTTAGAGGAAAAAAGCAAAGTACTTTAGACATCATAAGTAAAGGGGGTACGCACCCCTGTGGTGCATATAACCAGAGCCATTTTATTTTGCAAATTGACACTATGCATATCAATAATACACACATCAATTTTGTGAAAGGGAATTATGCAACTAAAGGAGTGATTTAGATGGCAATATGTGGTACCTGTCAGAACCTTTATTTTGGCAAAACAGAGAGACAACTACGTAAACGCATTTGTGAGCACAATTACAATGAAATGAAAGATAACAGTAATAGTTCCTTATTTAAACATAAGCTGTCTTGTAGGGATTTTAAAAATTTCCTATCTGGCATTCTGGAAATTGTGCCATGTAATGAATGAGGAAGATGGGGGACATTTTAGAGTTCAGGGAAATGATTTGGCAGTTTAGATTAAATCCTACCAACTTCCCAGGATTTAATGAACAAATCTCTATCCTCCCAGCTTTGAAAATGAAAGCAGACAAGTAGTTATATTTTTTAAAATGCATGCATTATATATTTTTCAATTTTAACATTGTATTTTATTAAGACCTTAGGAAGTCTGTATTTATATTTATTTAATTTTAAGCAGATACTTTTATACAACAGCATCCATATAAATATATTTATTTCAATAGGCAAGTTGTTAGTAATGTTATTTTAAGATGATGCATTTTTAAGATGTTTTGTTATATGAACAATTGATTCTTTAAATGAATTTAACTAAACTTAATGCTTTAAAACTGAATGTTGTTGTGTCTTTCGGCTGTTAGGGGTCGCCACAGTGGAACTCCGGTCCACTAATGATTGTCAGTTGATTTTTATGCTGAGTTGCCAGCCCTAACGCACAACCTTCAACGAAGGTACGCCCATTCACGCATGTCTCCACGCAGAAGACACTCTAGCTGAGAGTCGAACCGGTCAGCGTCTTACTGTGAGTCGACAACGCTACCGCAGCACTACTGCTTTAAAACTGAATCATTTCGTAATATATACAAGGGAGCTGAATGTTAAGTAACTGGTTCTGATGAAGTCCATTATGAAGTTACAAAAGGACAAAAACACAACTAGTTTGTTACATTGTTTTGTTTTACATTAAACTCAGTTGTTGCAGTGGTCTAGCTGGCCATTGTACTACTTTTACATTTGGGAGCTGATATTCAGAAAATTGGTATGGAGGGAGCACTACGTGAGCTTTTTGTGTTACTTTTCTCTTAAGTTGTTGAAAGAGACTGTTTGCTTTAACCGGTGAATTACATTAGCAGAATTCTAGCAGTTCGTGTTCAGCTTCATTTCATACATGGTCAAACATATCCATTAATCTGATGTTGTCAATCTTCACTGAATTCTTGACAGTGGGCTCAGTTCCGAGCCTTGGAACCAACTTGGTTGTTAATTTCTTCTTAAACTTTCTCTCTGTCTACCAGCTCCTCTCATAGCTTAGTTTGACTCTGTTTCTTTTCTCTTCATCTTTCTACCTTTGGTAGTCTTTTTTAGTACCATTGTTGGTGCATTCATACCCTTTATTACCTCTTTAGATACTGTTATCCCTTTTTAATTGTTTAAAAAAATAATAATAATCTTCTTTATCTCTATATCTCTTCCTTGTCTGTGTGACTGTATTTCAGCCCTTTTTTCTTTTGTTATGGCTGAAAAACAACTCTCTCCTGTTAAAACTTCAAAAGGCACCACTGGTTTCACAAGGTCTCAGAAGTGCCAGGGTAAGATGCCCAACTCTACTGCCTGGGGAAACTTCATCTTCAAGAAGATTGTTCAATTTGTCATGAGTTCTCTACCTGTACCCTTACTGAGAGGAAGAATACATTTATCTTGAAGGGATTCCTCAAATCTGATTTCTAAGCAGCCATTTCTTGGTCTAGGACTGAAGCTAGCACATCTTCATCCTCCTCTTCTTCCTCTATCAAGAAAAGACCTTTGTCACTTCCTAGTTCATCGGAACCATCCAAGAAGGCCTCAAATTGACCTCGGTACTGAAGACCTCTTCAGCACCGGAAGGTCTATCTGGCTCCACACCTAAAACTGTATCAGAGACAACAGTGACTTCTTTGGTACCCTCAGTACCCTTGGTGCCAAAAGAGTCTCAGCTGCCTTTCCTCCCTAGGGCAAGGTACTCAACAACCTTTGATCCTTTTAAAGACAGGACACCAAGTCCCTTTCTCGAAGTGAGACCTCCTAAGTCTCCTTCGACTGCCTCTATCAGATCTACTAAGAGTTTCTCAGAAGCCAACATTCTGAGACTGGTGAATCAGCTTCTGATGGCGAGGGGTTATCCTCTGTTCCTAGCTACACTGGCATCGGAACCAGTCAGTCTATAATACCTTCAATTCCTCCTCCTCCAACTCCTGTTGAGTCTTTTGAGCTCTCATTTCCGACACTCTCGACACCAACTGCCTCAGTTCTGGTAGTATCCTCTTCTCTGGTTCCAAGAGCTGCCTTGAGCACCTCTGAGCTTTCAGCACCAGATGCTTCCAGGGTCGGCGATCTCTGTTTGAGTCAATGGTGCATTGATTGGTTTCCTTAGTTTCAGAGCCATCCATGTCCCTTGGTGCTTCGGCCCTTGTAGCATTGACCCATGCTTCTGCGTCAGGGGTTGCCTCCTCGATGCAGTGTGTGTGACCCTAGTTCCAAAGGAGTCTATTTTGATTTCGGGCTCCCATCTATCTACAGCAGGGGTCGGCCTTCTGAGTCATGGACAAGGCCTTGTCCATTAAGGACTCAACCTGAGCTGCCATCTGACTTGTCCCTGAGACAGAGGGCACAAAAGTCCCAGGTTGCACCCACTTTGGTGGTTTCCCCTTTGTACACTTCCCATGATCATTCTCCCAGGGAAGTTCCTGTGAAGAGGAAGTGCAAGAGGAAACATATAGACTCCCCGGAAGAGTCTTTCACTGAAGATACTGATTTTGATGAAGGGGAAGGTTCACCAAGATCACCCCAGATGATGTTTCCTTCAGGTCCGTCCTAGAAATCCTGAAACAGATGGGGTGGCTTGTCCTCCATCCAAACTTCCTTGGAAGAGTCAGTATACCTAGATGATTTTCAAGCCGAGCCCTCTACTTTTTGGATCTCTCCACCTGCTGACAATCTCATTAAATTGATCGTTCAGCAGGCATGGAATATGCCCAATGCCATTGAGCCAATCCCCAGAAAGCCTGATTGTATCTTATTAGCCCTGAAGGATGAGCCTTACTGGTCGAAAGGAATGCCCGGTGATGCCATGGTGATAGCGCCGGCTACAAAAATGGAACTTGCTAAGGAAAGTCCGACTATTCATCCTCCTAACAAGGAATCTAGGACTTTGGATAGATTTGGGAAGCACATTTATGCTTCAATGACCTTCACTATCAGGTCCTTGAATTATATGGCACATTTCACTAGACTACAGAGGGATCTGATCAAGGACTCTCAGATACCCTCAAAGGAGCAGTGGCTGAAGGGGTACGGGATAAAGTTACCTCTCAGCTAGTAACCCTTGATGCAGTTTCTAACTCGTCCATGAGGCTGAATGCTCTTGCAGCTGAAGGGTCCTCCAGACCAGTGGGTTCAGGCTTAGCCATTAGAAGGCATTCCTAGATGCGCTTATGCAATTTTGTGGAGCCATTCAAAGTGTCATTCGTCAATGCTCCATTTGACAGATCAACCCTTTTTGGTCCCAAGGTCAAAGATACTTTAACCAAATGTGAAAAGGATGATAAGACCCTTTCTGCCATGTGTACATTTCTCCACTCCTCAGAGGCCCTACTCCAGGAACCAAAAAAGTGGGAGACTTTGGTTTAAAAATTCCAAAGGGGCCTTTCCAGGATTCACATGGCAAAGATTTTATCCAGGGCAGAGATGGAAGCAATGG
This sequence comes from Protopterus annectens, assembly GCF_019279795.1. Classification (NCBI taxonomy): domain Eukaryota; kingdom Metazoa; phylum Chordata; order Ceratodontiformes; family Protopteridae; genus Protopterus; species Protopterus annectens. Next base: position 1,273,489,783 of record NC_056741.1, on the reverse strand, counting down.
AAGACGCCACTACCCAGAGGCAGAAATGGACCACAAAACCAGGGGTCCAGAGATTCTTTCTCTGGCACTTCCTACCAGCACCCCTGAATGGGCGCCCGATTGCCCTCCTCTGAAGGCAGTCGGGGGACAACTCTCTCTGTACCAATTTGACAGGCAAACATTAACTACAGACAGATGGGTGCAGGGAATAATAGGCAGAGGTTACAAAATACCATTATCAGTTCTACCATCATCCCAGAAGTAACTCAGGATGTACCACCCAGTCACAGGGAAGCAGCAACTTTAGAAATTCAAAGACTGCTAGACAAAAGAGTCATCCAAAAAGTCTCACCAGACCAAACAGGATCCATTTTTTTACTCAAGGTTCTTTTTAGTGCCCAAAAAAACAGGGGACTGGAGAACTATCTTGGATCTCAGCCAAATCAACAAAGCAGTTCAGCAAACCACATTCTGGATGACCATGGTACAATCAATACTTCCATTCTTGGAAAAAGGTGATTGGATGTGCTCTGTATACCTTCAGGATGCTTATTACCATATAAAAATGGACAAAAGCACCAGGACGTATATGCGCTTCCGGCCAGGAGCCAGTCATTTCCAATTCAGAGTGCTGCCCTTTGGTCTCACAACAGCTCCCGGGGTGTTCACCAAATACATGGCAGTTGTAGCAGCTCATCTCAGGCTGTTAGGATTTCGAGTATTTCCTTACCTCGATGACTGGCTCCTTACTGCTACCACCAGGCGTCAGTTAGAATGGGCAAGAGACTGCACTCTACACCTCAGTATGTCTCTAGGTATAACCATAAATTTAAAGAAATCAAGCTTGCATCCCACTCAGCAATTAGAGTTTATTGGAGCCCATTTAAACACCGTTTCAGGAATTGGCTTACTCCCACTAGAAAGACTTCAATGAATCAGATAACAAGTCAAGAAAATTTTACAAAACAAAAGGATCCCAGCAAGACTAGTCCTATAAACATTGGGCTTCATGGCAGCATCAATTATTCTTGTTCCCCTAGCAAGGTATCACATGTGGATTTTGCAATGGCTACTTGTTTCCCAATGGTCTCTGATGCACCTACCAATGTCTCACCTAATTTTAATTACCGATTGCTGTAAACAGGATCTCACATGGTGGCTCCACTCTGATCAGATTCTCTTGGGTCAGCCATTCATTCTTCCCCAGCCCCAAGCCATAGTGACCACGGATACTTCCCAGATAGGGTGGGGGGGCAATATCTGGGAAAAACAGTCCAAGGCACATGGTCCCAATTAGAGGCCAACTTGCACACCAATGTTCTAGAGATGAGGGCAGTGCTGTTAGAATTGCAAGCATTCCAAGATGTCCTTCCTCTAGGGACAATAGCTATTCAGAAGGACAACATGTTGGCAGTCTGGTACATCAACAAACAAGGGGGAACCAAATTTGACCCATTGTGTCAAGAAGCCCTAAGAGTTTTTCACTGATCGATTTCTTCCAACCTTATTGCAACCTTTTTGCATTCCCCCCTAAACAACAAGGGCAGCAGTTACTTTGCCCTAATTCTCCCACCTTGGGAGTCAACCAGAGATGCTCTTCTTCACAATTCCCCCCCTCCCAGTCTCCTCTATGACTTTTCCCTGACTCCCTTGATATCCCAGTTTATAAAGAAAGCCAAAAGGTCAGAGAACTCAATAATCCTCATTGCCCACTTCTGGCCTCGACAAGTTTGATTTCCCTTCCTTTGGCCTCATCTTCTTTGGAAACCATGGATTCTAGACCTAGCTCCAGATCTGCTGTCCCATCTGGAGGGCATGGTTCATCCAAATCTCCAATATTTCAAGCTCAGTGCATGGCTTCTCCAGTTCCCATGATTTCCAGGCATCCTTTCCTTTCTTCTCCTGTCAGGCAAATTATTGTCACTCATCACAAACCTTCTACTAAAAAGTTGTATTAATGTAAATGGGAAAAGTTTGCTAACTGGGCCATTGAAAGTGGACTAGACCCTTATACCAGTCCTATTCATAAGGTATTAGATTTCCTGCCTACCCTTTACCAATCTGTTTCCTCTGTTTCAACAATTAATGTTCATCTAGCCACAATTTCCAGCTTTCATATAGGTTTTAAAGGTGCATCTCTAATGTCACACAAACTTTGTAAAGCATTTTTAAAGGGTCTCGTAATGTTAAGACCTCCAGTTAAGGAACACATTCCTCCTTGGGATCTAACTTTAGTTCTTCAGGGCCTTAGTATGAATCCTTTTGAACCATCAGTGACTTGTGGAAAACTTTCTTTTTGGTAGCTATTATATCTACCAGAAGACTATCTGAGTGGCTGGCCATCGACAGGGTTGCCCTTAGGACAAATCCAACCTTTTTACCAAAGATTGTTTCAGAATCTAACATTAACCAAACTCTACAACTGCCAGCCTTCTTCCCCAATTTTTCGAATAAAAGGGAGTATGCCCTTCACTCACTAGATGCCCGCAGACAGTTATGTATCCATCTTTACAGAACAAAAGATTTTAGAAAATCTGACCAACTATTCGTGGCATTCCCTCTCTTTCATTAAGTAATCATGTTTCAAAGGATACCTTGGCCAAATTGCTTAGAGACTGCATAACTTTCATCTGTCATTCTAGAGGACTTCAGCTTTCACATCCAGTTAAAGCCCATTCAAAGAGAGCGATGGCAATTTCCGCAGGTTTTCATGCCAGAGCATCTTTGGACTATATCTGCGCAGCAGCCACTTGGTCTTCTCCTCATATCTTTATCACTCACTACAAATTGGATCAGGTCTCGAGGGGACGGGCATCATTTGGCTCGATGGTGCTTAGAAATTTTCTTATATGAGGCCTCCCAAGACTAAAGTAGCTGGGGACTCTGTCCCATTGTCAAGGATTCAGTGAAGATTGACAACATCAGATAAAGAAGCTATGTCTTACCATAATATTCCATCTGTGTTGTCCATCTTCACTAATCCTTGACATCCCCACCCTCCTTCCCCCAAACTGAGACTCTTAGTGGGCCAGATTTTCCATAGCTAGCTTCATATAAAGGACACATATCTGGTCTCTGACTATTATATTTATTTAACTATAAATTCTTCCTGTCTGTCTTCTATGTTGGGCAAACTTGATCTGAGGTAATTTTCAAGAGGAGCACTATGGGTAGTGTCTGGCTTGAGAGTTTGGAAGGATGGGCTGAAATTAATGGCCGAGCTGGTTCTGTGGCTGGGAACTGAGCCCACTCTCAAGGATAAGTGAAGATCAACAACACAGATGGAGCATTTTCAATTGTTCTTTGGCTATCAACTTTAACATTCGACTCACCTATGCTGAATACTAATATCTTTTTATTGTTGGTCTATGAAACAATGATGTGGGTCTTCATAAAATTGCTTTAATCCCTCCTCTTGGCATCTGCATCAGGATCACAGATGCATAGTGCTGATTAAAGGCGTATATTACAGTCTGTGTGAGATCATTTGATCATTTTTGGGTTGAAATCAGGCACTGAGTTTAACACACTTTTTAATTATGAGGGCTTCTCTATTTCTTCTGAAAGGTTCTTGCCCAAAGAAGAAAATCTGATGATTATCTTATGTAAAATGTCCCATTCCATTCCATTTTCATTAACTGGTTCTCTGAAGTTTGGTGTTCTTTTCATCTCATCAACAACCACATTGTTTACTTTGTTCCTACATTTCAAGTTCCAATCATGACAGATCTTTGCTACATCAAACTTTCCTTTCATCTCTGCGTACTTAATATGACTTATACGTATCCCCCCTTCCTCTCCAGAAGTATGTTGGACACCTTCAGATCTGTGGATTTCATTTTCCTGTGTCATTTTGACATGTGTCTAGTTTGCTCTAGACCATTTTTTTTTACTTAAAATGAATAAAATTCCTCAAAGATAAAACCTTTAAGAGGAGATAGTCAACAAAACACATTGCAAGGGTCACAGCAGTTTGTGTCAGATAAAACTCTTCCTATTCTGAGGCATACACCAAAATAGATGCCTTTCCTTTTCAACGAAGAGTTGAGGTAGAGTTGAAGAAAGCCTAACTGACTGGTGAAGGTGCGCAGGTGAAACTTTGGTTGGTCCAACATGTGCTGACCTAGGGTAAATGCAGCTGGTTGACTGTGCTCTTATCAATCTACCTAAAATTTTTTCCTGGCAATCTGTCTGCGGTCATCTGGCTCAAAGGTAAATTGGGATGAAGTCCTAATTGCAGCAATGGTGACCTGGGTTTGACTAGTGAGCACACACACACACACACACACACACACACACACACACACACACACACACACACACACACACACACACACACACACACACACACACACACAGACACACATATCCAGCATAGCAAACCCCATTTTGGTAGTATGCCCACATGATTGTCATGAGGTATACCCCAAGAAGAAAAGTGCCAATAATGACAGACACTTGAGTTTTAGACTTAATATCCTTTAGAAAATCCATGATAAAGCAAAACCTGTTATTCTGTCAAATTCCTAAATTTGTCGGAGCTATTTTTAAACTCTGTCCCTGATTTTGGACCTTTGTTCCCCCATACTTTTTTTGCTTTGTCCAGATTTCTTGTGTTAAGAGGTTGAAAGGTATGATAATAAGAGATGTTAGTAGACAGTGAGTTGGTGGCTGTGGTACGAAAAAATATTTCAGGAATAGCAGCACATTACCTCCTTGAAATCTTCAGAAAGGGAAAAGCACTGGAAGCTGCATGTTTGCTTATATAATCTACTCTACAAAAGATCCATGAGTTTCATATTAGGACTTATTCTGATATCCTAGCAATCTGTAAAGAATGTATCTTACAAGTGTCACAGCAGACACTTAAGGAGAATCCATGTCTGTCGAACACATTCTAGGCTAGCTGGGCTTGCTGTTAAGTTGCAGGTAGGCTAAATGTCCACAGGAGACAGCAATTCCAAATTTGTGGGGCCCTAGCAAAAGTCTAAGCTTGACAGAATTTCTCATGGAGCTATACTCCTGTGCTACACTAATATGATCGTGTTCCTTTGTATTATATATTAACAGGCCAACCCAAGCTATACTTGCTGTTAAATGTGTTTTTTTCAAACACCCTTATTGACTTATCACTTGTGAGATAGGCAAATGTACATTCATATAAACGGAATCAAGATATATTAACACAGCAAACATTATACTTCACATATATTGCTATATATCATATAACCTAAGCTATATTACATAAATTATTAAATCCCTGCATTTTTTTAAACAAGAAACATCTTCATTAAACCATCACTTACTACATAGGCAGTCATAAATTAAACATTGAGAGTATATTTCAAAAACGTATCTCAGATAAGCATTACTATGTTGTAGTTGGTAGTTGCTCTGCTGGTGTAGAAGGATAAAGCCTTGACTATAGCCCAGGTGATCTGGGTTCGATTAACGACACAGGCGACTGACAGAGAGGCAGGCAAAGGATTGGTGTACCTATCCCAGGGGAAGGGTGGTGCATGGGTGTCAGATGGGGCAGCCATAATGAAGGACAGGAGGAGCAAAAAAACAACAGAAAAAAGTAAATTAGATTGTGGACAAGTAGAAACAGGAGTGTGAGATATCACATTTTTCATTCCAAAATGTGTTACTAGTCAGCACTCACATTACAAGTGGATACACCCCCCCCCCCGTGCATATCATTTGTACATCACCACTGAAATATAGATTCAGTTAATAAGTAAACTGAGAAATCCCACTGCTGTCTCAAAAGCAGAAGTTAGAAACAAAATAACTGCAGTAACAGTATCTTATGGATCTCAATGGATAGTTCTGATTTGTAACTTCTAATTACTAATCATGCTATTTCTATGCAGAACAGGCACTTCAGGAACTGGTGTGTGATTTTCCACTGTTTAAAGGCAGCTAATACATTATGTCTTCTTTAATGTTTTTGCAAATGTTTAAGCTTTTAGACCTCTATCTATTTTCAGATGTCAGTGTGCTGCCCATGCCCTGGCCTAGCAATCAAGGAGCCTCAATCTTCACCACTAACAACAGTGAGGGGCATCTCATATAGGAGGAAAGGATAACAAATACACACAGTACAGTGCAATTTCCCTTTAGAGCACACAGAGATCACAGTTAGTCTGGGGCTGGTCACTCCCTTGCTCTCCAGGTCCCAAATAAGACTCCCCACTGGCACAGCTATAGGGTCCAGATCTCAGCCTAGTGGGCAAGATAAAACCTCCAGCACCCTCTCTGTCCAACCAGTGCTTCATGCCCCTGCCCAAGTAGCTGAAACACACTTTGAGAAGGGTTTATACAACCACACAGATACTTCTAGGGAATGCTGGCACATATTCTCCAGCTGTGCTCCTTTTTCCCAGACTATACAGTAGTACCAGCTGCCACCACCCACTAATATTTATCAGCTACTCAAAGGCCCTTAAAAGGGTGTCCAATTATTACTGTGCAATATCATTGTCCAATTGGTAAAATAGCCCAGGGCTAAAGCTATTGAAGTGGCTTTGTACAATTTTACTAAAGTCATACAAGTACACTAAAGAGCTTAAATTATCTCTACAAAAATAGCCACAGTTGAAAGGGTTTTAAAATATTTAATAATAAATAATAAAAACACAAGACAATACATTTTACTACAAAGTGCTAGTCAAGAGTTCAGAGATCACAGAGACATACTTAAAATAATTCCAGTAGTACAGTTCTGACATCACAGAAAAACACTTAGTGTAATCTTTCTAGTTTCTAGCTATTTCTAAGAGAAAACATAAGTCCAAGATAAACTTACATATAGAGCAAGACAGTGCTGGAGAGTTGGATGGTCAGGACAAAAATGCTTAATGCTCTCTGATTCTCCCTGTTTAAAAAATCACATTCCTGGTTCACATTACATAATTCTTCACACTTCTTTGGGTTCCCAGGCTAACAGAAACTACATTTACATTCTTCAAATCTGGGCAGAAACCAGAGCAATAAAGGACATTCATGCATGCAAATTCTGGCCATTAACACTGACCTTAAAACAATAGGCAGAATGCCTCACTCTAGACTCGCTGATTCCGAGTTTTAACATCAAAGGGTCACAACATGCTTTACTTGGTCAGTAGATTGCACTGTTGTTACATTTTTTCCAGTTCCACATGTAACACTATTTTTACCATTTAAGACAACAAGCATGTGGTTTACATTAATATTAACAGATGACAGAATTATCTCCAAAATTCTATCTGGCTAGGCTGGCAGCCTTCATCTATCTTCACCCAATCTTCACATATCTCCCCCTCTGGAGAACTCAAGATAGTTTTTCAAGTGACCCTTGAGAAACGCTGATTGAGGGACTTAGGTCTATCTGAGTATACCGTACCTCATTTCCTGTCTTGAGATCCCATCTGCATTGGCATTGCTAATCCCACTGTGGTGCTGCACAGACATATCATATGCTTGCAACCCCAGGCTCCATCTTAGCAACTTGACATTTTTCTGGCTGGCTCTGTTTAACCATGTTAGGAGGTTGTGATCTGTCATCATAGAGAATTTCCTTCCATACAGATAAGGCTGAAGTTTCTGCAGTGCCCTCACTATGGCTAGACATTCCTTTTCTACAGCTGCATAGCATTCCTCCTTGGGTTGCAGCCTATGACTGAGATAAACCAATGGGTGCCTCTTCTCCCTCTGAAGAAATCTGGCTAAGTACAGCTCCCACCCCATGGTTCATAGCATCCATCTGCACAACAAATTATCTGCTGTAATCTGGACTGGTTAACACAGGGGGTCCTCCCAAAGCTTCTTTAGACTTCTGGAATGCCTGCACACATGCTGGAGTCCACGCTACCTTATCTGGCCAATTCTTCCTTGTCAGATCTGTGAGGGAAGCAGCTATGGCACTGTAACTGGGGACAAACTTTCTGTAGTACCCTGCTGTCCCTAAGAATGCCCTCACCTGCTTTTTAGTAACAGGTGCAGGCCATACCTGAATGCCCCTTCCACTTTGGTATGTTCTGGCCTTATCTTACCACTCCCCACTCTATGTCCTAGATAGGAGACCTCTGCCATACCCACCTGACATTTGATCAGCTTAATGGTCAACCCTGCCCTCTGTAGTCTGCCCAGCACCTCCCTGAGATGCTGAGGGTGCTCTGGCCAGGAATGGCTATAGATGGCAATATCATCTAGGTAAGCAAGGGCAAACCCTCCTGTTCCTTCTAGGATATGATCTACCAGCCTCTGGAAAGTTGTTGTGGCATTCTTCATCCCAAATGGCATCTTTGTGAACTCATACAAGCCAAAATGAGTCACAAAGGCTGACTTCTCTCTAGCACTGGGAGTCAAGGGCATCTGTCAGTAATCCTTGGTAAGATCAATGATTGTAAGATACTTAGTCTCATCCAGCTGCTCTAGGGCCTCATCTGTCCTAGGCATGGGGTAAGCATCTGACTCTGTGTGACTATTTAATTTCATGTAGTCCACACAGAACCTGGTGCTGCTATCCTTCTTTGGCACCAGCACCACTGGGAAGGCCCAGGGACTGTTGGACTCTTGAATCACCCTTAGTACCAACATCTCCTCTACCTCCTCCCTCAAAGTCTGTTTGACTCTCTCAGGCACTCTATAAGGGGCCTGCCTAATAGGCCTTTGGGTCCTGTATCCACCTGGTGCTGCCCCCAGTGGGTGCACCCTGGTTTCCCAGTGAACATGTCCCCAAATTCCTGCAACACTGCTCCGATTTCTTGAACCTGGGTAGGAGATAGCTGCTGGGACATTGCTACCCCTTCCACTGAGGTATCAGCCCAAACCTCTCTGAGATCAGTCCCCAGATCTCCCTCAGACTCCTCCTGCAATCCACTGCAAATGCTCAGCACAAGGGCCTCCCTATCATGGTAAGGTTTCATCATGTTAACATGGTACAATTTGTGCCCCTGTGTTCTGCCTAGCAGTTCCACCATGTAATTAACATCACTTACCTTTCTTACCACCTTGTAGGGTCCATCCCAAGCTGCTTGCAGCTTGTTGTGTCTGACAGGAATGAGAACCATTACCTGCTGCCCCACGGCATACTCTCTAGCTAGAGCATTCCTGTCATACCACACATGTTTCTGTTGTTGGGCTTCTGCCAGGTTCTCCTGGGCCAAGCCCATGAGTTCCCTGAGCCTTGTCCTGAGGTTCAGGATGTATACCACAATAGACTCTTTGTGAGACTCGCACTCACCTTCCCACTCATCTTGAATTAAATCTAGAGGTCCTCTCACCATATGCCGATACAGCAACTCAAAGGATGAAAAACCTGTGGATTTCTGGGGAACCTCTCTGTAAGCAAACAACAGATGGGGCAAATATTAGTACCACTCCCTCTTAAACTGATCTGCAAATGCCTGTAGCATGGACTTGACTGCAGAGTTTAACCTCTCAATAAGACCATTAGTTTGGGGATGGTAGGGGGTGGTCTTCATGTGCTTCACCCCACAGGACTTCCACAGACAAGCCAGCACATCTGACATGAAATTGGCACCTCTGTCAGTATTTCTTTAGGGAAACCTACCCTGCTGAAAATCTGTAACAAAGCATTTTCCCCCTTCTCTGCCTCAATGGTGGACAAATCCACTGGCTCAGGGTATCATGTAGCATAATCCACTACCACTAGGGTATACTTTTCCCCTGTGGAACTTAGGGTACTCAGAGGACCCAAAATATCTATAGCTACCTTCTGAAATGGCTCCTCAGTCATAGGCAAAGTCATCAAAGGAGCACTCACCTTGTCTCCCACCTTGCCTACCATTTGGCACTGCTCACAGATCCTGCAGTACCCTGTTACATCTCTGGAAATACCAGGCCAATAGAAGTTCTGCATAATACGCCTCTTTGTATATTTTATGCCCATATGACCTGCAAAGGGAATATCATGGGCTATGGCTAGAAGAAACAGATGATAGGCTCTAGGCACTACCAACTGCTGTACTCCCTCACCTTCTAGCCCTCCCTCAGGGGTCCACTCTCTATATAGTAACCCTTTGTCCCAGTATACAGATTCCCCCTTTCCTTGAGAATCAGGTACCTCCCTAGCTACCTGCCTCAGGCCTTGCAATGTAGGGTCTGAGAGCTGAGCCTGTCTCAACTCTCTCCTTGTAACCCTTCCCAGCTCCCCTTCCCCAGGAAGTCTGGCATCCTCTGACATCGGAGCCTCACTGTCAACCTGGGTACTACTACTCACCTCTACTTTTGCAGTCACTCTCTGCAAGATACCTTCAGTACCCCCAAGAAGTTGTGGCTCATCTTCAGTCTCACTGCTACATGGTAGCTCCCTCCCTCAAGTAACCACCTCACCAGTCATGGCTGCAAGTATGCCTTCTGTCTCGGTCTCCCCCAGGCTACCAGACTTACCTGCTTGTCTCCAAGCCTGATTGCATGTAACTGCATAAGCACATGGTACTGCCTCATCCAAATCCTCCCCTATCAGGACATCTGCAAGATGGTAGTTTGGTACCCCTGTTGTCTCAAGACAACCTATTATTGGCATTTTCTCTTTCCCACTTACTGGCTCACTTATCGTTTGTTCCCCACCTTGCCTCCATGGACATCTGTATGCCACCTGGCCCCACTGGTTGCATTCAAAACATTTAACCCTAGCTCTTGGACAGGTATATGGACCAGTGGCTTCCCCTGACACTGGCATATTCTGTTGTGGCAGTCTGTGCTGCCCACCATGGGTTCCTTTGGATGCCATTTGCAGTACTGGGGTTCACTTTCCAGTGCAGGGCTGCGCTGTTTGCCAGGTATAGGTCTCCCTTCTTCCCAACTCATCTGAAGTGGCACATTGTCTGTCAGTTAACCAGATCCTCATGTCCTCAGGCAAAGTGCTAAGGGCTTGTTCCCTCACTAAAAGGTCTGCCAGCCCTTCAGAAGTAGTGACCTGACATCCACTCACCCACCTATGGAAATAAGTACTCAGTTCAGCAACTTATTCACACACACTTTCATCTGCCTTTTCATCTTCGTATACGTCCCAGGTGTTAGCTTAAACAATTCTAACAAGTAATTTTTAACAGCAGTATAATTAAAACATGCAACATCAGACATTTTTGACAAAACAGTTACAGCTTTCCCATGGAGTAAGGGAGTCAGGATCCATACCCAGAGCCTTTGGTCAACACCATACTGTTTGCATACCCTCTCAAACATATGAATGAAACTATCAAAACTATTCCACTCTTTAAACTGCAGAAGATATTTACTGACCTTTTGTGCTTTTGGGGTACAGTTACTCCCTTCCCCATTACCTCCATGACTCTGGTGAAGAGTCAGCATCTCCTTCTCATGCTGTCTCTGCCTCTCCTTTTCCTCAGCTTCCAGGCGCAGGACTTTCTCATTTTCCTCAGCCTGCAAACATCGCAGTTTCTCCTTGTCTTCACTCTCTGGACACTTTACTCTCTCAGCTGCTTCTAGTTCCAAATGCCTGGCCTCCAACTCAAGTCTCTTTAGCACCAGATGGATTTTTAAGTCCTCTGCAGAAAGGTTGAGCTGTCCATTCTCCCAGGCTATTATATCTCCACTGTCAGTCTGATTGTCCTCCTGGTTTCTGTTTTCTGATGCAGCTGTAACCAAGGCTGCAATCAGGTCTGCCTTAATCAGGTTTCCAGGCACCAGTCTCCTAGCCTGGCACATCTCTGCCAGCTGGCTCCTTGTCAGCTTTCCATACTCCTCTGCTGACATGCTGCCTGCTCACCCTGACTAACTAAGCTAATAAAAGAAATAAAACAATTGTGATCTGAACTCTGAGTATTCACTGCATGGCTAATGTATAGTACAAAACATATTCAGAGCTCACTGTACACAAGTTACAGGAATTCACTCTACCCAGACCACTACAAGCCAATTAGTACATGTCAACCAATTAATATCTGGTGTGGATATCCCACCACTGCCAAAAACATAATGTGATGCCCGTGCCCTGGCCCAGCAATCAAGAAGCCTTAATCCTCACCACTAACACCAGTGAGGGGTGTCTCATATAGGCGGAAAGGATAACAAATACACACAGTAAAGTGCAATTTCCCTTAAGAGCACACAGAGATCACAGTCAGTCTGGGGCAGGTTGCTCCCTTGCTCTCCAGGTCCCCAATAAGACTCCCCACTGACACAGCTATAGGGTCCAGATCTCAGCCTAGTGGGCAAGCTAAAACCTCCAGCACCCTCTCTGTCCAACCAGTGCTTTGTGTCCCTGCCCAAGTAGCTGACACACACACACACACACACACACACACACACACACACACACACACACACACACACACACACACACACACACACACACACACACACACACACACACACACACACACACACACACACACTTTGAGAAGAGTTTATACAACCACACAGACACTCCTGGAGAAGGCTGGTACAGGTTCTCCCACTGTGCCCCTTTTTCCAGACTATACAGTAGTACCAGCTGCCACCACCCACTAATATTTATCAGCTAGTCAATGGCCCTTAAAAGGGTGTCCAATTATTACTGTGCAATATTATTATCCAATTGGCAGTATAGCCCAGGGCTAAAGCTATTGAAGTGGCGTTGTACAATTTTAACAAAGGCTTGCAAGTACTCTAATGAGTTCCAAGAGCTGCCTTGAGCTCCTCTGTGCTTTCAGCACCAGAGGGCTTCCAGGGTCGGGGCTCTCTGTTTGAGTCAATGGTGAATGGATTGGTTTCCTTAGTTTCAGAGCCATCCATGTCCCTTGGTACTTCGGCCCTTGTAGCATTGACCCATGCTACTGCTTCAGGGCTGCCTCCTCAGTGTGGTGTGTGACACTGGTTCCAAAGGAGTCTATTCTGATTTCGGGCTGCTATCCCTCTACAGCAGGGGTCGGCCTTCTGAGTCATGGACAAGGCCTTGTCCATTAAGGACTCAACCTGAGCTGCCATCTGACTTGTCCCCAAGACAGAGGGCACAAAAGTCCTGGGTTGCACCGACTTTGGTGGTTTCCTCTTTGGACACTTCCCATGATCATTCTCCCAGGGAAGTTTCTGTGAAGAGGAAGTGCAAGAGGAAACATATAGACTCCCCGGAAGAGTCTTTCACTGAAGATACTGATTTTGATGAAGGGGAAAATTCCCCTAGATCAACCCAGATGATGTTTCCTTCAGGTCCATCCTAGAAATCCTGAAACAGATGGGGTGGCTGGTCCTTCATCCAACCTTCCTTGGAAGAGTCAGTATACCTAGATGTTTTTCAAACCCAGCCCTCTACTTTTTGGATCTCTCCAACTACTGACAATCTCATTAAATTGATAGTTCAGCAGGCATGGAATATGCCCAATGCCATTGAGCCAATCTCCAGAAAGCCTGATTGTATCTTAATAGCCCTGAAGGATGAGCCTTACTGGTCAAAATGAATGCCCGGTGATGCCATGGTGATAGCGCCGGCCACACAAATGGAACTTGCTGAGGAAAGTCCGACTATTCATTCTCCTAACAAGGAATATAATACTTTGGATAGATTTGGGAAGCACATTTATGCTTCAATGACCTTCACTATCAGGTCCTAGAATTATATGGCACATTTCGCTAGACTACAGAAGGATCTGATCAAAGGACTCTCAGATACCCTTGAAGGAGCAGTGACAGAAGGGTTACGGGATAAAGTTACCTCACAGCTAGTAACTCTTGATGCAGTTTCTAACTTGTCCATGAGGCTGATTGCTCTTGCAGCTGAAGGGGCCCTCCAGAGCAGTGGGTTCAGGCTTAGCCATTAGAAGGCATTCCTAGATGCGCTTGTGCAATTTTGTGGAGCCATTCAAAGTGTCATTCATCAATGCTCCATTTGACAGATCAACCCTTTTTGGTCCCAAGGTCAAAGATACTTTAGCCAAATGTGAAAAGGATGATAAGACCCTTCCTGCCATGTGTACATTTCTCCACTCCTCAGAGGCCCTACTCCAGGAACCAAAGAAGTGGGAGACTTTGGTTTAAAAAATCCAAAGGGGCCTTTCCAGGATTCACATGGCAAAGACTTTCCCAGGGCAGAGGGGGAAGCAATGTAAGATGCCACTACCCCAGAGTCAGAAATGGACCACAAAACCAGGGGTCCAGAGATTCTTTCTCTGGCACTTCCTACCAGCACCCCTGAATGGGCACCCGATTGCCCTCCTCTGGAGGCAGTCGGGGGATGAATCTCTCTGTACCAATTTGCCAGGCAAACATTAACTACAGACAGATGGGTGCAGGGAATAATATGCAGAGGTTACAAAATACCATCATCAGTTCTGCCATCATCCCAGCAGTAACTCCTGGATGTACCACCCAGTCACAGTGAAGCAGCAACTTTAGAAATTCAAAGACTGCTAGACGAAAGAGTCATCCAAAAAGTCTCAACAGACCAAACAGGATCCATTTTTTACTCAAGGTTCTTTTTAGTGCCCAAAAAAACAGGACTGGAGACCTGTCTTGGATCTCAGCCAAATCAACAAAGCAGTTCGGCAAACAAAATTCTGGATGACCTTGGTACAGTCAATACTTCCATTCTTGGAAAAAGGTGATTGGATGTGCTCTGTATACCTTCACGATGCTTATTACCATATAAAAATGGACAAAAGCTGCAAGACATATATGCGCTTCTGGCCAGGAGCCAGTCATTTCCAATTCAGAGCACTGCCCTTTGGTCTCACAACAGCTCCCTGGGTGTTCACCAAATGCATGGCAGTTGTAGCAGCTCATCTCAGGCTGTTAGGATTTCGAGTATTTCCTTACCTCTTTGACTGGATCCTTACTGCTACCACCAGGCGTCAGTTAGAATGGGCAAGAGACTACACTCTACACCTCGGTATGTCTCTAGGTATAACCATAAATTTAAAGAAATCAAGCTTGCAACCCACTCAGCAATTAGAGTTTATTGGAGCCCATTTAAACACTGTTTCAGGAATTGGCTTACTCCCACTAGAAAGACTTCAATGAATCAGATAACAAGTCAAGAAAATTTTACAAAACAAAAGGATCCCAGCAAGACTAGTCCTATAAACATTGGGCTTCATGGCAGCATCAATTATTCTTGTTCCCCTAGCAAGGTATCACATGTGGATTTTGCAATGGCTACTTGCTTCCCAATGGTCTCTGATGCACCTACCAATGTCTCACCTAATTTTCATTACCGATTGCTGTAAACAGGATCTCACATGGTGGCTCTACTCTGATTAGATTCTCTTGGGTCGGCCATTCATTCTTCCCCAGCCCCAAGCCAAAGTGACCACGGATACTGCCCAGATTGGGGGGGGGGGCAATATCTGGGAAAAACAATCCAAAGCATGTGGTCCCAATTAGAGGCCAACTTGCACATCAATGTTCTAGAGATAAGGGCAGTGCTGTTGGCATTGCAAGCATTCTAAGATGCCCTTCCTCTAGGGAAAATAGCTATTCAGAAGACAACATGTCGGCAGTCTGGTACATCAACAAACAAGGGGGAACCAAATTATACCCATTGTGTCAAGAAGCCCTAAGAGTTTTTCACTGATCGATTTCTTCCAACCTTATTGCAACCTTTTTGCATTCCCCCCTAAACAACAAGGGCAGCAGTTACTTTGCCCTAATTCTCCCACTTTGCGAGTCACCCAGAGATGCTCTTCTCCACAATCCCCCCCTCCCAGTCTCCTCTATGCCTTTTCCCTGACTCCATTGATATCCCAGTTTATAAAGAAAGCCAAAAGGTCAGAGAACTCAATAATCCTCATTGCCCCCTTCTGGCCTCGACAAGTTTGATTTCCCTTCCTTTGGCCTCATCTTCTTTGGAAACCATGGATTCTAGACCTAGCTCCAGATCTGCTGTCACATCTGGAGGGCATGGTTCATCCAAATCTCCAACATTTCAAGCTCAGTGCGTGGCTTCTCCTGTTCTCATGATTTCCAGGCATCCTTCCCTTCCCTTTCTTCTCCTGTCCAGCAAATTATTGTCACTCATCACAAACCTTCTACTAGGAAGTTGTATCAATGTAAATGGGATAAAGTTGCTAACTGCACCACTGAAAGTGGACTAGACCCTTATACCAGTCCTATTCATAAGGTATTAGATTTCCTGCCTACCCTTTACCAATCTGTTTCCTCTTCTTCAACAATTAAAGTTCATCTAGCCACAATTTCCAGCTTTCATATAGGTTTTATTGGTAGATCTCTAATGTCACACAAACTTTGTAAAGCATTTTTAAAGGGTCTCGTAATGTTAAGACCTCCAGTTAAGGAACACATTCCTCCTTGGGATCTAACTTTAGTTCTTCAGGGCCTTAGTATGAATCCTTTTGAACTATCAGTGACTTGTGTAAAACTTTCTTTTTGGTAGCTATTATATCTGCCAGAAGACTATCTGAGTGGCAGGCCATCGACAGGGTTGCCCTTAGGACAAATCCAACCTTTTTACCAAAGATTGTTTCAGAATCTAACATTAACCAAACTCTACAACTGCCAGCCTTCTTCCCCAGTTTTTCTAATAAAAGGGAATATGCCCTTCACTCACTAGATGTCCACAGACAGTTATGTATCTATCTTCACAGAACAAAAGATTTTAGAAAATCTGACCAACTATTCATGGCATTCCCTCTCTTTCATTAAGTAATCATGTTTCAAAGGTTACCTTGGCCAAATGGCTTAGAGACTGCATAACTTTCATCTGTCATTCTAGAGGACTTCAGCTTTCACATCCAGTTAAAGCCCATTCAAAGAGAGGGATGGCAACTTCTGCAGTTTTTCATGCCAGAGCATCTTTGGACCATATCTGCGCAGCAGCCACTTGGTCTTCTCCTCATATTTTTATCACTCACTACAAATTGGATCAGGTCTCGAGGGGAAGGGCATCATTTGGCTCGATGGTGCTTAGAAATATTCTTCTGTGAGACCTCCCAAAACTAAAGTAGATGGGGACACTGTCCCACTGTCAAAGATTCAGTGAAGATTGACAACATCAGATAAAGAAGCTATGTCTTACCATAATATTCCATCTGTGTTGTCCATCTTCACTAATCCTTGACATCCCCATCCTCCTTCCCCCAACCTGAGACTCTTAGTGGGCCAGATTTTCCATACCTAGCTTCATATAAATGACACATATCTGGTCTCTGACTATTATATATCTGAACTCCAAGTTTCTTCCTTCAATGTGCTCCTACCATCAGATACCAATTTAGAAACTCTTAGTGCCAAACTTCAAATAAACAACTCCAAATCTATCTATCTAATCTGCACATATCTCCCCCTGGAAACAATATCAACACTCTTGAAAACTTACTTAGTTACCTCTCTACCTACCTACCTTAGGAAACCATTGTATTAGGTGATTTTAATATAGACTGGGCTACCTGCAGTTCCCTTAATCCTCCCAGTCATATAAATCTTTATGGATTCTCACAAATCATAACCACTCCTACTAGAATCCATAAGCCAAGCAGCAAGGAAACCACTCTTGACTGGATACTTATAAACAGCCACCATGATACTTATAAACCAGGAACCCTTCCTGACGATATTAGTGACCACATGCTAACCTATATTATTAAACAAAGAATCCATAGCCCTACTACTAATAATTTTAAAACCTCACATTCCAAAAAATTTTTTAACCAAGAGAGCTTCCAAAATGAACTGAAATCATGTGACTGGTCACCTATGTCTCATCTTCCACTTGATGATGCAGTGACCTACTTTAACACTAGATTCTTTCAGATCCTAGATTACCATGCCCCCTATCGTTCTTCCCGAATAAGGACCAAAATTGCCCCCTGGCTCACTAAAGAAACTAGGCAAAAGATCCTATTCAGAAATAAAATTTGGGCCAAATGGAGAATCTCTAAATGTCCATCAGATCACCTTTACTATAAACAGGTAAGAAATGCAACCAAGAAAGATATTCTCAAAGACAAAAAACACTATTACCTTCACCTCCAACAAACTCACCAGCAAAAACCACAAAAATTCTGGTCTGGCATTAACAAACTTCTTCAGCCAGGCCACTCTAAAACTCCTCCCCCAACAGGTTTCAACCAAAATAACTCCAACCAAATTCCTGATGCCTTTAATAACTACTTTACTGAAGCCATTCAAACCCTAGCCAATACTTTACCACCATTACCACATCCCCATTAAATACCACAAAGACTCCATCTCCTACCTTTAAAATACAACCGATACCTACATCACTCATTTGCAAATTCATTCAAAAACTAAAACCATGCACCCCTTCTGCTGACTGTCTTCCAGCTGAATACCTGCAAATAGCAGCAAAAGCTATTGCATATCCTATCTCCATCCTTATAAATAGAACAATTTTAGAAAGCAAAATCCCCTCCATTTGGAAAGTATCACCTTACTGTTTCCAATTGCTAAGATAATGGAAAAGTGCATACACAAACAACTACTTACCCACCTTCTCCAAAATAATATACTTGCCAACTGCCAACATGGCTTTAGGCCTTTCCATAGCACAACAACTGCCCTTCTGTCCTTTTCTGACTCCATAAACAAAAACCGTAACAATAACACTTTTTCTTCTGCATTATTTATTGACCTTTCAAAAGCCTTTGATATGGTCAACCATAATATCCTTATAGACATTCTAAAAGCCCAATCTCTTGACCCACAAGCATTACATTGGTTTAAATCCTATCTGGAAAACAGACAACAAGCAGTATTGTGGGATAATAATCTTTCAAAATCCCTTCCTGTGAACACTGGAGTACCCCAAGGCTCTATTTTAGGGCCTCTACTTTTCTCATTGTTTATCAATGACCTACATACCAATATTCCTCAGGCCACCTGCATACAATGTGCAGACGACTCCACTTTAATTTGTTCAGCTAAGTCCATAACCTCTCTGCAGTCTCTCACCCAAACAGTATTTAAGAGTGTTGAAAATTGGTTTATGCAACACTGCCTCCTCCTGAACCCCAAAAAAACAAAGTTATTACTCTTTGCTCCAACTCATAAATCACCTCAACTGCACTTCACATTAACCTCCAACAATGCTACCAACATAACCCCAGACACTTCTACCCGTCTTCTAGGAGCAACAATAGATAATAACCTTACTTTTGATGATCACATTAACTCGACTATAAAGACAGTCAACAAAAAACTAGGCACTCTTTACAGAATCAAACCTTTTCTTTCCCCTTCAGCCAGAATAACTATTGCCCAGACCTACCTTATGTCTACCCTGTTCTATACTTTGGCAATATATACCAATCTATCAAAAAACAATCTCACCAAACTTTCCACCAGTTACAATAACATAGCCAGATTTACCACTGGCACCACCTTTAGAACTCACCACTGTCTTAACCTAAAACAACTGGGATGGCTAGAACTGCAGAACCAACTACTTTATCAACAAATTGTTATCACCCAAAAAATCCTTTACCACCCAAAGAATACCCCTATCCTCACTAACCTGATTTCACCCTACAAAAATCTTGCTATGCTACGCTCATGGAATAAGCGTCTAGCTTCCTCTATTAAATCAAATAACAAAGCAGGAGATTCACTTTTCACCAACGCAGTAGGGAAAATCTGGAACCAGCTTCCTACTGAACTTTCCTCCCTTGCTTCCACTATTCTGTTTAAAAAGCATCTGAAAGAATATCTTACAACTCACTGGCTATGTCCCTGCTCCAACCCAGACTGATATCTCTTTCACCTCCTGCTCTCTCTATACTTTTCTACTCTTCTGTTTTATCTCACCTATCTCTATTTCCAAAAAAAAAAAAAAAAAAATTTCCCTATTTTTGGTTTACTGTATTTAATCTTAGCTTAAAGCTACTAACTTACTCTGTAAACATTTTTTTCTACCTATCTAGCTAATGCACAATGTAGATAATGTACTGTAATCCACTTGAGTATTACTATATACTGTATTATTTACTCTCTGCAGATGCTTGGAGCTTTTGTCCCCGGGCCTCTACTGAAAATGGACATGTATCCAGTTAGACTAGTCCGGTCAACAAATGTAAAATAAATAAATATTTATTATTTAACTATAAATTCTTCCTGTCTGTCTTCTATGTTGGGCAAACTTGATCTGAGGTAATTTTCAAGAGGAGCACTATGGGTAGTGTCTGGCTTGAGAGTTTGGAAGGATGGGCTGAAATTAATGGCCGAGCTGGTTCTGTGGCTGGGAACTGAGCCCACTCTCAAGGATAAGTGAAGATCAACAACACAGATGGAGCATTTTCAATTGTTCTTTGGCTATCAACTTTAACATTCGACTCACCTATGCTGAATATTAATCTCTTTTTATTGTTGGTCTATCAAGAAAATGATGTGGGTCTTCATAAAATTGCTTTAATCCCTCCTCTTGGCATCTGCATCAGGATCACAGATGTGTAGTGCTGTTAAAGGCGTATATTACAGTCTGTGTGAGATCATTTGATCATTTTTGGGTTGAAATCAGGCACTGAGTTTAACACACTTTTTAATTATGAGGGCTTCTCTATTTCTTCTGAAAGGGTCTTGCCCAAAGAAGTAAATCTGATGATTATCTTATGTAAAATGTCCCATTCTAGTCCATTGTCAATAACTGGATCTCTGAAGTTTGGTGTTCTTTTCATCTCATCAACAACCACATTGTTTACTTTGTTACTACATTTCAAGTTCCAATCATGACAGATCTTTGCTCCATCAAACTTTCCTTTCATCTCTGAGTACTTAATATGACTTATACGTATCCCCCCTTCCTCTCCAGAAGTATGTTGGACACCTTCAGATCTGCAGATTTCATTTTCCTGTGTCATTTTGACATGTGTCTAGTTTGCTCTAGACCATAGGATTTTTCTTTACTCAAAATGAATAAAATTCCTCAAAGATAAAACCTTTAAGAGGAGATAGTCAACAAATGAACATTGCAAGGGTCACAGCAGATTATGTCAGATAAAACTCTTCCTATTCTGAGGCATTCACCAAAATAGATGCCTTTCCTTTTCAACGAAGAGTTGAGGTAGAGTTGAAGAAAGCCTAACTGACTGGTGAAGATGCGCAGGTGAAACTCTGGTTGGTCCAACATGTGCTGGCCTAGGGTAAATGCAGCTGGTTGACTCTGCTCTTATCAATCTACCTAAAATTTTTTCCTGGCAATCTGTCTGTGGTCATCTGGGTCAAAGGTACATTGGGATGAAGTCCTAATTGCAGCCATGCTGACCTGGGTTTGACTAGTGAGCTAGAGCACTTGAAAATCTGTGGGGGTGATTTAGCAGCCTGAAATGGCTGACCCCTTCCAAGGAGATTGAGGTGACCTGATCCTATGCAATACTAAGAGTTTGCGATAACAATGCGCTACAGCACATGCAGATAAACACGTGCTCCTGCATGCGCACACACACACACACACACACACACACACACACACACACACACACACACACACACACACACACACACACACACACACACACACACAAACACACATATCCAGCATAGCAAACCCCATTTTGTTAGTATGCCCACATGATTGTCATGAGATATACCCCAAGAAGAAAAGTGCCAATGACAGACACTTGAGTTTTAGACTTAATAGCCTTTAGAAAATCCATGATAAAGCAAAACCTGTTATTCTGTCAAATTCCTAAATTTGTCGGAGCGATTTTTAAACTCTGTCCCTGATTTTGGACCTTTGTTCCCCCTTACATTTTTGCTTTGTCCAGATTTCTTCTGTTAAGAGGTTGAAAGTTATGATAATAAGAGATGTTAGTGGACAGTGGGTTGGTGGCTGTGGTAAGAAAAAATATTTCAGGAATAGCAGCACATTACCTCCTTGAAATCTTCAGAAAGGGAAAAGCACTGGAAGCTGCATGTTTGCTTATATAATCTACTCTACAAAAGATCCATGAGTTTCATATTAGGACTTATTCTGATATCCTAGCAATCTGTAAAGAATGTATCTTACAAGTGTCACAGCACACACTTAATGAGAATCCATGTCTGTCGCACACATTCTAGGCTAGCTGGGCTTGCTGTTAAGTTGCAGGTAGGCTAAATGTCCACAGGAGACAGCAATTCCAAGTTTGTGGGGCCCTAACAAAAGTCTAAGCTTGACAGAATTTCTCATGGAGCTATACCCTTGTGCTACACTAATATGATCGTGTTCTTTTGTATTATATATGCCCAAGCTACATTTGCTGTTAAATGTTTTTTTTCAAACACCCTTATTGACTTATCACTTGTGAGATAGGCAAATGTACATTCATATAAAAGGAATCAAGCTATATTAACACAGCAAACATTATACTTCACATATATTGCTTTATATCATATAACCTAAGCTATATTACATAAATTATTCAATTCCTGCATTTTTTTAAACAAGAAACATCTTCATTAAACCATCACTTACTACATAGGCAGTCATAAATTAAACATTGAGAGTATATTTCAAAAACATATCTCAGATAAGCATTACTATGTTGTAGACGGCAGTTGCTCTGCTGGTGTAGAAGGATAAAGCCTTGACTATAGCCCAGGTGACCTGGGTTCGATTAACAACAAAGGTGACTGACAGAGAGGCAGGCAAAGGGATTGGTGTGCCTACCCCAGGGGAAGGGTGGTGCATGAGTGTCAGATGGGGCAGCCATAATGAAGGACAGGAGGAGCAAAAAAACAACAGAAAAAAGTAAATTAGGTTGTGGACAAGTAGAAACAGGAGTGTGAGATGTCACATTTTTCATTCCAAAATTTATTACTAGTCAGCACTCACATTACAAGTGAATACAAACCCCCCAGTGCCTATCATTTGTACATCACCACTGAAATATAGATTCAGTGAATAAGTAAACTGAGAAATCCCACTGCTGTCTCAAAAGCATAAGTTAGAAACAAAATAACTGCAGTAACAGTATCTTATGAATCTCAATGAATAGTTCTTATTTGTAACTTCTAATTACTAATTCTGCTATTTCTATGCCGAACGGGTACTTCAGGAACTGGTGTGTGATTTTCACTGTTTAAAGGCAGCTAATACATTATGTCTTCTTTAACGTTTTTGCAAATGTGTAAGCTTTTAGACCTCTATCTATTTTCAGATGTCAGTGTGCCGTCCATGCCCTGGCCCAGCAATCAAGGAGCCTCAATCTTCACCACTAACACCAGTGAGGGGCATCTCATATAGGAGGAAAGAATAACAAATACACACAGTAAAGTGCAATTTCTCTTTAGAGCACACAGAGATCACAGTTAGTCCAGGGCTGGTCACTCTCTTGCTCTCCAGGTCCCCAATAAGACTCCCCACTGGCACAGCTATAGGGTCCAGATCTCAGCCCAAAACCTCCAGCACCCTCTCTGTCCCACCAGTGTTTCATGTCCCTGCCCAAGTAGCTGACACACAATTTGAGAAGGGTTTATACAACCACACAGATACTGGCACATGTTCTCCAGCTGTGCTCCTTTTCCCCAGACTATACAGTAATACCAGCTGCCACCACCCACTAATATTTATCAGGTACTCAAAGGCCCTTAAAAGGGTACCCAATTATTGATGTGCAATATTATTATCCAATTGGTAGAATAGCCCAGGGCTAAAGCTATTGAAGTGGTTTTGTACAATTTTACCAAAGGCATACAAGTACTCTAAAGAGCTTAAATTATCTCTACAAAAATAGCCACAGTTGAAAGGGTTTACAGATATTTAATAATAAATAATAAAAACACAAGACAATACATTTTACTACAAAGTGCTAGTCAAGAATTCAGAGATCACAGAGAAATACTTAAAATAATTCCAGTAGTACAGTTCTGACATCACAGAAAAAGTTAGTCTAATCTTTCTAGTTTTTAGCTATTTCTAAGAGAAAACACAAGTCCAAGATAAACTTACATATAGAGCAAGACAGTGCTGGAGAGTTGGATGGTCAGGACAAAAATGCTTAATGCTCTCTGATTCTCTCTGTTTTTAAAATCACATTCCTGGTTCACATTACATAATTCTTCACACTTCCCTGGGTTACCAGGCTAACAGAAACTACATTTACATTCTTCAATTCTGGGCAGAAACCAGAGCAATAAAGGATATTCATGCATGCAAATTCTGGCCATTAACTCTGACCTTAAAACAATAGACAGGATGCCTCACTCTAGGCTCACTGACTCTGAGTTTTAACATCAAAGGGTCACAACATGCTTTACTTGGTCAGTAGAGCGCACTGCTGTTACATTTTTTCCAGTTCCACATGTAACACTATTTTTACCATTTAAGACAACAAGCTTGTGGTTTACATTAATATTTACAAATAACAGAATTATCTCCAAAATTCTATCTGGCTAGGCTGGCAGCCTTCATCTATCTTCACCCAATATTCACAGTCTGTTAAGAAAGTATAGAACTTTAAAATGATACATCTAAAGCAGAAAATAAGATTTTCAGAATTATCTACTAGGTTTCAGTAAACATGCACTTGGAATGCATAGTAGAAAAGGCATTCGAAAAAAGGCACCAGTATATCAAAAAGAACCAGTTATTATCTTCCATAATTGATATTAGAGCAGTCCAGCAGAGAAAGGAGGTCGGGCAATAGGCTGTATGCTCACATTGCATGCTCATCCAGACTATACCATGTTATCAAAAAAGAGAAGGGGAAATGAATAGGTCATACAAGACTCCCCATGGACATTTTGATGTGCCAAGCCCCATTAAGCCTAAGGATCCATGGCTGGACCAAGCAATATTTCATAAATTGCAGGGAGGTAAGAGTTAGCTGGTAGACCCATCATGGACAGGGCCTGTAAAACATTCTAAGATTACTGCTAACATCCCAGATAAGCATATACGGACACAACTAAAAAAATACAATTCCTTTAACCAACCTTCAAGCCTCTTCTGAGCAGTTTGTTCTCCCACTGGTTGGCCATAGCAATCTTACTAGCTGGGGAAAGAAGTGGGCTATGGAAAGCAATCATCACAAAGTGTGTTTGGATTTTTTCCTACTGAAGGTTAAACTTGGGGGGGTATAGTGGAGCATATTTCATAGCAGTCTTCTCTTACTACCACCACAGCAGGGCTGAGACTAACCAATACCAAATAGCTGTGGTGCTGGCTTGAAGTCTTGTAAAGGTTCCCTACTGTATTTGAGAAATTTTCTCCAACTTTTAGTTATTGTTTGTTATTGTTTCTTAGACCATGGACTAATTGAGGAAACAGCGACAACTATTTAACAAAAAATGTATACATCATAGAGTTTCCCAACTGAGTATGCACTGTGCAAAATAAACTGCTTTCAGAAAACAGATTGCCTTTTCTTTTTTTTTCTTTCTTTATAAATAAAATATTTCAAATTTTATAGTCCCTCTTGATATGCTAACAGATTTCTCATCTATTTATTAAGTATACAACCTACAGATATTGGCAGCCTACTAAATCCTCTACAGAAACACAGAAATTTATCCCTTCGAGGCACAATACTACTTTGAAGAGACCTCATTAAAAATGGGTAGAAAAGTCATCACTTCATCTTTTAGCTACTGCTCTGCATTGAAACAGTGTAGTATTGCACTCCCCTGTATAGCTCATTTTGTGGATAGAGACCATCAGGCTAGTTGCTGTAGTGGAAGGAGGCAGGTGGTGCATAGAATGGGTTTGAGTTAATGGTTACAGTTGCTGCTCTTTGCCAGACTGTGACTTTGCATCATTTGATGCAGCACACCATTGAGAAAACAGAATGTACCTGAATAATTACAGATCATGCAGGCATGTTTTGGAATACTGACTTACCAACTAGTGCATCAACAGCTTCAAAACACGGGGATACAGAACTGAAGTTCACTGCTTTATGTAGCTGTAACTCTCATTGCTGGTTGATTGTCTGCTGCTTCCCAGTAAAAATAACTCTCTTGTGAACAACACACTGTTCTGTGAAGTCTCATATTCACAAATATTGCATAGAAAATTTTTATTTTATTTTATTATTTTTATTTTATTAAAAAAAAAACACTGTTCTGTGAAGTCTCATATTCACAAATATTGCATAGAAAAAATGTACAGAGCGAAAGTTTTGGCTAAGGCTGCAGTTCCCTTATGCTTAGACTATAATGTAGTAATGATTTTATAATTTGTGAGCTAGAGAACTTGAACTTTGCTTATCTTTTCCTTAACATGTTGTATGTGTTGCACTGAAGTACAAAGTGATGTCGCTGCAGGATTGGGGAGCCAACATACTTGGACAGATTTTGAATTACAGTAGCATTAATAAAAATCACAGTGCAGGATCAAAGTTTGCGGAGTGTACTAATCAAATGCCACTGCAAAAAATATCTTTTTCAATGGTGTAGGAAGTTGTAACATTGACTTTGTGCTCATTAAGAAATACTGCAGTCCCAGCCTCTTCCAGCAGGAGACACTGTAGATAGAGATGGAAGTGTACCAGTTGTGTAAGTTCACAAGTATGGCAGTTCTGGACTCTCCCAGCATGACAGATTGTAACTAATGTTGTAGGAGCACTTATTCTGTGGTAGTCAATGCTACAGCATTATCAGTAGATTTCATTATTATAAATGGTTAACCAGTACTGACTTTTCTGGAAGTTCAAAGATACTGCTTACCAAGCCTGTTCTCTTAAAAATCACTGTAGGTTAATCTGCAAGTGTCATACTTTTTTTTTCTCCTGGTATCACTGGAGTCATATGATAGTCGTGGTAAGGATGGAACTTAATCACTGCTGCCAAAGCCCTTTAAATATCAGATAATGTTCACCCTGGGATCTCACAGATGTTGCATTCTTAGCTTCTCCTAGTACGAGGTACTGCAGGTGATGTCAGATGTGATGGTTGCACTATTGTGAGGTGATCTTATTTCTTATAATTTTAGAGATTATCTCCTAGGTTAAGCATCTTCTACCTGCTTTAGACTTTTTATCAGTGATTTGTGCTGCTGTGTCCTGTCAATTACTGTAATGCCCTTTACCTTGGACATTTAGTTGGTGATTTTCGAAACTACCAAACATTGAGAATGCCAAGGTCAGGAGTGTGACTCACACATGTTGTTCCAGCCATATTAGGGTGTGCAGTGGTTGCCTGCTATGACTAGGTCATTCTTCAAAATGCTGATCTTAATCTTTTGGATCCTACAAAGTCTGGGTCCTGTCTGTTTGAAGGAGCTTGCACTGACCTATACCTTTATCAGTTAAGATGAGAGAGAGCTATTTGGTTTAGGATTTACTTGACAACCTCAAATAAGCAATTATGTATCTAGCACCTCCTCTGTTCAGTCAGCTACATTGCAATTGTAGTGGCAGAACATTTCTTTATTCTGCATTCTTTATTCCTTTCCTGTCTTAACCTTTACCTCTTCTCTAGCTGTCTTTCTTTTTTGAATGTCTCCATGGGTTAAGTTCCCCAGTATCATTTATAAAAGCAACCCATCTTAACTCTAGGAGGCTATTTCTAGCAATCAGCATCTGTTTTAATTATTGTTTTGAAATATTTCATTTTAGTTGTGTAATGTGATGCATAGCTGGCTTTAGGCACCAGCAAACCCTGCATTTGCTGGGGGCCCTCTGTTCTCCGGGGGCCCCCAATCACAGCAAGTTATCTTATCCTGATGTTTTGTAACATCTGTCAAACCAACAAAAGCTAGTACAGTATTCTTGTATACTTAATAAACCACATGGGTAATAACTCTTATTTATTTATCCCCTTTAAAATTCAAAGATATTTCTGGTTGTATTAACAGTGTTTTGTCAACTAACAGGCATCAGAATTCCATTAAATATTTTACCACTGACATAGTGCCCCTGGCTTAGTTAACCCCTGCTGTTGGACATTTTCTCCACTAAAACTAACTGCATAGCCAGCTTTAGGTCCCTGCTATAGCCATGCCTTAATCATCATTGACTGTGTGGGGGCCCCACAAAAGCTGCTGCTGGTTGGGGAGAAAATGAGGAAGAAAAACAATTATTAATTTCCTAATTATGCTCTTTAACCTGAACAGGGCTTTGACATGATGTTGTTAGAATGAAGCTGATAATGAACATGACCAAGGTAAGCACTGTAGAGACCAGCAGCCCAGAGTGACTTATCTCGGTTCAAATTTTGGCTTTTAAGAAGCGCAGATACTTCCGATCATCAAGGATGATTTTCTCTTTCAGGGAGATTTATAAATACAAGCAGAACACCAGATAGTATAACTCTCAATTTCTTTGCTTAAGAATTCAGTGCAATCCCAAAATAATAGAATAAAGGCTCAGAATCAGGACTACATTTTAAATATTACTCTAATTTGCTTAAAAGGTTAATAGAATAGTACCTTTTGCAGCAACATGTATGTTTGGACAATAAGTATAAAACTCAAATGTCTGGATTGATTGACTATTTGTAATCCTGAATGATTTACCAGCAAATAAAACTTTTTACGAAGGAGAAAACAGAAGTGTGAACAAAATCAGGGAAGGTGTGTGAAATCAGGGACAGTGACAGGTATGTGAAACCAGGGACAGTGACAGGTATGTGAAACCAGGGACAGTGACAGGTATGTGAAATCAGGGACAGTGACAGGTATGTGAAACCAGGGACAGTGACAGGTGTGTGAAATCAGGGACAGTGACAGGTATGTGAAACCAGGGACAGTGACAGGTATGTGAAACCAGGGACAGTGACAGGTATGTGAAATCAGGGACAGTGACAGGTATGTGAAACCAGGGACAGTGACAGGTGTGTGAAACCAGGGACAGTGACAGGTATGTGAAACCAGGGACAGTGACAGGTGTGTGAAATCAGGGACAGTGACAGGTATGTGAAACCAGGGACAGTGACATGTGTGTGAAATCAGGGACAGTGACAGGTATGTGAAACCAGGGACAGTGACAGGTATGTGAAACCAGGGACAGTGACAGTATGCATTACTCCTCAATGAGGGAAATAAGTGACTTACCCCTGCTGCTGTTTGATGACTGCTAAACAGCAGTTACTGAACTGGTGTGGCAGTACCAGGGTTAAACAATGTATTGCTATATTCTAAAATAAGTACAAAACTAGTACCACTATGGCTTATGCTTGTGTATGTCTATGTGTGTATGTAAAAAATATCACTTGTTTTTATATGTGCATGCACCTAATAATGCCAGGCCACAGACATTATTCTTCTGCGTATCAGTAAAAATGTACCTAACAAGTTATTATATTTCAAAAGTAAGACATAAAATATATCACAGAACATTTAGAAACTTAGATCTTCTTGGAATCTGGTGGCCCCCACTCACCAGACTGTATAAACGGATACTGGAGCTCTCAATCATCTTTGACTCTGTAGGGACCCCCACAAAAGTTGTTGCTGGTTGAAGAAAAATCAGGAGAAAAAAATGTGCTGAGATATGACCATTTTAGGATAAAGCTGATAATAGCCTTTGGTTTCAACCACACCCATCCTAAAACCAGCCCTGCTCAAATGTGTGTGTACAGAAAGCTGCTGTAGGTTATGGGGGGGCTGGGGATTGTGTGGTTATTACAACTTTAATTTTCATCACAGTCAAACCTTAGAGGTATGCACATGAAGTCATTACAGCTTGTGTTTGAGCTGAGGACAGTGTGGTAATTGTTTATTTAATTTTCTAACAGACCTCAGAAGTGTAAAAAGAAGGTTACTATAGCTTGCATAGGGGTGGTGCACTGTCTAGGACCAACAAATTAAAATATATTACTAAAATCATTCTCACAATCACACATCAGGCACATATACATGAGGCTGACTTTGAGGGTTGGGGTGAGGAAGCGTGCTATGTAAATGTATATCAGCAGTCACATGAAATATATGACTAAGGCAATTTAAAGAAAAAAAATAAGACTGAAATTCTTTTCTTTTTTGTTATTTTTCTTTAGGCCACCATTGGAGTAAAATGCTGAGAATATGCTATAAAATGCATCCCAGACCATCTGTAACCCTACGGCTTCTTGGGCCCCTGCTTATTTGAGTTATTTCCTTAATGATTATTACTGTGCTGTCTTGTTCAGGAAAGGAGTGTTGAAAGGATGCAAGGAAAACTAAAATTGAAGAGCAACAGTGAATTTATTTCCTTAATCATAATTTCTGTTCAAGCCATTATTGGATGAAAAGGTTGTGTAAAAAGAAAAACAAACTTTAAAATGCACTTCAGAGCATATAGAAAATTATGACTTCTTGAAAAAGCTAAGAGTAAGGCAAAATGTGAGAAAAGGAAGAAAAAAAGTAATGTGCAATGTATGGGGAGCACAAAAAGGGGGGGGGATCAGAGGAGAGGTCTGGGGGGGGGGTGCGGAGGGTGTTGAAACGGTAGGCCTAGTCATCAGTTCATTTAATTCCAGACCTGTACATAGAGTTATTGCAATGTATCATTCTTGCAACTAAATACCAGTAACTGTAAGTGTCCCTTTGTTAGACAGGTCAACATAGTGTGGTATACAGGCCTGTTATAATGTAAGAGCTTGTAGCTACAGGTCTGACTGTACGTACTACTCCTAAAGGTTTGCAGCACAAACTAAAAGGTGCCTTAGGAGGGGTGACACTGACAGAATGATACTTATACTGGAAGTGCCAAGAGGGCCCCCAACTTGACATTTGCTGGGCGCCCCCAAAATGCTAACACTGGCCCTGATGTGATGTTTCAACTAAACAAAATTTTATATGACTGCTACTTGTGTTTTCTGCATGCGCTTATGTTTAGGTGAAGACTAAAGATTGCATGGGAGTGTAGAGCTACTGCAAGTCTCCAAGTGTGTGTGTGTGTGTGTGTGGGGGGGGGCAGTGTAGAAAATGGTATAGGATCACCAATAGTGTGTGTTGGGGAGAGGCAGAGTTTTGTCAATCCTAGCTTCTCCCAGTAGTTTTCATACTAGATGATGATATGGAAATTATAACACTGGATATGGGGAAGCTCATATTTTTTGCACTGTTTTCCTCCCCCATTATGGTTCACCATGTGTAGGAACTATAAGTACTGACTGCCAAATATAACATGGATGCTGGAGTCCTGACCTCTCCCATGAGGTGTCACTGTAGTTAACTGTGTGAACACACTGACTACTCTCTTTGCAGATAAGGATGAAGGAGCAGTAGCTGTAGGGGAGTTATTACAGCCTCAACCTTTCTCAGCATGTAGTCATTCTAGACAGCTACTATGAGCAGCAGATGTCAGGAACAGGTGGATCTCCATTTCAGTTGCAGGTGCCACAGCTAGATCTTTGAAGTAAGACATAAAAGCAGAATAAAACATTTTTTATTTATATGGCACATACTTTTATCTCTAATCCTAAAATATTTTACAAAGCTATGAGGTGCAATATACAATAATGAAAGCTCTGTGCACAATATCCAGGAATACTCCACAAAATAATGCATTCATTACTTGTTGTGAAGGTATTGTGGAGCACACAGCTTGCCAGTCAAATGATATATTTTCTTCAGACTGCACCCGACTGCTAAACACAAACATTTGGTACTGTCAGAGCAGTGATTGTCAGCAGAATGGCATTTAGATGCTGCATTTCTGAAGATTCTGTAAATCTGTAGGTTATTAGTCATGCAGGGAAACTGGAGAGTCCTTTTCATGAGGATGAAATGCACAATTATTTGAGCACAATATTATACCAAATGCTCCTTCATGTGCTAAAGTAAGATCTTTGTTTTTCTGACTCTGTTTTTTTAGGTGTCTCGTTACATTGTGTTTTATTGACTTAATATTTTTCTCTGTAGCACCCCTTAGCACATCTGGCATAGTCTGCCACTAGGGAGATAAATAAATTGTTAAGCAAATAAAAAAGGGTGATTGCTACTGCAGCCTTCAGTAATGTTTAAAAAACAGTAGCGCTTGCATTCCCCTGTTTACTAAAAATCAGTCCTTTGGTAATAAAACATGGCCATCTTATTTATGCATATCTTAACAGCTTTGTAGGGCTTTCTAGTAATAAATCTGAAATGGTATGAATCCATTTGACCAGAATGGAACCTGTAGTTCATTTCTAATTTACATATCAAGCATACTGTTTTACGTTATCAGTCTGCCACTGTTGTATCTGTTTTTAAACAAATTCATTTTGCCTTTACTTAGCTTTTAATTCTTTAAAATTAATTAACCTAATTTGCATGGTCAGATTGAATCACAATTGCTCATTAAGTTGGATAATATTTGCTTGCAGCCCTCTCTTACTAACTTCTTGTCTTTCTGCAGCTTTTGATTTACGGAGTTACTGGTAGGGGGTAGGGGAATGTAATTCTTAGTCATCCTCATTTGCATATGTTCATGAAGACAGTTTCAAATAAGTACTTCTCTTTTGCTTCCTTTTTGGGCAGAATAAATGTTCTCTTCTACAAGTGTACAGTACTTCAGTATTTTGCTCAAAAGGACTTAAATGAGCTATGTAATGTTTCACTGAAAATGATTGGGTAGATTATAAGTGATGTATAATGTCTGCAACTGGGAGTGTGTCAGTATGGTTTGTGATGTAAAATACTTGCAACTAGGATTGTGTCAATATGTATGGTATGTTTTAATTTCTATAAAGGTATGATTGCTTATGTTATAAGTGATTAATTAAGATGTTTTCTGTTTAAAAAGGGGGGGTGTTGAATAATTTATGTACTGTTGTTTAGGTTATATGACATATTGCAATATATGTGAAGTATAATGCTTGTTAATGTTAATTTGTTAATACAGTTTGATTACTTTTGTATAAATGTAAATTTGCCTATGTCACAAGAGGTAATTCAATAAAAAAAGTCAGATGTGTAACAATTTCAGCCTGACTTGATAATTCATCATGTCTATTTTTAGGAAATAGCCCGGAATGTTTTTTTTCTCACATAGCTGCCGCTTACATTTCATATGTAAAGGTAGTGTGCATAGATTCTGAACCGAAAACATTTTTGTTTCATAAGCCTAACTGATTGCTTTGATGACTTGCTTGATTTATATCAGGTGGCTTGTTTAGACTCCTAGAAAATTCAAGTGGAAGTTATGAGAATCAAACCCAGGTCTGCAGGGAATGTCTTGTGATCTTATTACTGCATTCTTGCTATACATTTAGCTGTCACCACTTTTATTTGCAGTGAAGTTGCAATGACAATGAGGATGCCTGACAGCTGATTTAGAAATGTTATCAGACATATTTATGCTTTCTGTCTGTGCACTGAGACATTTGCTGTGGGTTTCTTTCATCAGTAACTGGGCATGAAATTTCAATTTGGATTCTTTCAAATCCATACCATATTATATAATCTATGGAAATTTCAGGGGAAAATTAATATTGCAACCACAACATGAAAAACAAAACGCAAGGAGATTATTGCAGAAAAACTACCCGTCCAGATATCCAAAAACAATTTAATTCAATAGCGCTTCAGCTCAACAGCCTTCAAGGAGTAAAACACTACATAAAAACTGCACCATAAATACTCTTACACACACTCAGTATTCAATTAAACAAATAAACACTTAATTACACACTCTATCACATGAAATTAAATTAAAAACCTCCAATTACATTCAGCATTGAGGCCATTAGGGATCAAAGTATCAAATTTAAGTATATAAACAGATTCTTTATATAACAATCTCTGTTCTTAACTTGCACATTATCATACTGACCAATAGTATTTTTTTCCAACACAGTAACTTGTTGCCACCCAACTTCACTACCATGAAGGGTTTTAAAATGTGCTGCAACATAACTCTTCCCTCTAACCTTCTTTATGCCCCTGACACATTAAATTAAAATCCTCCAATTACATTCAGCATTGAGGCCATTAGGGATCAAAGTATCAAATTTAAGTATATAAACAGATTCTTTATATAACAATCTCTGTTCTTAACTTGCACATTATCATACTGACCAATACTAATTTTTTCCAACACAGTAACTTGTTGCCACCCAACTTCACTATCATGAAGTGTTTTAAAATGTGCTGTACCATAACTCTTCCCTCTAACCTTCTTTATGCCCCTGACATGTTCCAAAAGCCTAGTTTTAAATGCTCTCGTACTCTTTCCTAAATAAAATTTATTGTGAGGGACCTCAAAGCATATACTATACCCTATGTGTCACATCCATATCTACTTTGGCTAAATGTTTTGCCATTTATCCTACTAAAACTTCTTACCACAAATTTTACAACATGAACTACCATGACAGGGTATAGTACCTGTGGTTCCACACTCCCATGTCCCTTATATTTTTCTCTCTTCTATATGATATACCTGGAGTTTTGCACAAAACATTTGCAAAATCCTTTAAATTCATTACATAACCCCAGTAAATTCAACTAAATCTACTAATTATGGGATAAATAAACTATATGTAGTGACAAAATAAACCTGCTTTCTTAAACCCTGCTCTGTTCTTAAGCAGGCATTTTGTAAGTAGACATTTCTCTCATTTACTACTTCATCCCTGTCAAATTTACCTGCACAATTTTAAAATTGATACTGCTTTCATTTTAAAAACTCTACTTGAATTAATGAGCTGTACACAATCCAATTGTGTAGCAAATTGAGAGGGCATTGTGATGACCAGTAATCAAGGAGCCTTAATCCTCACCACTGGTACCAGTGGGTGATATTAACTGGGAGGATAACAGGTACACACACATTATTATCAGATGCAGCTTTCTGCATCAAGTGCAATTTCCTTTAAGAGCATACAGAGACCACAGTCAGTCTGGGATGGTTTCTCCTTCTTTCTCCAGATCCCTAGTAAGACTCCACAATGGCACAGCTATAGAGTTGAGATATCAGTTGAGTGGCCAAGCCA
Organism: Protopterus annectens; assembly: GCF_019279795.1. NCBI lineage: Eukaryota > Metazoa > Chordata > Ceratodontiformes > Protopteridae > Protopterus > Protopterus annectens. The sequence continues at coordinate 1,273,455,067 of NC_056741.1, read as the reverse complement.
AGACCTCCAGCACCCTCTCAGTCCAACCATTGCTTTGTATCCCTGCCCAAGTTACTGACACACACACACTCTATGAGGTTTTACACACACAAGCTGGCAAAGCCTGGCACAGGTTTACTAGCTATGGCCCTTTTACCCAGACTAAAAGGTAGTTAGCACTGCCACCAGCCAGCTCCTTATCAGTTACTAGAAGGTCCTTAACAAAGGGTGCCAATCATACTGTGTAATGTCATTATTAATACAAATGGTAGTTTGACCAAGAGCAAGGCTATTAGGAGTGGCCCACAGTGTCACCAAATAAATATGCAAGTATTCTCAGAGCTTAAATATCTCTAGACAGATCAGTCACAATGAAATGTTTAAATATATTTAATAATAAATAATAAAAGAACAAGACAATACTAAATATATATTTACAGTGACATCAGACATCAGAATCACAGGAAATATTTAAAACAACATTGCTGGAGTCTCAAATAAATAAAGAAATCATCTAAACTATGCTTCACTATATTCTTGACTATATCTAAGAGAATTATACTATTCCCTTGAAATGTACTTCAGAGCAAGGCAGATGTAGTAAATGGATCTTTTCCAGTTGTTGTTGATAGGTCAAAGACAGAATACAGAATGCTGTGTTTCTCTAAGAGCCTTTTTAAATTAATATCTCAAATATTACTGCTGGGATTGCTTGTAGAATGACATCATTTCTTGTCCTCTGAATCTATCCCAGGTGAATCCCCCACTGCTGGAATCTGGCAGTATTTAGCATCTACCTGTGAAAATACATAAACCTCAGATCTTTGGGCAGATGCAGGAAGTCATAAAATAATCTCATTCCTTCGCATTTCAAAACTAGTAATTACTTCAAACTAAAGAAAATACAGAACGTTTCCTAGTTTAAGACATTGTGTCTCCTTGTCACATTGAAACTGAAATATAACATCTTTTTTATGTCCTAGCCATAAAGTAATTTCATTTCAGTTATTTTTCCTGAAATTTTGATGGACTGAAGTTAATCTCCCATGTTCTAGTTTCTACTGTTAAAATATATACATTTAAACAGTTCCAATAGTGCATGTACATTTCTGTTATGTTCCAGTAGGGCACACTGTAGTTGCATCTCTAAGCTTAGTACTTTACAAAATGCCTTTTTTAACACACATGTCTCTACAGACCAGATTGATATATACATGACATACTGTTCTAATACATTTGTAACACAAGCATCTTATATAGATTATGTTGATATTTACAAATGACATATAATTATTTATCAAATTCCTGATAGCTGGACTGGCAGTATCTCCCTTTGTCACCCCGGAATACTCAAGCTAGTTTTTCAAGTGACCCTTGAGAAATGTTGCTTGAGAGGGATGACCCATCTGTGAATACATTGCTCCATACCCTGTCTTGAGAGTCCAGCTGCTTTGGCATTGCTGAGCCCAGTACAGTGCTGCACTGTCCTATCATATGCCTGGATCTCTAGGCTGCACCATAGTAACTTGGGATTTTGCTGGCTGGCTCCCTGTAGCACAAGGAACTCCCTATCATGGTAAGGATTCATCATGTTAACATGGTACAGTTTGCACCTTTGCCTCCTGCCTAGCAGTTCTATCATGTAGTTAACATCACTGACCTTCCTTACCACTTTGAAGGGTCCCTCCCAAGCTGCCTGCAACCTGTTGTGCCTGATAGGAATGACAACCATAACCTGCTACCCCACAGCATACTCTCCAGCTTGAGCATTCCTGTCATATCAGACCTTTTTCTGCTGTTGAGCTTCTATCAGGTTCTCCTGGGCCAAGCCCATGAGTTCCCTGAGTCTTGTCCTGAGGTTTAGGACATATGCCACAACAGACTCCTTGTGGGATTCACACTCACTCTCCCACTCATCATGAATCAAATCTGGAGATCCCCTCACCCTATGCCCGTACAGCAATTCAAAGGGTGAAAAACCTGTAGATTCATGGGGCACCTCTCTGTAAGCAAACAACAGATGGGTAAAATATTTGTCCTACTCCCTCTTAAACTGGTCTGCAAATGCCTGTTTACATGATCTTTAGTATAGAGTTTAACCTCTCAACAAGACCATTAGTCTGGGGGTGGTAGGGTGTGGTCTTTATGTGCTTTACCCCAGAATGCTTCCACAGACAAGCCAGCAGGTCTGACATGAAATTGGCACCTCTGTCAGGCAGTATTTCTTTTGGAAAACCTACCCTGCTGAAATCTCTAGCAAAGCATTTGCCACCTTTTTGGCCTCAATGGAGGACAAGGCCACCGCCTCAGGGTATCTGGTAGCATAATCTACTACCACTTTGATATGCTTCTTCCCTGTGGAACTTGGGGTACTCAGAGACCCACATTATCCATAGCTACCCTCTGAAATGGCTCCTCAATCATAGGCAAAGGCACCAAAGGAGCTTTCACCTTGTCTCCTGCCTTGCCTACCTTTTGGCACTACTCACAGGTCCTGCAGTACCCGGTTACATCTCTAGAAATCCCAGGCCAATAAAAGTTCAGCATGATATTTCTCTTTGCATGCTTTATGTCCATATGACCTGCAAAGGGAATGTCATGGGCTATGGCTAGAAGTACCAGATGGTAAGCTCAGGCACTACCAACTTCTGTATTCTCTTAACCTCTAGACCTCCCTCAGGGGTCCACTCTCTCTATATAGTAACCCATTGTTCCAGTATACAGATTCCCCCTTTCCTTGAGAATTGGGTGCTTCCCTGGCTACCTCTCTCAAGACCTGTAATATAGGGTCTGAGAGCTGAGCCTGTTTCAACTATCTCTTTGCAACTCTTCCCAGCTCCTCTTCCACAAGAAGTCTGGTATCCTCTGACAGTGGTGCTTCACTGTCAGCCTGGGTACCAATGATCATCTCTGCCCTTGCAGTCACTCTGTCCAAGGAACATCAGTACCCACAAGCAGCAGTAGCTTACCTTTAGTCTCACTGCTTCAGGGTAGCTCCCTCCCTGAAGTAGCCACTTCACCAGTCGTGGCTTCAAGTTTGCAGTCTGTCTGGGTCCCCCCAGGCTATCAGAAACACATGCTTGTCTCCAAGCCTGACTGCATGTAACTGCATGCACATATGGTACTGCATTATCAAAATCATTCCCTATCAGGACATCTGTAGGGATATCCTCAAACACACCTACTTGTTTGCTTCCCTTTTCACCCTCCCAGTCAAGCTAAACCCTAGCCAAAGGTATTTGGAATGGGATCTCTCCAAAAGCTGTGACTGAAGTAGACTGACCAAGCAAGTAGTGCTCTTCTTTAACCATTGCAAGTTTCTCAATGGTTAGGTCAGATGCTGTGTCTCTCTTAGCAATGGCCTCTTTCCCATTTACCTAGATAGGATATAACCTCTTGTGGTAGTTTGGTACCCTTGTTGTCTCCAGATAACTTACTGATGGCACTCCCACTTACTGGCTCTCCCACCTTTTGTTCCACACCTTCCCTACATGGAAATCTATATGCTACATGGCCCAACTGGTTGCATTTAAAACTTTACCCCTTGGTCCTGGCCATGTACCTGAACTAGTGGCTTCTCCTGCTACTGGCAGACTCTGTTGGGGTGGTTTAGGCTGCCCACCATGGGTTCCCTTAGGCCCATGAGCAGCACTGGGTATCCCTTTGCTGTGCAGTGATGCCCTGCTTTCTAGGTATAGTCTCCCTTTTTCACCAGCTCATCTGCAGTATTACATTCCCTATCTGCTAACCAGATTCTCATGTCCTCAGGCAAAGTGCTAAGGGCTTGTTCCCTCACCAAAAGTCTGCCAGTTCTTCAAAAGTGGGTGACCTGGCACCCACTTACCCATCTATGAAAATAAGTGCTTAACTCAGCAATATGTTCACACGCACTTTCATCTACCATGGGTCTATGCTCACTAAAATTTTTTCAATATGCTTCAGGTGTTAACTTAAAACACTCTAATAAACAATTTTTAACAGTATTATAATAATCAGTATCAGACAATTTAGAAATAGCAGTTACAAATTTACCATGGAGTAAGGAGGTCAGGAACCATACCCAGAGCCCTTGGTCAACAGTATACTGTTTACATACCTTTACAAACATATGAATAAAACTATCAAAATTATCACTCTCTGTAAATTGTGGAATAAATTTACTGACCTTTGTTGCTTCTGGGGTTTGGTTATTCCCTTCCCCATTACCTCCATGAGCCAGGAGAAGAGTCAGCATCTCCTTTTCATGTTGCCTCTGCCTCTCATTTTCTTCAGCCTTTAAACATCTCAGTCTCTCATTTTCTTTGGCCTCCAGATGTCTCAGTCTCTCTGCTGATTCTAATTCCATTTGTTTTTGTTTCTCCTTTTCTTTAGCCTCCAACCTCCATAGTCTCTCTGCTGATTCTATTTCCAAATTTGTGGACTCCAGTTCAAGTCTCTTTAACTCCAGCTAGATTTTAAGTCCTCTGAGACAAGGTTGAACTGTCTATTTTCTGAGTTGTACATCTCCAAGGCCAGTCTGGTTGTCCTCCTGGTTTCTGGTCTGTGATGCAGCTGTGACTAAGGCTGCAACCGTTTCTGGTTTAGTCAGGTTGGCATGCACCAGTCCTTTGGCTTGACATATCTCAGCCAACTGTTTCCTTGTCACCTTGCCATAATCATCTACTGACATCCTTGCCTGCTCTCCCTGACTAACTAAGCTAACAAAAAATAAATAAAGCTACTGTGACATGAAACTCTGAATGTTCACTGTGTGGCTGCTTGAGAGTACAAACACCTTCATTAGTTACCATTGTTTACAGGTTACAGGAGTTCACTATCCACACCAGTGAATCCCAGTAAGTGATGTTGGTGATCCCACCACAGCCACCAATAAATGTGATGCCCCACCACTAGACCAGTAATCAAGGAGCCTCAATCTTCACAACTGGCACAAGTGGGGGATTGTATTGGTAGGATAATGAGGTACACACTCAGTATTACCAGATACAGCTCTGTGCACCAAGTGAAATTTCCCTTAAGTGCACACAGAGATCACAGTCAGCCTGGGGCTAATTTCTTCATCTTTCTCCAGATCCCCAGTAAGACTGCCCATTGGCACAGCTATAGAGTCAAGGTCTCAGCTGAGTGGCCAAGTCAAGACCTCCAGCATGCTCTCTGTCCAACCAGTGCTTCATGTCACTGCCCAAGTAGCTGACACACACACACACTCTTTGAGATTTGATTTATATACACATACACACACACACACACACACACACACACACACACACACACACACACACACACACACACACACACACACACCTGGGAAAGGCTGGCACAGGTTTACTAGCTATGCTCCCTTTTTTCCAGACTATAAGATAGTTATCACTGCAAACAGCCAGCCCCTTATCAACTTAATTTAAGGCTGTTAACAAAGGGTGCCCAATATTACTGTGTAATGTTACTATTAATACAACTGGTAGTTAGACCAAGAGCAAGGCTATTAGGAGTGGCCCACAGTGCCACCAAATAAATATGCAAGTACTCTTAAAACTTAAATATCTCTAGACAGATCAGTCACAATGAAATGTTTAAATATATTTAATAATAAATAATAAAAGATAAAACAATACTAAATATATATTTACAGTGACGTCAGAGTTCAAAATCACAGGAAATATTTAAAGCATCATTGCAGGACAGTCTCAAATAAATAAAGAAAACATCTAAATTATGCTTCACTATATTCCTGACTATATCTAAGAGAATTATACTGTTCCATAGAAACATACTTCAGTGAAAGCAGATGTGGTGAATGGATCTTCTCCAGTTATTATTGTCAGGTCAAAGACAGAATAGAGAATGCTATGTCTCTCTGCAAAACTTTTTAATTTAATATCTCAAATATTACTGCTGGGATAGCTTGCAGAATTACATAATTTCTTGTCATCTGACTCTATCCCAAGTGAACCCCCCACTGCTGGAATCTAGCAATATTTAGCATCTACCTGTGAAAATACATAAACCTCAGATCTTTGGGCAGATAAAACAATTGCATTCCTTCACATTTCAAAACTAGTAATTACTTCACACTAAAGAAAATACAGAAAGTTCCCTAGTTTTCAACATTGTGCCTCCTTGCTGCACTGAAACTGAAAGATAAAATTTTTTATGGCCTAGCCATAAAGTCATTTAATTTCAGTTATTTTTCTGAAGTTTTGCTGGACTGAAGTTAACCACCTGTGTTCCAATTTCCACTATTAAAATATATGCATTTAAACAGTTACAGTAGTGCATGTACATTTCTGTTCTATTCCAGTAGGGCATGCTGTGGTTACATCTTTAAAGCTTAGTACTTTACAAAATACCTTTTTTAATACACATGTCTGTACAGACCAGGTTGATATACACATGACATTCAGTTCTAACACATTTGTAACATAAGCATCTTATAAGGATTATGTTGATATTCACAAATGACATATAATTATTTACAAAATTCCAGATAGCTGGGCTGGCAGTATCTCCCTTTGTCACAGGCATTAATTTATTTTTTGACCATTGTTAGCCATGAAACTGTACTGATTCAAACAACCATTATGACCCATAATGCAGACTAGGAGCCATAACTATACAGCTGGAAAACTGCAATCACTACCATATAAAAATTCTGTTAATTTCCAGATCTGTCCAAATGTATATCTATTTTCAAAACAGGGGACATACTTGACCTGATATTACTATACCGTGTGTGTGTGTGTATGCATCAGGGAAACCTTGTCACCCTAGGCTTTGACATATGTGTGCCATGCCCATCAGTCCATCAGTCTGACAAACTGGCATGACAGAATGCATGTGTGTTTTATATAAATTAAAGTTGAGGTAAAGAGAGAAGAGACCATGCTAATGTGTTTAAATAGCAGGCTAACATCATATCCTACATGATAAGTAGTGCATTAACCTGACTATTTTAAAAAATAGTAAGTATAATGAATGTAATTTCACAGTCAGGTAAAAACTGGGCTCTGTCTAGTAAAAGGACGCTTTGCCATCTGTATCTGTCTCTGCTGATTTTATCATATGGGACACTAATTTACCTCTTTCAGATGTTTTGTCAGGATCTCACTTTATTCATCTAAGGGCTTATTAAGGTCATCTGCTTTGTTAGATCTTTTGACTCTTAGGAGGCAGATCAGGAAGGAAACCTACACCCTCACTCATATCTAGACTGGACATGCTTTTTAAGGATGATATGCATGGGATCAGATGTGTAATAAGTTGATGGAAAATGTTAAGCAACAAAGTACCAGTGCTTATGGAAGTATCTGCCATTACAGGCATATGGAATTGACAGGCCTGAACTAGACACAGTGTTGGTGTCAGGTCATGTTTTCTAAGAGTAAGCACTCACACCCCTGGAGACATGTCCCACCAGACTTTAAATGACTGTCTGTAGTCTAGGAATTGAACCATGGATGTCGATACAGGAGAATCAAGTGGATCATCCTCACTTTGAGCCATGTTGGATTTTAAGGATGGAGTGTGGAGAAGACTCCTTTTATCCCTTCAGCTATCACTAAGCTATGGTATGTTGGGGTAAAAGGGCACTCCAAAGATCAGAGCAGTCACAGACATGCTCCAGCCAATTGGCCAAGGACTGCTTAGTGCTTATAGCCCAAAGTGTTGTTGTCATCTTGCTGGAATGCCTTGGAGGGTGGTCATGAACTTGAGTCTTTTCTAGATGAGGCTAAAAATGAGACACATGGGATCCAGCAAGTCATTTGATAGATGAGGTTGAAAAGGAAACACATGAAAACCAGAAGGCTATTGCATGAATGAACTTACTTACAGGAGTGTATGGTCATTTTTTGCTTCCATTCCTTTAATCTGTTGAGCTATGATACCACCAAGGTATACTCAAACAACAAAATACAAAAACACGCCTCAGAGAACATTGACACAAGTAAAAACAGAGGCTTTTTTAAGTCTGTTGATATGCTGTTGCAAAGGTCTAGGTCTGGATATCAAACTCCTTCAGTCCTCCAATATTACAGTGTAAGCCTAGATTCAGACTGTTCTCTTATCTGAGTTCAGGTAGCTTAGTTAGGGAAGGGCCTGGATGACAGGAAATGTGATGAAGTCAGTTGGAATAAGAAGTACCAGTATTAACTGACTGCTGATATCAGAAAAGGTTTTGATAAAACTAAGTGAGGAAGTTGGGATATTGAATAAATATTACTGATTTGAAATCTATGTTGAAAGTAATGAAGGTAGTAGAAACTGAGATGGTTAAAAGTGAGTTTATTTACCTGCTTTGTTGACTAATTTAGTCTTTCTAGGTTGGTGGCATATTCTCAGATGATGCCCAGGATTATGTTTATGTGTATGAGGGGGTATCTGGTGAGGGCATCAGATAAATTAACCTACTTTTCTTGCTGGTAAGGCATGGCATCTTTAACATAAAGCATGGCTACCACCCATTCAGGCAGATAGGACATTAAGGTCTCATCTACAAGACAGCAATGTAGGAACACTGCACTCATGTGAGACAAGAACCCACAGTGTTCTTGTTTTCCAGATATTACAATTTCTTGTGGGACCTTCTGAGTCACTGACATCGAGTTAATGAAAGATTGCTTCTTGATGACAAAGTTTAAATTTGATGAGGGTGAAATAAAGGTAGTTAAGATCATGATGCCTGTACTTATGAAAATAACTTGGTGCATTATGTTGGATGATTAAGTCTTGGAAGTATTGGTTTACCCAGCAGAGGTGGCTTAGTTTATGTAGGAATGCTGGAGCTACAACACTTTACTATGGAATGATTAATATAAAATTATTTTAATTACTTAATTATCTGGCCTTGCTTGGAGAAGTTCTTATTAAAGACGATAAGATAGCTTTGTTCAAGTTCAGAAGGTTGAAGTTGGGCAGTAATGAGTTAAATGGTTTGTTAACTACAGAGTGAGACCAGGAAGGCTGGGGTAAATGTGTTCAGGATTAAGATGTTCAAACCCAGAATATACTGTCAGAGTTATGATGGTTGAGGCAGGTTTTGTGGTAAGATTGGTTTGAGTAAGGATATGAGGTTCTTGTTTCTTATGGTATTGGAATGGTTGATGTTGAAAATGAATGAGTAGAATGGTTAAGGGTCTGGTGTGACTAATGATAGGTTCATAGATGTATAGTAGGCTAATGACTACTAAGGCTATTATAAGCCTAGCCATGCAACCCAAATGTGACCCACAAATTTGATTTATATAGGGTGGATTTATTGACCTCCTCTGTCCATCAAAGATATAAGTGCTAGACCAGGGGTAAACTTCTGAATCTTTCCATGGCTTTGCAAATAAGACTACTCAGACCAATGGATCTGCAGTTTCTAGGATCTGTTGAAAGTCCTCCCTTATGAAGGGGGATGACCATCACAGTCCTCCATTCTCATAGCACAAAGTTTGTTTTAAGACTATAGTTAAATAGTAACTCCAGTTGTCATGACAAGTCATATTTTGTACTGTTCAGGAGGCATCCTGGAATGTTATAGGAACCCATTGAGACTGTGTTCTTGGGTTTAGCAAGAACAGTCAGTGCATGCTCCCTAGTTATGATTGGAGTAGTTATGGTGGAAGTTATTTCTTCGGAGATGGTCGGGGGTGAGAAAAGGTTAAAGCTGTAACTGCATTTGTCCACAAACAGTTTTGCTATATCACCAGACTCAGTGAATGTGGCTCCATTAAACACCGGTACAACAGATTGCTGAGTGTTACCCTTGAGGTTTCTGACATAGCTGAAGAAAGGTTTATGGTTATCTCTGTCTTAATCTCAAAGCTGGTTTTGTTTGACGTAATCGGCCTTCTTAGTTGCCTATTTAGTTTGATGAGAGAGTTTTTGTCTTTATGGGAATTACCGTTCTTGATTTTTGCCATAATATTTTTCCTTTTGTTGAATATCCTGTTTAGTTTGGGATGCCACCAGGGCAGTTTATTTCTGGATATAGCTCTGGCGTTACTTCTGGTAGGTATGACAACCTTTGTGCAGTCACTGGCATGGTTGTACAGTGTCTGAGAGCAATTCTGCATAGGCTGCTGTGTTCTCAGGTTTTGGAGGGGCATTGTATTTTAACAAACCACCACTTAATGAAAAGGTAGTTTGCTTTGGAATATTACCTAACTGTTACTAGTTTTACTGAGGTTACAGAGTTGATTTTCATTTTAAAGCAGACTGCTTCATGGTCGGACCTTACCGGGGAGGACAAGACATGGGGGGGGGTGCATCATTCTCCCATATGTGTGAGTATGAGTTCCAGTATTTTGGAGCCTCTAGTGGGTGTTTTCACTGTTTAGTAAAGGGTATTTGCATTTATGAAGTCTAGGAATCACTGTGACTGTATATTTGAGGGTGTGTAGGATTCCCATGATAATGAGGTGTAATTAAAGTCTTCCATGAGTAGGGTGTAAGGTTGGATAGTAAGTGTCTCCAGCAGGTCTATGTATGCATTGTGATCTTCTTGGGGCATGGAGGTTGACTTATAGCTGGTTAGGATATATTATGGGATTCTGTCTATGGTGATCTATAAGTAGAAGAACTCCAGCATGTCACTCAGTTCGACCAAAGTAGAGGTATGCTTGTTACTAATGTATATTGAGACACCTGTACCTTTAGCTCTTGTCTGTGCAGCTACTGCTCTAAACATATTGAAGGCACTGATACCTTGCACTGTTATGGTACTCTGCCACTTTAACCCATGTCTTGGTAACTGGACAGATGTCTATGTGTGAGGTGAGCTTGGAGGGAGTGTAGTTTTTGTTTAGGTTCCTGGCACTGAGCAGTAACACCTTGAGGTTCACTTGAGCTGATTTTGCTATGTCAGTAGGGTTGTCAATTTGCCATTGCCTGAAAAAGGCACTATGGGGGTGGATAATGTTTTTAGCTAGTATTTGAAGGCCTAGAGGGGACAGGTGCAGACCACCCTTAGGAAAGCATTGTGGTGTGTTACCCATGTCCTCCCAAGCTGACAAATATTGGATCCTCTTAGAATGACACCAGAAAAGCAGCCAATTGTTAAAATCAATTATCTTTTGCTCATACTGTGGCATCATCCTCTGTGATGGTAATATGCTGCTAAAAGCTACACTCATACCAGCCTGACACACAGTCTGATGGCTCCATAATGTCTCTCTTCATACAACCCAAGTACACCTCAGGTCATTTACACCTACATGGACTATGATGGAATCATACTGGTACCTGTAGTGTAATAACTTGAATGCATATGTAATTTGGCAGATTGTAGCTCTAGATAAGCAAATATCCATTATCTTCTCCTTCTTCAGCCTGGATACAGGGGCATCAGTGTGTCTTACAATGGAGTCCACTGTGACAAGTGTCCTGTGAAGTGTGTTTGCTTGCCTTAGAGTTTTATTGTTTGGAGCTGCATTGAGTCTGACTGTATGTATGGTGTTAGGTGTTGTTTTTTTAAGTGCCTTTGGGCTTGCTGAGGCATAGCTCTAACAACCGATGGTCTAGATGATCTTTCTTGTTTAGAAGATTGTTTTTAAATGCCACAGACTACATTAGTCTCTGTGTGTGCTGTGTGCTTTGCGATGTGGTTTCGACAACCACGTGGGCACTTGTTTAACTTCCAGTGCCATTGTGTAAGTACACATCTCACATACTGTGCCTGTTTCTTTAAGGATTAAGTGGTTCTCTGTAGAAAAATTGCTACATTGTATCAGGTTGCCCATATCCACCAAGGTGGCTACAGAAAAGTTAGAAAATTGATCCTTTGACTGGTGAGCTACAAGGGGTAGTGTATTGGGGTTAGAAGACTATTAAGGGTGCTTTGTTAGTGCACACTAATACGGGTGTTTTTAGGGGCAGATTAAGCTAAACAGTACTAAATTCTACTAACTTCTAATGCTTACACAATACTGAATTCTACTAAATCTGTAGGTACTGCCACTCACAAGGCCCAACTAGCTGCTCTAAGCTTGTCAGCACACACGATATTTGCTTTATATTTACTGCTTTACAGTGTACAATTTTATAGACCATTTTAAAGGGAAAATTTGTTTTCTATGATGGGTCTATGGAAAACAATGGGTGAAAAGAGTACTTAAATAGCTTGTACAACAGACAATAGCAATGAAAAGGGGAGGTACTTTGTAAATCAGATTACTATAAGGGGTGGAGGCCAGAGGCACAGCTTTATGAAACCACAACAGGAAATGGAAGAAGCAAGATAGAGAGGCATCCAATCAAATAAAGCCAAATACTGGAGCTCTTTCAGAAACATTTGCTTAATGTCTTAGTGGTGGATGGAGCAGACCCAAAGAACAGGGGAAAAGAAAGGCATTGGAATGCAACTTCTCTGAGCTGCAGGTTAGAATTTCAGAAACCTTAGCTTAATTTCTCAGTGGGGATGGGGCAGAGGGACATCAGGACAGGGGAACAGAAAGGCACTAAAATGCTATATTAACCATGTAAATGATACAATCATAAATATAATATAAAACTGTAAGATTAAAACTGGAATATAAAAAGCTGAAAAGTGCTAAAGCACAAATCCTGGAGCATAAAAAAACAACACTCTCACTAATGATTTCTGCTACAGTTTTAGACATCAGATTATGAAAACATTTACCAGGAACTCTGTTTATGGAAAAAAGACAGTAATAAATTACTAAATAAAGCTCAGATATGGCAGTAATCCACAGATCTACTACAACTACGAATGAAACTACAAAACTAAGGCCCACTAAAGTTTAAAATAAAAATGGCTACCTTTTACAAGCAGTTCTACTTGTGGAGATATAACAGTAGTATAATGTAGATAGACAGTCTTCCCTCAATTGCGAATTAAGCTAAAGGCAAAGGTCCCAGAGCGAAGTAAAAATCCAAGCAAACATGGGAAAAAGCAAAAATGTGTAGAGAAGTATCACCATACAGATCACTGTAAGCACAGCTTAAATATTTTAGCAGAATTGAAATAAAAGCATTTTTTCTCTTTCAGTTTTGATGAAAAAGCTTGTTACTCAGCATTCAAGGCTTTGCATATCTCTCTTTTAAGTCTTTCATAAAAGAATGACAGAATTATATTTTTATACTAGGGATATTAACATCCTAGTATGTCTGGTGTTAGAATGGTTAATGCTGAGATAATCTGGGTATATATATATATATATATATATATATATATATATATATATATATATATATATATATATATAAATGTTAGCATCTTTGTATAATTGGTGTTAGAACAATTACTGTTGCAATGATTTGAGAAGGGATAGTAGGATCTTGGTTTGAGTAATGATAGCTGGAATGGAATAACTGAAATCTTTTTGGTCAGACTGTTAGATTCCTAATAGGACTAATGTCAGAATATTCAAAACTTGAATAACACGGTTAGTAATCTGTTGATCCCTTTTAAGAGCTGATGTTCAGCAGTTTTATGAAAACGTGCCATAATTTTTGAATCACCACTGCTAAAAATAGAACCAAGAAGCTTTAAATAAGCAGGCAAGCAGGTAAGGATTTCTAATATGGATAAAGTTAAATAGCGGGATTTTAACATAGGATAAGTAAGGCTGCCAGGGCCCTGTTGACACTAGGATTTATGATACTGAGATGAGTTAAAGGACCACTTTGGTAAAACAAAAACAAAAAAAAAACATATTTTTTATTTTGTCACAAAGTTCTCCTTGACCTAAATCTGCTAGCAGAACAACTGTTTCTACTACTCATTACTAATTTTAATATTAACGTTGATATGCTATTGTTTCTTGGAAAATCAACATAATGTATTGTGAGGTCACAACTACTGAGTGTGTAATACCATAGCCTCTACTGTCAGATAACATTTCTGTTCACTTAAAAATATTTCTCATTACTTTCATTCTAAGTTTCAACATTTCTCAGTAGGAGTGTTAGTGAATGATTTGCTGCATCTCTTACAGATTTGTTGGCCTACATTGTTTTGCATATTGCTGCTTAGCGAGATTATACCAAATAGCTGACATAACACAGCATTTTTTAAATGAAATATGAATTCCAGGTTCTGTCTCCGCACCCCCCCCCTTACGTTCCACAGTAATACACTTCTTGCTGTAGAATTTGTCAATTGTACATGGAAATACAGATCAGAAAGATCACTGTGCCTGCTTCTGCCAGGAAACATCACTTCTTGTCTTACTTGCATCTTCTGTAAGCAGCAGTTTCATAGTAAATTAGACACTGCATTTATGATTCCTGAGATTGCAATGATCAAAGCATTCCTAGAAATATTAGAAAAATACCCAGTTTGAAATGTTTATATGGTCTATTGTTACCTACTCAGAGACATTTAGCATAAAGAGAAATGTATTGCTTAATAGAAAGCTTTACAAAGCAAATGCTGCTTAACAGTGACTAGCTCAGCAACCTATAACATGCTGTTTAACTATATATAACCATTGCTTTACTTTGCACATATTCCCAGATGTTTTAAATTCTGCCTTACTTTGGTGTTATATATATAACATTCAGAACTAAACAATGGCTCAGTAGGCAGCAAAGAATGCAGGTATAAATGACAGAGCAGCTGTGAATCTGTACAACCTGAATAGCTTTGTGTAATTTGTGTAAATAACAAAAGACAAATATGAATACCTTGCTCACTGTGTTTTTCCTTAAGAAGAAACTTTCAGATGCAAGGGAGACAAATTGCAAAAGAAAGTATCTTGGCATTTCATACAGCCCCAGCATGGTGTGCAATGAGTAAGCCCTTTAGGACATAATTGTTGCAGAAGAAAATAAAATGCTAAGTCATGTTTTTGATATGTGGAAGTATCGGGATAATTAGGCAGGTTTTAAAATATACTCTGGGTGAAAATAAATGTTGTGCTTAGGACATTGTTGTCCTTCAACACTGTTAGGCCACCAGTATGATTAGTGTTACAATGCAGAATACTTAAATGTTGAACTATGGAAGCTACATTCCTAGTATGGATTATGTTACAATGACTGACATTGTGGTGGTGTAAGTGTAGTTACAACCTTGTTGTGGTTAGTGTTGCAATGTCTGCAACACAGATGGGTTAAATATGAATCTTAGTGTTATGATATGTCAAGCATTAAAATGGTAAGTCTTGACATGGTTCTGGTAAGGATGATATAATTCTGACCTGATTAATTCTAGAATGGTCAATACCAAGTTACTTTTGTCTGTATTAAGATATTTGTTTTGGCTTCTTGATTTTCAAATCAGTTGAGTGAATATAATTTGATTATAGATGGCTGGGAATGGGTGTATGATTTTTATCAAATCTGCTAAGCTGGGGGTATTTGAAATTAAGACAGTGTAGCTCATGGCACTTGAGAACAAGGTGGTTTCTGCCTGGTGGTGTAGTAAGCATGACTACCCAGTGTCATGGTAGCTGGATTGGAACAGCTTGGAAAAACATGATTAATGTTATGGGGCTTTATTTTAGTATGGCACAGTTCATATAGCTGGACACAGCTAGGTCAGTTTTATGGTTTTTTCAGACACTACAGGAGATGTTGCAAAAGTAGAAGCAATAGGTTTTGATGTTTTTTCATAGTGACTTGATCACCTTTTTGTCATTTTTGGACTGGAATATGCTGTGATATATTTATCTAGGTCACATTTATTGCTCAATCCTAGTGTTACATTCACACTATAATGACTGTTCATTTTACAGTCCTGAACACACATGAAAATTACTGTAACTGGTTTTAGCTTGCTGAGATTACAGTCTGATTAAGCAATAGGTCATTATATGGCTATGATCACAGTGTTGGCAATGGATGTTTATTTGAATTAGAAGTTAATCTTCAGGAAACACATTTCTGAAGGGGTTTGTACAGCTATAATACCAGTCTGAGACCTTGCACGCCCCCTATATGCTAAAATGAAAATAAAATATAATGAGTATTCTCTGGCCGACATAGTTATCCATGGCAGTTATTCACAATATCAGAAAGAACTGAGGCTTAATTTGTAATTGTTCGGACATGCAGAGAGAGAGAGAGATTGAAAATGCATTCTGCAGATTTGTTATTCTTTCTGTAAAAAAAGGATTTTCATACTTTTTCTAAATCCCTTATTTTTTTAACTGTTCTACCAATGTCAGAGTCTGTTCTTAGCTGCTTTATCTTACAGTTGTGCTATTCTTTTCACCCATTTAAAACCCTGATCTTGTTTCTTTATGATCCCCTTTAATATGAAGGGGTCAAGCACAAAAGTCATAATTTAGGATGCAATTAGCCCTTTTTATTTCAGTTCTGTATAATGAAGGCTCTCCGCAATGGCAGTGCATAACAATTCATGGCTTGGAGCATTTTCTTTTGACTGAAAATTTGAATATGCCATTTTTGATTACAGTAGGTCTTGTTATTGTCTACTAAACATTCAGTAAAATGCTGACATGAATCTTGATGAACAGATTAAAGAGCAGAACAATGAACTTTGAAATACAAGATGACAGGTTCATGTCACTGTGATGGCTGAGCACTAGTACTTCAACATACTTTCACTACTAACGCCTTCCAGTTTGTCTACGATGAGGTACAGACTGTGTTGGAAAGAATTAGGAGTGAGGGTAACATCATAGTTCTACCACGGTGCTATCTGCATGACTAGAGCAGAATAGTCAGTTTATGCTGGGGGGAGGATACTAGAAGGTTATTGAAAGAAGCTGTCAGTCTCCATGCTTAGGTTACTTCAGGAGGTAAGATACACACCACTGATTTGACCATGACAGATTGAGTGACATCTGGTGAACAGGGGATGCACACTGCTTTTCTTCTTACTTTAAAGAACTGAAGTACAATATATAGCTAATTTGAGAGGGCATACTTTAGTTTATAAAAATAATGCACAAGGTCATTCAAAATGTTTAAACATCTGGGAATATGTGAAAAGGAGAGCAATGTTTGTGCGGGCTGCATCTCTTCATTTACAAAACTGTATAAAGGTAAGCTGTGTTACAGTCTCAACATTTTTATGTAATTAAACATTCATTAAAGGTATGAATTACTCATGACCTTAAACAACTTCCACTACAGCTTAAGTTTCATCATGATGATGATGACCCAGCCTATCAAATTTCACTCAAATGAAACTCACCCTGACAAAATAACAAAATATAATACTTCTTACAGAGAGTCAAGTCCCCATTGCACCCTCTGAGTTTATATATACCGACTTCATGGTTGCACAGACATGAGGAATCATCTGTAGCACACAGTGGCACAGTGATTTGATATGGAAAACAGTGATCAGGGTGTTCAGTATCAAGGAGTTGAAATCATTGGGTTGAATCCTCATCCAATAGGAACTTGACAAGATAGAGGGAGGTGCCTTAAAAATATTAATTTTCTGACTCCTGTAGGTGATCCTATCAGGTTTCTTTAAAGCATTTCATTGGGATATCTGAGACTCAGGTACTTAGCAATTGTTTGAATAGATGCCCTCTAGGAAGGAATCAGTGTTAATGAAATAGCAGGAGTGGTCAGTAAAATCTACTTCTTTAAAAAGTTTCTCCAGAGGACAAGGTGCACAGATGGCAACCTATCAACTTTGGGTCTTTGTCACTAAATCTTCTGTTGACAATTTCCAGAAAAACACCGAGGCTGATGGTCATGAGTTATAAACTGTTGGCTACTTCTAATATCCTGTTTTCTTTCTTATAGCTTTTTAAAAATAAATTTTGTCAAATAGCAAAAAGAATAGAAAAAGAAGTTATGTACTTGCCATAACATTCCATCTGAAAAGTTAGACTTCATTTGTCATCAACCTGTGGGGTTCAGATATGGAACGGATCCGAGATGGCAGTTTCACCAGCATCAGATCCAAGCTCCTCCCCCTACCCATAATACCACTGCATCTCCTTCCTTCCCTCAGATCGAGTTTGCCACCCAACACATGAGCCCGATCGACAATACCTGACCCACAAGTAAAAGCAGGAGGGCCGCAAGGGTGCTATCTCTTGGTTACTCAGGTGAAAGAATCCAATAACAAGGCCAGGGGGAAGGAGGGAGGGATGGCTGATGACAAATGAAGTCTAACTACTCAGATGGAACATTATGGTAAGTACATAACTTCTTTATCTGAAGTAGTTAACTTTATTTGGTCATCAGCCTGTGGGACAGAGTCCCCAGCTACCATAACCTTGAGATGCCCTCATGTAAGGATGTTCCAGAGCACTGCGGAGCCAAAGGATGCACTCCCTCTGGAAACCATGTCCCATTTATAATGAGAAATGAAAGTGTGAGATGAGGACCAAGTAGCCGCTGAACAAATATCATCCAAAGATACTCTGGACCAAAAAGCAGCTGACATAGCCATGGACCTGGTAGAATGGGCATACCTTTATCTTTGTAAACCTGCAGAATGCAAAGGAAAATCCACTTGGCAATTGTCACCTTGGAAACTGGATTGCCTAGAAAAGGTCTAGTGAAGGACACAAACAATTTGTCAGACTTGCAAAAGGGCTTAGTGCTGTGTAAGTAGATACGAAACTGCCTATGTACATCTAACAAATGTAGTTTATATTCTCCCTTGTTCTGAAAATTTTGAAAAAAGACAGGCAGATTGATTATAGATTGATAATTGACTCTGAAGCCACTTTAGGCAAAAAGGAAGTTTTAGTCCGAAGTGAGACCCTGTCTTTATGACAAACCATATAAGGGGGTTTAACAGATAATACTTGTTCTGACAATCTCCTCGCCGAGGTGATAGCCACTAGGAAAGCTGTTTTCCAAGACAAAAAGTTCAAGTCAATTTCAATTTCAAGGGCAGAGCAACTAATGCCTGTAAAACTAAGGTAATGTCCTAAGGAGGACTGGGGTCCTTCACTGAAAGCCGTAAAAGAAAAATCCCTTTAAAGTTTTGCAAAGTCTGGAAGAAGCCAAAGACCCCATGTTTTCACCTACATGGAAATTAGAAATGGCAGCTAGTTGAACTTTCATCTTAGAAGAGCTGGCACCCTGCTGGAAAAGGTGTGCTAAAAATTCAAGAACCACTGGCACTGGAACTGTAAAAGGATCTAGATCCCTCTGAGAAGCCCAGATTGAAAAATGCTTCCATTTACTACAGTAAACTCTTCTGGTAGATGACTTATGAGTTGCCACAAGAATAGACTTAATGGGGGAAAAAAGTCCAGGAGTCCTGGCAATCAACGGAACTGGAGCAGCCAAGCCATGAGCTTCATACTTCCCAGGTCTGGAAGACGAATCCCTGATGGGTGCGAAATAAGATTCAGAATCAGATCCAAGATCCAAGGAGGAGCTACCAGATGAGACCACAGACAGGGAAACCAGATCTGGTGAGGCCAGAATGGGGCAAAGAGGATGACTTTGCTCCCCAGCTGATGAGCCTTCTGCAACAACTTTGTCATGAGAGGTAACTGGGGATATGCATAAAGAAGATTGGGGGGCCAAGCATGGACCAGAGCATCTCTGGGGGATTTCCCCTGTGGGGGGATCAGAGTGAAGAACTCATTGCACTTCGCATTGGAAGGAGATGCGAAGAGATCGCAATAAGGCCGTCTCCATTCAAAGAAGATCTGCTCCACTACACAAGGATTCAGAGACCACTTTTAAGGCATTAGGATAGTTCTGCTCAGTTTGTCCGCTAGTATGTTGGACCGACCCGGAATGTGCGTTGCTATCAGAAAACAGTTGGTGATAACCCATTCTCACACTTTCATGGCCTCTCGACAAAGAGTGTGGGATCTGGTTCCTCCCTGTTTGTTGATGTACCAGACCACTGACATGTTGTCTATCTGAATCACAATAGTTCCCAGAGGAAGAAAGGCATGAAGGGCCTGCAACGCTAATAAGACCGCCCTCATCTCCAGAACATTGATATGCAGATTGGTGTCATTTAGGGACCAGGTACCTCAGACTATCCTGCCCAAGCAATCCCCCCCCCACCCTAGTCAGGAGGCGTCCGTGGTCACTGTGGCTTGGGGAAGGGCAACAACAAAAGACCGTCCCCTCTACTATCTCTGGAGACTAGATACATCAGAGGAGGGACTTCTTGCATGCTTCACTTATGCAAATTGGATGAGTCAAGGGCCGATCCAATAAAGACCACTGAACCACCAACATCCACTGCAGAACCCGCATGTGAAGACGAGAATAAGGAAGAAGAGTGATAGTGGCTGCCATTGATCCTAGGGCTCTTAACACCACTGTGGTTGGGGGAAAGGGATACTGAAGAATTGCGAGGACATGAAAATGAAGGCTCATAACCTGCTCTGGAGTCAGAAAGACTTTGGATTGCAATGTGTCTATTCTCACCCCTATGTAGTCCTGGACATGAACCAGTTCTAGAGAGGACTTGGCAATATTTATAGTGATTCCCAGCAAGTCTGACAACTTCTGGAAATAATCCCTGGCTTGACAGAGTAGATGCCTGGTGGGAGGGGCAAGGAGCCAATCGTCCAGGTATGGATAGACCTGTGTGCCTTGAAGCCTCAGGTGAGCTGCTACTGCTGCCATGACCTTGGTGAACACCCTGGGGGCTGTGGGGAGACCGAAGGGTAGGGCCTGGAATTGGTAGTGATTGGCCCCTAGACAAAAGCGGAGAAACCTCCTGGAGCATCTGTGCATCTTTATATGGTAGTACACATCTTGGAGGTCTATAGAGTATGGTAGTACACATCTTGGAGGTCTATAGAGCACATCCAGTTATTTTCCTGCAGGTAAGGCAGGATGGATTGTAAAGTGACCACCCAGAACTTTTTTTTCACAACTGACAGGTTCAGAGTGGAAAGGTCGAGAATTGGCCTGCAGTCCCCCATCTTTTTTGGCACCAAAAAGAACCTAGAATAGATGCCTGATCCAGAGTGATCAGGGGAGACAGGCTGGATGGCCCATTTGCTTAGCAGCTTTTCTATTTTGATGGCTGCTGCCTCCCTTTGCATGGGTGGAATGTCTGGGGTGTGCTTTGGGGGAGAGGGATGTGTCACAAAGGGAATTGTGTAACTTCTGGATATTATTTGTAGCACCCAACAGTCTGTTGACATGGACTCCCACACTGTCAGGTGCATAGAGAAACAGCCCCTGACTGCCTACAGAGCAGAGCATTTGGGCAACCCCTCAGGGCTGCTGCACGGGGCTGTCTGAGAATGGTTATCGAGACCCAAAGTTCTTCGGACCCCCCATCCCCTGCCACTGGGCCAGCGTCTGTCTTGTCCCCCTCTGCCTTTAGGGGAAAAGAAGTCCTGAGTGTCCCAGGAATACTGGGACTTCTGGAACCACATCTTCTTTTGCCCCCACTGATTCCTGGAGAAGGATCTTTGGGGGTTAGAGAAGTGGATTCTAATGGCAGACAATGTCTTCCTGTCCTTTTCACTCTGGACTAGTGTGGCACGGACTGTCTTCCCAAACAAGGAAGAGCCGTCATAGAGAGAATTTGCAAAAGATGCCTTGAAGGGTTCTGTGAAATTACATAGCCTCAGCCAGGTGTGTCACCTCATAGCAATGCCAGACCTGGCTGCCCATGCCGCTCCTTCAGTGGCATGAGAAAGGAGTCACATGGAAGTGTTGGTAACCACTTTCAGAGTGGCCATTCACATAGAGAATGTGCATTTATCATTTGGTGACATGGACTCTGGGGGAGATGCAGTGAACTCTTTGATCAGGTCATGCTGCAGTCTGGTAACATAGGCCATATAGTTCAGCACCCGTATACAAAAGGTGGCTGAAGCATAAGTCCGCTTTCCCAACCGGTCCATCATCCTGGACTTTCAGTCCAGGGAATGGACCATGGAACTCTCCTGAGCCAGTTCCTTCTTCGTGGCAGCCGCTACCACCATGGCATCCACAGAGGGACCCTTTATTCCTGCTTGGTCTATCTACTGGAGAGCTCAAGATTTTATCTGTATGTTTTGGGATTGGCTCCACGGTGTCTGGTTCTTTCCATGCCCTGGTGGTAATGATGTCCACCAGGGGGTCCACTGGGGGACACACCCAAGAAGTAGATGGGCCTGTGTCAAATGCCTCCAGAAACACAGACTCATCCGAGGAAGCCTTGGAGGGCAGACCAACCCACCCCCAGTGGTGCAGGATCTCCATGACATCTCCAAATGAGACATCCTCGGGGGGTGATCTTGGGGATCCTTTCCCTTCCTCCAAGTCGGTATCTTCTGTGAGGGACTTGGGGGAGTCCAAGTGCCTTCTCTTGCACTTATGTTTGTGAGGGACCTCTTCAGTGGGACTCTCCGCAGAGGACTCATGAACCACTTTGGGTTCTTCGTGGGGAACAGTCTGGAACATCTCGATCACAGGCTGTCCCTGCATGGGCAGACTGCCAGAAGCTGCACCCAGAATAGAGGGGGTCGGGGCAGACTCCAAGGAGAAAGTCAGGGTCCTCAATCCATTAATGAGAACCCTTTCCACCACATTGAATTCTGAGGGGGAGCAAGCTTCCCAAGCAACTGACAGAGAGGGCACCATCCTCAGATCTGACACTGGGATTGGAGCTGAGCCTGAAGGTGCCGAGGCTCCAAGGAGTAGGTCTCGGCCCAACAAAGTCAGAGCTGAAGGGGAAAAACTCAACCCCTTGGATCCAAAGCCCAGGCTACAGCTCTGAGAGCTAGGATCTGACCCAGTCAGATCTGACATGCTCGAGGTAGCTGCCGGCATTGAGGTAGGTAGTACCATCGGCAATGACCCCCTGACTATGGGACCTCTCGATCCAGGAACTTTGGAACCAGAGGATGGATTGGAGAAGGAGCAATTGGTGCAAATACTGGAAGTGAGCTACCCCATCGAGAGAGAGAGGGAGCCAGCAAGACCCCCATCTGAAGCGGAGTGTGAACAAACCTTCTCATCAATCTGTCCATGCTGGCTTCAGAAAGGCTTCTAGTTGACCTAGAAGAGGCCACTGACACTGGCCTAGAAGGACAATAACTGGAGGCCCTAGATGAAGGCCAAACCTCCTCCAGCTCTGGGAAAAACCTTGGAGAACAGAAAGGGGAAGTCAGCCTGGAAGGTGCAGGAAGCTTAGGAGGAGGACCCTCTGGATCCATACACTCTGGAAATCTCTTCCTCTCTTTTTTTTTTTCACGGTGCCTTGCTTTTTCTTTTTTCTTCTCCGTTTCCCTGGGTCAGTGGTTGAGAGGGTGAGTCTCAGCCTGGGATGGAGGAGAGGACACAACAGAAGAAGAGGGAGCAGTCACAGCTGTGACCGCTGCTACAGAAGACGAGGAGGCAGCCACCTCCATGGAGGGGGAGAAGCCCCTTCAAGATTAATTTGGCCTTATGGTCCTTTAAGGCCCTGGTGTTAAACTCCGCATATATGGTGCATTCAGTGGTCAAATGAACACCCCCTAAACAGACAACGCACAGAGTGTGTACATCCGCAGTGGATAACGTATGGCCAGACTGTGTCCATTTTCTAAAGACCAGCTTTTGTTGAACTGCCATAATAGAAGCTGGCTACCCAACCCCAGCACTCAGACACACACTCAAAACATAAGGTGGGAAGGGGAGGAGAAGGCCTACGCTAACCCTAGACTTACAACAAACTACTATAGACTTTTTTTTTTAAACTAACACTAAACTCAATGGAAAACGTGAAGGGGAGGAATAAAAGGACCTAAACAATTAGGGAACACACACACTTTCACTCAAAAACCCAAAGCAACAGTCTTACCACCTGGAGCCTAGCGATCACGATGCAGGCGAAGCCAAGGCAAATGAGATCTGAGGGAAGGAAAGAGATGCAGTAGTATTATGTGTAGGGGGAGGAGCTTGGAGCTCGGATCTGATGCTGGTGAACTGCTGTCTTGGATCCGGTCCAGATCCCAAGCCCACAGGTTGATGACCAAATGAAGTTAATTGCTTCAGATCAGTATATACATACACAATAGGAAAAAAAAATAGACGATATAACATAACCGCAGTTTGCAGACTACTCTAGCTTAGTTCAATTTCTGTGATTATGGGAAGTGAAATCTCTTTAAGCTTTGAAATGGTCTGGAAACAATTTCTTAATTTTTGTTTTACTTCTGAAATGTCAGAAGAGATTAAAGGAAAATATATTATATTTATTATATGCGAGTGAATTTCCTGAAGTCCAGTGCCAAGTATTTTATAAAGAAGATTACAACAAGTAATGTTTTAGGCATGCTCATTTGAGAGTTTAGTACCAAATTCAGCCAACAATCCAAGAAAAAAATGCCAGAAAGTACTAGGACAATTCTCTAAAAAGACTTTATTAGTATGGTAAGTGCTTTCAGTTAGGCCTTCCAACCTTCTTCAGACAAAAAAACACTGTAAAAGCACTCATTAAATACACCTATAGTGGCAATTAATCAATAATCTAATTACTGCCTTAAAGCCAAAGGACCTAATATAACCATAGCATAAGCCATAAAACATAAACATAAAATATAAAACATATAAAATATGTAAAACATGTAACACATATAGCCCCCACTCATACAATTTAATACAATAATAATGCAATAATAAAATATTTAGCTATAAAACTTCTTAAGATTTAAAACACTAGATAAAGCTACTGCATCATTAATAGCAGGTACTAGGGTGGCATTTAAATAGACCTGCCACCAATATTCTCTATTTTCTAACAGTATTTTCCAAGGGCCACCCCTTGGGCCATTTTTTACCTGTTCTAAAATTACAAACTCAAATTTATGGCCATCATTTTCCTGTATATGTCTAGACAGAGCATTAGTACACTTAACCTTTCTAATGTCATAATAATGTTCGTAGATATGCTGCCTTAATTTTCGTTCCATTTTACCAATATAATAAGCTGTGCAATCCAAGCACTTAGCAGCATAAACTACCCCTCTTGTATTACAGTTAAAGCGGCCTTTTATAGAGACATTTTTACTACCTAGTACAACATTATTACATTCCAAAATATATCTACACTGATTGTACCTACCACATTTTTTCATATTCCCAGATTGGCATTTTTCTAGCCTACTAAAGGAATTACACCAATCCTTCAAATTTTTATCCCTTTTGTATACAATATTCGGATGGATACCCAAAACATGGCTTATATCCTTGTCCATAGAAATAATGTCCCAGTTTTTATACATAATATTGGCTATACTGGCACTATCATCCATGAAGGTTGTAATAAAACTATTGCATGAATATGTATCCATCTTTTCCTTTGGCCCACTTATACCAATGTTATTATTAGTACTATTCAGGTTAAGTAATACTGATGTTTCATCACCTTCTAAATTCAGACATATCTCATCACAGTGATTTTCTAACTTTAATAATGGACTATAGAGACCTGATAATCTCTTCCTTCTAACTTCCCCTGAAATGGCATCCACTAAAGTTTTAGGATAATCTCTATTCAAAAACATAGTTCCTATAAACTTAATTTCATCCAAAAATTCATTGTCCAAGGTAATCATCCTGGCAGCCCTTACCATTTGGGCTTTAATGACTGCCTTTTCAATATAAATAGGGTGATTACTGGAGAAATGATGGAACTTATTTGAATACGTTTTCTTCCTATGAATGGAAGATTTTACATACCACCCCCAATACATCCTTGGCTGGCAAACATCCACGAATGTAATACTGTTTTCCTTTACAGTATAAGAAAAGGATAAACATTCAGTCAAGTCATTCAAAAATCAAAAAAATCATGTAACAGTTGTTGTGGACCACTCCCAGCTAGGAACAAATCATCCAAAAAGAAGGTATAAAGTTTTATAAATTCCATGTACTTTGATTTAAACAAGCATTCCATTTCCCAGTATGCCATAACTGAATTGGCATATAATGGGCCCACTGGGGAGCCCATAGCTACCCCTCTAACTTGCTTAAAATAGTGGCCCTCATAAAAAATATAATTATTATCCAATACCAATTCCATCAGTTAGGATAGTGTGTTAATTTTATCCTGACATACATGTAAAACACTTGTAAAAAATTCCATAAAACTTTCTAGGCCTAACTCATTTGGAATACACATATATAAATCCTTCAAGTCCGCTGTAACTAATATCAATTCATTCAGTGAACAAGTATTTAATTGATCACACTTCATTAAAAAAATCCCATGAGTCCCGGCTTAAATATTCTAGTGTTGCTATCTTATTTTTTAATTGACTATGAATATACTTTGCTATATAATATGTTTTTGATTGTTCCCCAGCCACAATCGGAAGTAAAGCTGGATTTTCAAGGTCCTTGTGTATTTTGGGGACACCAAATATAGTAGCAACTTTGGGTGTATTAATATACATATACTCATGTTCTTGTTCATTGATCTGCCCCTGAAATAATAAATCATTTAACCAATAATCAATTCTACTATAAGAAATATTCACTTCATTAATAGATGCTTCCACATAACTTTCATCATATAATACATTTAATTTTTTTTATGATAATCAACACAGTCCATAACTATAAGGCCGCAGCCCTTGTCCGGTTGCATTAATCTAATCTCACTTCTTACATTTAATTCTTGCATTCATTTTTATTTGGCAAAAGTAAGATTCACATTCTTATTATTGTCACCTCGGCCTTTAGTAAATGTCTTATATCCATTTCACAGTCACAGTCAAAAACGTTTAATGTTGGGTGTAATTCAGGGTTAAATACACTTGGTATATGTAAGGGATTATTAATTACTTTATCTGCCCCATCAAATACTATAGCTAAGTTAAGTTTCCTTACATATAGCTTTAACTCAGTAATAATTTCAGTAACATTAGCTCTTCTTGGTGGGGCAAATGTTAAACCCTTGCTGAATAAATCAGCGTGTACTGTTGTAAGCTAAACACTGCTATAATTGAATATATTAAAATCACCTGTACTGTTCACAACACACTGGTATGGTAAATCCAATATTTCTTTACCTACCGAATCTGGCATTGCTGGTTCCTCAAAGCAGAACCCTTCCTGTTGTAGCTGTAATTCGTACTGTAATTAATTTGTGATGCAGAGTTCCCCCTTCTGTTCCGTATCCTCTCTGATCATTGCGTGTTGTCCGGCTCTAAAGGGTAATCATGGAACCCCTGATTCATTCCTGCACCTTCTTCACGCTGATTTTGTTCCCTACTAAGTCCTGGGTCACTGTTTTGCAAGTGTTGCTGATTTGACAGTGGTTAAGGATACACCTTACCATTTGCATAGTCCAAACGGTCCCTTTCTAATTTCCGGTTCTTCCGCTCAATGATAGCTTTGCTGACATCAACTTCTGAACAATTGTTGAGATACTGCATTTTTACAGAATTAAACCACAAAACCTTCTTAATATTCTCCTCAATGGACCTAATCTGCTGATATAAATTGTCCATTTGTAGGGTATTGTGGTTTATTAAAATATCAAACAGTTCACAGCCCTGTTTATCAAACAGCTACAGTAATTCACTATGCAATGGGCTGTTCTTAACAAGTTCTGTTTTTTTTTGTTCTTCCCCTACAGCTGACCTCTTCTCTGCCATCAACTCCTCTCCTTGTTCCCCAGATCTATCAGACTCACCTTAACCTGACCCATGTCTGGGGCTGGTGAGGAGAATGCATATGCTGGTGTAATATTATTTATTTATTTATTTGCAATTTGATTACCAGGGAAGTCCACTGGGCCGAATTAACCCATTTTCAGTGGAGGCCCAGGGAGAAAAGCTCCAAGATGCTTTAAACAGTTTAGATAAAATGATAGTTAATATAATATTAAAGATCTTATGTAGAATAGTTACTCATAAATACATTCGGTATCATGCATAGTTAACAAATTCATTAAGCATGAAGGCAGGGATCACACAGTTTCATATGAGGAAAACAGATATGGGTTAGGTGTGGAAATGGTTTACATACAAACCTTTTAAGAAAATTACATACACACATCAACAGTAGAATGCTATTCACAATATTTACAAGGTTGGGCTGTGTGAGGGTAGCTGTAGGAGGTAAGAGCTTAGAGAGAAGCTATAGAAATTGTTGAGAGCTTAGATAGGCTCATAGGAAAATAACTATGAGAGTTGCAGAGCTTGGGAACCAGAGTGAGAACCCCCTTGGATTAGGTTGGGTGAAGGCAGGTACATTTCCATTTAGTGGACAGGTGTTTGAATAGTTGGGTTTTGAAGTTTTCTGAGTTTGGTATGGTTCTTAGTGTGGAGGCAAGTTGGCCAGCAGGACGTTTAGGTTTATGGATAGTAGTTAAGTTCTGATTTTCAGATCTGAGAGCTCTGTTGGATGTATAAGGGGGAAGGATGTTAGTTAGAGCAGGACATTTTGTTGGGTGAAATATGAGTCTATGTGCAGTAGTGAGTTGGAGATAGTCTAGGTAGTTTGGGAGTTCAAGTCAATTCAGGGATTGCAGGGTTAGGCAGTGATGGGTGGTATTTTTAGATTTAGAGGCAAATTTAGAGATTTTGTTGTAGCAGTTTTCTAGTTTAGAGGTGATAGAGGAGGACAGGCTGGTTAGGAGAGGGGCTCCATATAATAAGGAAGGAAGAAGATAAGTCAAAGCCTGAGTTTGCCTGGTAGAGTTGGAGAGAAAGCGATTATTCCTATACAGCATACCTAGCTTTTGGTGGGTTTTCTTAATATTTTGTTGAATATGAATATTAGACTTGAGGTGTTCATCTACAGTAATGCCAAGTAGTTTGGCAGAGGGGACTACTTCTATAGGTGAGTTGGTTTGACTATACACTTTGAAGTTGTTTTTATTGTAGGAGAGGGTCTTTGTGAGAGGGAATAGTAGAATCTTTGATTTATTTGCATTGAGAGAGAGGTGGTTTTGGCGCATCCAGTTTTCAGTTGCTGAAAAGGCAGTTTGGGTTTTAGTCAACAATTCAGAAAGCATTTGAGGCAGGGCAGATTAAGGTTGAATCGTCTGTGTATTGAATGATTTTACCATCAGGAATAGCAGTGTGAAAGTTATTGATGAAGATGTTAAAAAGCATTGGCCCAAGGATGGATCCCTGTAGATGCCAGTTGGGGTAGGTAGGAAGGAAGAGATGGATTTCTTTCATTTGACTGTCTGTGATCTGTCTGATAGATAGCTGGAGAACCAGGATAAAGCATTATGTGAAAGATTAAGGTTTGAAAGATAACAGAGAAGGTGCTTGTGGGAAACAGTATCAAAGGCTTTAGAGAGATCGAGTAAAACAGTAGAAACTAAGTGGCCTGAATGTCAGACTTGATTGACAGTTTCTAGGAAAGAGAGTAGAGTGGTTATTGTGGTATGGCCTGGATGGAAGCCATGCTGGGTAGGAGTGAGAAGATTGTTTTGGGTCAGGAAAGGCATAAGTTGGAGGTGGATGCATTTTTCTAGGATTTTGGGGATTGGTAAGAGCAAATCAATGTGGCGAAAATTTGAGATGCTGGTATTTTTGCCTCCTTTATGAAGAGGAAGAATATAAGCTGAGTGCCAGAGTTTGGGGACTTATGATTCTTTTATGGATCAGTTGATAATGATGCTGATTGGGAGTGCAATGCCATCAGCAGCACATTTTAAGAAGGAAGAGGGAATATTGTCGGGAGTGTTAGAGCAAGGTTTAAGTTTGGACAAAAGTTTTTTTATAAAGTTAGTGGAGATGGGTTTGAGTTCAAACAAATTAGGTAAGTTAGAAGGGGGAGAGTGTAGAGCAGTTGGGTTATTATTGGGCATTGTTGTGAGCTGTGTAGTTTTTGCAGATGGGAGGTCTATGCTTGCTTCTGGGTATAGGCAAACTCCTGGTATACCTCTTGCAGTAAGGAACTCATCTGGTTCTTAATGATGCTATTGCAAAGAGCCTACACAGCCTCCCTTGCCCAAGATGGGCAACTTGGCATCAGCCACTCACTTCTATCTTCCCCCATACAGTCCCTTCAGCCTCCTTGCTCCTAGTTCCACCCAGGTCATTTGAGGCACAGTAAAGGCTTTATTCTTGTACACCACAGGGCGAAGTTAGTAAGGTTCTTGTTTCGATTTATTAAGGAGAGCAGCATGTCATGTTGGTAGACAGGTGCTAAGAAGCCAGTAAGACTACTATATTGTCTAGCTTTGTCATATTTATTTATTTTATTTATTTTACATTTGTTAACCGGGCTGGTCTAACTGGATACATATCCGTTTTCAGTAGAGGCCTGAGGAGAAAAGCTCCAATACACAATAGAAGTACATATTTAAATTGCAAGATTCAAAGTATTGTTACAACAAGAGAATACAGCTTACATATGCAGGAATGAAAATTTACATAGATGTTATATAAGACTAAAGGACAGACAGGAAATTATACACAGAACATTGATTTCGTTAAAGATACTGAAAAATAGACTGAAATCAGAGATTTTCCTTATTACTAAAAGGAAAGAGAAATTTTAGAGATCTGCAATTAGGGAAATGGGCTAGGAAGTGGACCTAGAAGTAAAGAGATATGTAGTTAGTCAGGTTCTCGACATGGGCATGTCCATTGTGTGGAGAGATATTCTTTAAGGTTAGCTTTGAAATGATAGAGCGAAGAAGTAAGTCTAAGGTTGTTTGGCAGGAGTTCCACTGCTTGCCAATGGAATTTGCATAAAGGGCATCCCCACCTGAGTTTTTGCTTTAATGGTTAGGATCTGGATGCTGTTTGTTGATCGGAGACTATTGCGGTTAGTATATGGAGTTAGAATTTTGCACAGTGAGGAGTTCTATCAGGATGGTTGATAATTTTATAAGCTTCAAGAGTTGGCTAAGTTTGAGGAGATTTGGCAGTTCCAACCAGCCAAGTCTTCGCAGATTAAGGCAATGATGGGTTCGATAAGGGAACCTGTAATAAATCTGGCAATGTGGTTATAGGCAAGAGAGAGCATGTTAAGTTCACGTTTATTGAGAAAAGAGAGGATTGGGGAAGCATAGAGGAGGGAAGAGAGGAGATGGGTACGAGCAATAGTTAATTTGGTAGTGGGAGTTAGGAAGTTTTTAATTCTGTACATAGATCCTAGTTTTTTGTTAACAGACTTTACTGTTTGGGTAATGTGTATGTCAAATTTGAGCTTATGATCAATAGTGACACCTAGCAGTTGGGTACTGGTGACAGGGGTTATGAGGGTCCCATTAGTGGATTTAATATGAAAGGTTGTGTTGTTAGTGTTTGGGAGTTCTTTACCTAGAGGTGAGAAGACGTTGGGGAAGAAAAGTAATAGTTTGGTTTTAGATGGGTTAAGTAGAAATTTTAAGTCAGTGAACCATTTTTCAACTAGTGCAAAACAATGTTGTGTGGTCATTTGGAGATTCGAGAGGGAGACGTCGGAGCAGATTAAGGTGGAGTCGTCGGCGTATTGTATACAGATGGATTTAGGGATGATTGATTGAAGGTCATTTATGAAGATGGAAAACAGAAGTGGGCCCAGTATTGAGCCCTGAGGAACGCCTTTGGTATTTGGGAGCAGTCCCGATATTCTGTTTTGCCATAGGACAGCTTGTTGCCTACCAGTGAGGTAGGAATTGAACCAGTTTAGTGCTGGAGTGTCCAGACGTAGGGTTTCAAGGATGTTGAGAAGGAATTGATGATTGACCATATCGAATGCTTTTGATAGGTCCAGAAAGAGGGCAGATGATATGAGTTTGTTATTGCGATTGTTGTTGATTGAGTCAATAAAGGAAAGGAGGGCAGTAGTTGTACTATGGTGCGGACGAAAACCATGCTGAGCATTGGACAAGAGATTATTAGAGGTCAGATAGTGAAGAAGTTGTTTGTGGATGCATCTTTCCATGATTTTCGCTATGGGGGACAGGATGGCTATTGGTCTATAATTTGACATTTCCTGGGAGGTACCTCCTTTGTGAAGTGGAATGATATAGGAAGTCTTCCAGATTGAGGGAATGTTCATCTCAGTTATAGATCTGTTTATTAGGATTGATATGGGGTAGGCTATTTCATCAGATGCAATTTGTAAGAATTCCGCAGGAAGGTGGTCAGCTGTTAGGGTAGTTGGTTTGAGTTTTTTTAGGAGGGAGCGTACATAGGAGGAAGAGACTGGCTTTAAATTAAAGGGGGTAGGGTTGTCACATCGCAGTTTAGCAGCAGGTGGGGAAGTGGAGGTAAGGTGACTGGCTAAGGTTTGGATAGTCTCAGTGAAGAAGGAGTTAAAGGTGTTGGCTACTTCTTCTTGGCCTTTCTCTAAGAGTTTCTCAGGGGTTGGGGTGGAAGTTTTGCCTGGGTGCAGAAGGTTGTTAAAACCTGCCCAGAATTTCTTTGGGTTGTTCTGGTGTTTTTGCTGGAGGCTGCAGAAGTATTGTTTTTTGTCTTGGGTTATGGCAGTTTTCGTGGCATTTCTTAGTTGTTGAAATTTACAACGGTCTTGGGGGGTTTTTGTGGTTCTCCATTTTTCCCAGGCTTGGTCGCGAAGTTTGATTTTGGATTTAGTATCAGTAGTGAGCCAAGGCGCTATGCGAGTTTTGGTTCTAATTTGTCTATGTGGAGCATGTGAGTCAAGTATCTTAAGGAACGTGTCATTGAAGTGGGACACACTCTCTTCTAGTGGAAGAGTCTTTAATATGGTCCAGTTGCAGAATTTCAGGTCAGCAAGAAATAATTGAGGGACGAATTTTTTTTTGTTTCTGATTAATCTGTATAGGGGAGTGTTAGAAGTTGGTCATTTACGTTTAATGATATAAGTTATTAGGTGATCGCTGAGGTCACAGGGAAGGGTGCCAGTGGTGTAGTTATTAGAGTCTCTATTAGTAAGGATCCAGTCAATTATACTTTCTTTTTGAAGTGAGTTGCCTATTCTGGTTGGGGATAGGATATTTTGGGAGAAACCATATAGGTTAATAGGTTGTGGAGTTATATGGGTAGAATAGAGAGACCAGTCAATGTTGACGTCTCCAAGAACTATGGTTTCTTGTGGGTAGTTGATGGCTAGCCAGCTCAGGGATTGCTCCAGGTTTTCTGTGTTCTTCCCTGGCGGGATATAGGTTACAATAAGGTTGATGCGTTTTTGAGTGTTTAGGCAGATCTGTAGGGCTATAATTTCTAGGTTTGAGATCATAGGAGGTTGTACTTGGTTCTTAAGGATGTTTAGTTTATTTTTAAACATAATAGCTATTCCTCCACCTTTTTTCTTTGTATGATCAGCCCTGAGAATATTGTACCCGGGTGGGAGGATCTCTTCATTCTTAGTAGAGGGTTTTAGCCATGTTTCGGTTAGACACATGATGTCAGGGATATGACTAGCTATGATGGCGTGAAGGTTGTGAATTTTGTTGTTAATGCTTCTTAGGTTCAGGTGTAATATTAGAAGGAGTCAGTAGGTTTTCGGGTTAAATTATAGGTATTAGAGATTGGCATAGTGGTGGGACCTGGGTTTGGGTGAATATCTCCATCGATATTCATACAGTTTTCAAGTAAACTAAAAGTCTTTGTAGTTTAAATAGTATTTTGAGATTAGTTTTGTTATGTGGGATTTTAGGGTGTTGAAGTGTCGGGTGGACTATTTTGGGGATATATTTTTGGCCTGGTAGATTGAGGGTGTTATATAACTGTCATGGAGATTAAATTGGGAGTTGGTGTGGCACTTAGGAAAGGAATGCCTATAAGAGTTTGGTTTTCATATATTGTTAGGATATAGGTGGTGATGAGAAGTAAAATTATGATGGGGTAATAGTATAAGTGAAATTTGCCATACTGAAGTAGGGAAGTGGGTAACGAGTGGGGAAGAGACTTTGTGTTGGGTTTGTTAGAGGTTGGGCCTTGGGGTGGGAGGAGTTATGGAGTTTGACAAGGGAGCCTTGGATTTGTTAAGTGGGAAAGTGGGAGGGACTATTTGTAGCTATAAAAGTAGGGATGCTGGGGCGGTGGGATAAGGGGCAGGGAGGGAGGCGGAGCCCGAGTGAAGCGAGGCTGAGCGGGCCTACACCGCCAGGAGACTTTACAGGGTTTTAAAGGTAACAGTTCCAGTAGTATAATTCAACACAATGGAGTTACTAGTGCTGAATTTATAAAGATACAATTTTTTACAGGCTTTGTATTGTTAAAGTCCTCAAGATAGAGTGTCAGGTTCTTTACAAGGACAGTATAGTTCTCTCTGAATAGGGTACTAATGTTTTGTATTTACCCTGATTTTTAAGAAGAGTTGAGGCTTCTGGTTTAGTTTTCTTTTATGGTCCTGATGGGCCGCTGTTAGGTCTTGGGAACCACAGGAAGCTAGGCAAGGGAGGGGGCTACCTGTGATACAAGTGAGGGAGAGAGATATGAGTATTAGTGTTAATAAAGGTTGAAAAATAGTACTAGCAGGCTACAACAGCTATCCTTTTTAGACACAAACACACTCAAATGTCTTCATAATCCATAAAGTATGCAGTTAAAGAGAAACATTCAAATACTATGAGATGGCATCTAATGACTTCAGCTTTGTTAAATAGACAGCAGATACTGAAATTTTATAGGTCATAGGTGTCTGACTTTGGGATGAATGACAAAATGAACCTTAGCTAAAGGAATAATGTAGTCTATTTTCATCCAGGACTCGTTTATTCCAAATTTGTCAGATCTGTACTCATGAAAACAACTTTCAAGAAATTAAATTTTTTCTATTTTACTGGCATTAACAATAACTTTTGTCCTTCTTTTTTGTAGGAAAATGTGGGGATATGAGGTCCATGTTTATTATGACCCTATTGTAAAATGTACTAGATTTAGAAAATGATGTTAAGACATGCATTATTTATTTTATATATTTGTCTGGACTTATCTCAATTTATTGCTATCACCCTTGTTATTAGTCTCAGTAGTCAGAAACAGTATTTACACTCTGAGGGATTACACCATCACCTGGCCGACAGGGAAAGCAGGTGTGGCTCATATATGAGGCCACAAGTCTTATCTGTTTCACTGTAATGGATACTGATGAAATGACTTGCCAGTGGCACACAACCATATAAAGATTCTAATAAAAGAAATAATGTATGACAGCTTTGTCTCTTGTGCCCTGTGATGGGATTTCTCAGGACATTCCTATAAAGGAAAGTCAAGCTTAGGAATAGAGGTGGATGTGATGTGTGAACGCATAAGCCTTAGCCTCACTCAGTGTTGCTTCTGAGAATAAAGTTTAGCCACTGTTATTGGTAAGTTAACCTGTAAAGTCTTTAGACTGGAACCTCTTCTCAACACAAGGTTAAGGATAAAAAAAGCACATGGAGTAAAATGGACTTGGAACAGCAACAAAGAGGTTATTCAAACTATTTGTCACAGTTGCTAAAATACTACACCTACCAGCTGCATTCATTTAAGAAACTGGGATATCACCTTCTTCTTCTTAAATGAATCCCATATACTTCATGCCTGATTGGCAGTTGATGATTGTACCCCCTAATAGCTTGCACCTGAGCAGCCACAGGGATCCAAATCTGCACTCCTGCTGCATAGCTAGTACCATAAAATAAAACCTGCAAAGGGAGAATCAGTGTGAGAAAGGCCTCCTGCACATCCACTTTCATAATACGCCTTAAATTCATTTTCTAAACCTTGTACATTTTACAACTGTGCTATTATTCAGACCCTGATATTATATTTCAGTGTAGAGGCAAACAAGGGTGTAGCTACATTGGAAATGCTATGGTAATTCAGCCTACAAATGACTCATTAACATAAGAATGCATCTAGCTGATTACAACCATGTTTTCTTAGAACCATTACAATACATGACCTTTGCAGCTTATAAAACTACAGTACATCCAGCTATAGAGGTGTATTTTACCCTGTGTCAATATTACCTGAGTGGCATAACAATTTTCTGAGAGCTGAAACCTAGTTTTGTGAGAAGGTGAAGCGTGCACCTTTAGCAAAGTATATATAATCTGATTTTACTACCTTTTATCAGAATACATATAAAATATAAGCATTTCAAGGACCCATTTCAGGGCAATCCTGTCTACTACTAAATCATTGTAGTAGCAGTACTTAACAGATGACTGCTGTACAGATACTGTTATAAATAGTCCAGAAAACATGTGCTTTTGACCAGTGCTAGAACCCAGTGTCATGAGATGTTTTGCAAGGTAGACAAACAAATCGAGTGAAATTAATTCAATTTCTTGCATGACTTAAAAAAGTGAGCATAACAGTATTATACTGCCCCTGTATATTAATGCCCAGTCAAAAGACCACCCAGTCCATTAAGTATTATACTTCGCTGGTTTAGTAACGACCACTCACAAGGCCATGCGGTAAATTAAGTAGTATATTTCCCTGATGTATTAATGCCCACTCAGAAGGCCATGCAGTCCATTAGGTAATATACTTTCCTGGAGTATTAATATATATTAAGTATTATACTTTCCTGGGGTATTAATGTCCACTCACAAGACCATACAGTCCATTAAATATTATACTTCCCTGGTGTATTAATGTTTAGCCACAAAGCCATGCAGCCCATTAAGTATTATACTTCCCTGGTGTATCAGTGTCCACTCATAAGACCATGCAGTCCACTAAGATATAATCTGAATAACAAGATGTAATTAAGCTGGACTGGCAACAGTTTCTGTAGTCAAGATAACATCAAAATGCCACAGCAAATCAGTTATCATTTCTTCACTTCAGTAATCAAAGTCTGACACATTACAAGTACTCTGTATACAATGACAGCAATGTGGCAAGCTAGTGAGCTCCTGATCTTTGAATTGTGACTGCCTTGGGCATTGACTGCCAGTCTTCAAATGCTGTCTGACTCCCTGAAATGCTTTTTTTTTTTCAGGAAACTTTGGTTAGTTATACAGTTTATACATTTATTTGTTAAACATGTAAACAGAAGGCAAGACTGCATCTTTTCACGGATGATCCGGGAGCAGACTCTGATGATTTGACTTTCTCAGTCACCCACTGTTCCAGTAGGATTGAGAGAACCCATCCCAGAACTATAGAATGAAGGTCATTGCAAACTTATAACCTTTGTATTTTGTACTATACTGTCAGAGCCCCCATATAAGTGAATCTTAAGAGGTACATTCTCAAAAGGGCAGTGAAATTTGCTGTACACTTCAGTTTAGAAGCAATCATAAACATGATTTGCCTTTAGATACAAGTCATGAAAATCTCAAAACCTTTAAGCATCTTCAGAAACACATGATTATTAGATGCATGTAGAATAATACACATTCACAGCTGAAATGCCTGCTCGTTCCAGTGCCTGGTGAGAGACCACTTTAAAATACTAAACTAACTTGAGATAGTTGGCCATACAATACCAGTAACAGTATTAACAGCTGAAAACAGCATACATAAGCACTTTGATTAGAACATGGAGATGCATAATCATCTCAGCAATTTCAGACATTTACTAGCTTAATGCATCCTAGCAGGTAATTAACCTATAGTGTGTTCACAATACACAGGTCAAAGTAACTTGAAATCGATCTATGCTGAGAAACCCTTAGTGTTTTTATATATATATATATATATATATATATATATATATATATATATATATATATATATATATATATATAGACACACGCACACACACACACACTATAGATGCATGAAAATACAGACAAAAACCACCTAAACCTATATTAAGTTAAAAGCAAAATACTGGCAAGCACTTATTTTCTGTGATTCCTTTATACTAAAAAAAAAAACAAAAAAAAACTAAACCATACCAATACCATAGCACATGGTTTGTCTGAACAGCAGTAGTGTTATGGAAAGGGTTTTTGTAAGGTAAGGTGCAAGGTTAAGGTCAGCATGTATTTGTAAAGTGGGTAGGGTAGGTAGGTGGGATTTACCTTAACTTAGAAAGACCTTTTCTAATATACTACCACTGCACAAGACAGGCTGAGTCACAGAAACATGCACAACACTGAAGGTATCTGCTTATCTAACCCTTACTAATCCTAACCCACCAACACACTCACACGTTTCCAGCATTAATACCAATCTACTTACTTTTGTCTACATTCTGAACTGTCTGCGTTCTGAATGGCAACTATATATATGTATACACACACACACACACACACACACACACACACACACACACACACAATATATATATATATATATATATATATATATATATATATATATATATATATATATATGGGATCTGTACTGTTCATCGAATGGCGTTTGACCGAAAATAAAATGGCTGAGCACACTTTCACGAAAGTGCTTTACACTGAAAAAGCACTTTCGTGAAAGTGTGCTAAAAAAAAAGAAAAACGTGGGGGAATGGCTGTTGCTGAGATCGTAGTACAGTGAGGATAAGGGAATATTCCCTTTTTCCCACTGTAGTGCGATCTTGGAGTGAAAATATAAAAGTGGGGGGTGTGGGGGAACAGCCCCCAACATGGGGAGTGCAGGGGTGCTTGCCCCCCTGCGTAAATATGAGTAATATTTTTTTTTATTTTGTTTTATATATATATATATATATATATATATATATATATATATATATTTTTTTTTTGCACAGTTTAGTGAAAGTGCTTTTTCAATGAAAAGCACTTTCGCTAAAGTGTGTTCGGCCATTTCAGTTAGGTAGGATTTCACGCAATAGTATGAGATCCATATAGATATAGATATATATATATATACATACATACATACACAGACACACACACACACACACACACACACACACACACACACACACACACACACACACACACACACACACACACACACACATATAGGTAGAGCTGTTACTATAGCATGGTCAGCAGTGGACCAGACTGAGCATGTGTGCTGCATACTAGCTGAAATGCTTGAATGCAAACAACAGCTACGTACTTCATGCATGTGCTTTTTTTGTCAATATTATCTGACTTGAGAAGGAACATAAATAAGGATGCAGTTTCCTTTGGAGGTCAGTAGGAGTGGATACTAATTGTTCTGGACTTGTGTTCTCCAGCACATGCCGTTTACTCAGTTTTTGTTCAGTCATCTATGAATTCTTAATACCAGATCAACAAGTTGCTAATGCTACATGGATATTATGCAATACATCTTTAACAAGTCTGAATAAAATGATATCTCAGTTTATAATCGGCATTGTCTGTCACTTCCCTTTTAGATCATAAGCACTCTTGCCCTTCTGATGAAAGCACAGCCAAACTGGATTCCTTTGCTTGCACTCAGATGTAATCATCCCTTATGCTTTATATTATAACTGCCGTATGCAAGTTTTACTTATTTTCATCTGTACATAATCTCCAGAACCAAATCTCTTACTAGTTGCAAATTAAGTCTTGCTTACTAGACAGAGTATATAAGGTACATTGCCCATAAAATAACATTCTACAGACCCCCCCAACAACAACACAACAAGGAACTCATGCACGGAAAGCTAACACCCAAAACATAAAAGGGTGAAAATTAAACTGCAGGTGGTTTTATTTATTTACTCCATCTGAATTTGTATGTACCATCTCCATTGATGCACAGACTCAAACAAGGGAGAAATCTCCCAAAATAAAGGAATCCCTGCTGACATATACTGAGAAATTATACCACCAGTGATTTCCTGTGGAAAACAGTGACGGCCATGGTAGTCCTCAAGAGTTTTGCACTTTGAGCAATCAAGCCTCTGGGACTTTCACCTTGACCACCTATAGATTTTCCATAATATGTTTTCACAATTTGGGAAAATATATTTTAAGCAAATAATTTATTGCATTTCAAATTAAGCATGTTTAGTTTATGTAAATGAGATTCAGTTTGTATAATGTACCTTTACATTTACATGAATAAAATATTCTGCAGTGAATCAGTGAGTAAGCATTTTTCTTTGTAATTCAGCATCTCAGGGAATGGGTTTATTCAGTTTTTGAAGACGTGTATTAGCTGGATAAAATGAATTCTGTGGTAGAAAGGGACATCTTCCTTCTGTTAAACTGTGAAACAGCCATTTCACACTGTTGCTAAAATGTCTTTAGCGATCTCACTCAAAGAATTGCTTCACAAGCTACAAACTAAGTAATTCAATATGTATGTTCTTTATAGGGCTCCAGACATCAGAGATGAACTCTTAAAAATGGAATTTTTTCAATACAGTCAGCTCATATGTCAAGCTCTAACCTTTATTATAGTCATTAAAAGCTTAAAACATCACACCAGCTGAAACTAATTTCCTATTGATATATAATATTACCCACCTCATATTATGAGGTGACATCAGATATTTTCTATCATTTTAATATTATGTTAGACAAATGCACATTAAAGCTGTGATACTAGCTAGTCAGAGACTGCATTGCTGTTTTTAAATTAGCAAAGAGTCCCTGTTGTAATTTGAAGTTATTCAGTTGTTTATGACCAAACAGCATATTATGCATTGATCTAGCATGCAGACAGCAGGCCACACAACCTTTAAAGTCCTCCTCCTTCGGTATAATAATAGAGTCACATTGCCAAAGTGTTCTTGGAGGCAGATGTCGTAGATCTCCCAAATATATTTTCATCCATGACAGGACCTTGCCATAAAGAGATGACTCAATGGCTTTAAAATCTATGTTTTATATCAAAAACATATAAAATCAAATGGAAAATGCAAATGTAATGTTTTGGTCATTTGAAATACCAAATGAATGACAAGTGTTTAACTGCTAACACAACTGCTGTTTTCTTAAACAGTACAGAAGACAAAAGTATGTAAACCGTGACTTTGTTTAGCTGATGTTTTTTAATTAGTGGCCAAGTAAAACATTGGCATTCATATGTATCTAATTACCACGATCAGCATTCTGTACTTTGTACTTCCAAACAAGACAGGTTCCCAGAAAAGTAATAGCACATTACTTACATGAGGTCATTAATGTGGATCATTACTAGGAATT
The DNA here is from genome assembly GCF_019279795.1 of Protopterus annectens. NCBI lineage: Eukaryota > Metazoa > Chordata > Ceratodontiformes > Protopteridae > Protopterus > Protopterus annectens. Next base: position 1,273,414,332 of record NC_056741.1, on the reverse strand, counting down.
CAGCTAATCACATTATAGCCAGTTATTAGCTCCCAGATTCAGAGAAAAAAGAAAGAAATGTTAAATGTAGAATTACTATCTTCTATTGAAAATTTGACATGGTATGACTAATAGGAAGACAAGAATATGTATCTATGTATAAATCATAATAGTACCATAGACAAGGAAACCTTTGGCTTCATGACACCATCTATGAGAGTGAGAGAAATGGGAAAAACAATCATACTTGGTTCATACACAGACAGCATGTTATGTAGTTACTACAAAGTAATGCAAAAAGATGAAATGTCATACGTTTACATTTCATGCAGTATATTTTCCACTCATTCTGTCATTGGGGTGGGTCGTATTATTTGCAGTGTTGAGGGGATGGGGGATGTATAGTTAAATCACTTATTTTGGCATAAATCATATCAATTCTGTACATCATATGTTTTGTGCTTATGAAGATTCTACAAGCCTTAAAAACAGATTAACTTGATGTGAAACTATACAAACAATTTTGACTGCACATCTGGATGATTTTGTGTTTGTAAAAAATTCCAGGGGATTTCATACATATCTACTAGGCCCTGATGCTCCTTATCAGTGAGTCCAGACACACATATAACTGTAAATAATCTACAATGCTTAAGTTGCCTTGGTGTGCTGTGATTATCACACACACTATGTTCAGAGTCTGTTCATCAAGATTTCTCAATCCTTTAATTTTAGAAACACTAACCCCAAGTACATATTCAGAAAAGGCAAGAAAATCACCTTTAGATGTGATGCGCATCTCCAGACCTGGACTTGCTATTGTGGACTTTGCTTTATCTGAATGTCCGTCTACAGAAGACAGACCAGAGTGGCTGTTGCCTGGAATTTAGCATTACATGATTGCATATGAAAGTCTCTACACTGATAAAACATGGATCATGTGTCACGACTTGCTTATGGAGTGGCATGCAGTAATACCTTTCCTGGAGTATGGATGGGAGCAGTGGAATCAGAAACCACTTGGAATGGGTAGATTAAATGTGTGAGCACATCAGAGAAGCAAGAGGGGGGAGAGGATAAGAAATAGAGACTATCCTGCACAAACAAAGGTTTGTCGAAAATTGGTGATTTAGGTTTTTCATTTCTCATTCTCATTGGATAGCCTCTTAAGGACAAGTGTTCAATTCTGGTGGAGTTAGTGAATTTGTTTGTACTTCCTCACATGTGCATACATATGTTTACATGTAGACTATTCAGTGTCACGTAGGCATAGCTTCAGCAAGTTGTGTTATAATTCTCATACACTATTGTACATTTGTATGATTCTACAAATGCATTGTCACAGGTACATTAGTGAGATGGGTGTAGATAGTACAAAGGAGGAAGACACTGGAGGCATGTAGCAAGTATTAGAAGTAGATGTCAGGATGAGAAGTGACAGTTATAGGAAATGCTGTATTTTACATTACTTTACATGCATACATGGTCAGTACACTGCAAACTGTTTAATTTCTTTAATTATGTGGGTACGATCCTCTTACCAACACTGCTACCCAGGGTAATTTTGAAAGTTTGATGTGATTGATGTGGGTTTCAGTAAGTCATGCAATTTGCAAGAGTAGTTCATGGGAATTTAACGAAGACTCACAGGATTTAACTCATGTGAGTCAAGCTTTGACCCACCAGCTCTAGCTCATTTATAACTCTTTGCTGTATTTACTAGACTATACTGTTAGTCAGTCTTTAATTGGTTAACAAATGAGTAAATAAAAGCTACTGGGCATGAGTGCATGCTTTAAGGAGCAAACTGGATAACACCTCATTATACTTAAATATGAAAGGACAGGAGTAAGTGACAATGCACAGTGGTGAAATGTTTCAAGACAGCAGATGTTGAGTTAAGTGCAGAATGCTTCACCGATGATTGGTTTGAAGTCTGCAGGAATTGGCAGTGGTAGTGCAAAATAATATGCAATCTTAAATATGTTGCTGATGAGCCTACCTCTCAACAGCTAGGATTTAGGCAAGGAGTCATGATTGTTTACCTGAGATTTTGCCTTGTTCTTCCTTGATTTAACAACTTATACCTATTCAAAAGTTAATAATGTACTAAATGACCAAAAATATATACAAAGACGACTTGTTACTAATTATAAGAGACTTAATATCTAAGGACCTATGCAAAAAAAATAATAAAGTGCTCTTCTTTGGGTTCCTTTGCTATGATTTTAATGCTCCCAGTTTGAGAAGTATGCTGATGAGGTCATACCAATAAAATCAGACATGGTATTAAAAGATCTGTATAAATCCACTCTGAATCTGGTATAACAAAAACAGTGTGAAGCAAACTGACAAGTAATGAAATCTGAATTCTGGGATCCCAAAACACGGTACACATACAACCTGCAGTGGAACAATGCATTGAAATCTGCAAAAGAAATTGGTAGGACTCCTAAATCAGGCATTCCACAGATAAAATAAAGGAAAAACGATGCCAGAATTTTAAATGTTTTTTTACACTTCCTAAGTATATTGGTACACAGATTCGCTTTGCCTGTCACCAAATGTATTCTCATCCTCCAAGTAAGAATCATTAAAAGTGAAAATTATTGTAGTTAATACTTTTGACTAAGTTGCTTTGTCATTGGTTGGCCTTTTTTTTCCTTTACATAAAAGGCACAAAGACATGATAATTTCATTAGTATATCATTAGTTGTCACTACATAATATCATGTGATGTATAATAGTGTTTCATATTTGTCTGTCATTTTGGAAAACAGGGTGGTCATTTAAAATGATTTAACGATACAAAGATGACTTTAAGGATGATTTATGGATTGCGTCCCATGCCTCCTCTAAAATTAAGAAAAAAATATTAAATGGCTTTTAAAGATCGTGTATCTTTTTTACCATTTCTTTCTGTTATAGTTATGTCTTCATCTTGTAAAGTGTTTTTTCTTATCCTACAATGTGTAGTTTTTACTTTAGTTATTTCAGTGGACCTATATTTATTACGTTTAATAAACTGTGTTACTGTTTACTGTATGCAGAGCAACTATTGAAGTGTAAAACACCACATTGACAGATCTACTTTGCAGTGAGTTTGTATATTATACCACAAGAAATTAGAGCTGAAAAAGAAAACATTTGAATAATTTGCACATCTGTGGAAATGAAGATGGCAGTAAAATGGTAATTTTATAGTAAACAACCGTTTACTGCTGTGTGATAATGTGTGCATTATACTGAAGTGTCTGACAGCTTTTAAATTTGATAATTCAATAGAGGAGCTCTTCATTTTGCCTTACATCCAAACCTCTCTGCGGTCCCAGATTTTGCCTCTTAGCTTTGTCTTGTCCTTCATAAAGGGTTTCAATTTCTGCTAAGTCACTGAAAATTGCAATCAGTCAATAATGGCTGACAGAGTTTCATTCTTCCTGCTGTTTAGAAAATGCAGGGTGATGCAAAATCTGTTGCTATATCAACCTTTTTAAGTGAATTAAAGACATATTTAAAAAACGTCCTGGTTTTCTCCTTTATCCTAACATTTTTTTTTGGAGTTGAAAGGTATGCTGCTGTCTGCTCAGCAGTGCTAAGTGTTTTTACCACCTTTCAAAGCTGGTAAAGTATTTCACTTCTCATGTGTTTTCCCTTTCCTTTCTTTGTTTTTTGTCTTCTGTAAGTGGCATTCTAGACAAATCCAGAATGTATGTGATTCACACATTCATAGTTTTCTCCCTTATAGTGAAGAATTAATCTACTGGCAGATAATGGTTTATTAGTTTTCCATAAACATGTCTGGATCATTTCTCCCCAGACCTCCACTGAAAATAGACTCTGTCCTAGTTGGACTTTCCCAGTACAGTTTTATTACACTGTCTGATAAGCACTATATATCTTATTAAAAATATTACCCTGTTCCATCTTATTTTTGTTTCCTTCCACTTGAATATAATTGTGCCTTTACATTTATTTGTTGTCTGAGTATCTGATTATGCTCCATTCTGGCTACTTTCTAATAAAATCTGCTACAGACAATAGAAAACTTGCCAGACTACTACAAAACTGATTCCCCATGTATCATCAGAAGGCAGGGCTATGGGGCTAGATGAAATGGAATTAGGAAGTAATTGGAGAGTTGCTCAATATACAATAAACAGAAACACCAGATTATTAAACTTAATAAATATGGTCCACTGAGATAACTAAAATAAAAACTACACATTTTAGAATAAGGCAGTCCAGTTTACAAGTTGAACGCATAATTATAACAAAAATTAATGGCATAAAAACCTTTGTAAAACTTCAAACCCAACGCAGTGCACCCTTTGACTGAGACGAGGACAAATATTGTGCAACACATAGCTTTATGATGTATACCTGAATATGTTGCACAATATTTGTCCTGGCACCATTTGTAATAATGGTTATGTATATATATTTTAAGTTTAACAAGTTTTTGTTTATAGTTAGATTTTAATAATAATGCACTTCACACCATAGAATGTTATATTGAATAACTACCATGCCCTAGTTTTATACAGTAGCAGGCTAAGCTTATTAATATAGGTTAATACAAGCTATGCATTGTTTTATTATAAGCATAGCCTGACCAGTCAGCAGCATATGATTTTTAGCTGTTTAACTTGTTTTTTAATTATGTTATGATATAATAAGAAATGTAGGTTACAGATTTGTAAAATACATTTTTAGTAACTTGTGCTGAAGGTTTAGTTAAGTATATGTTTTATATAGAGTCTGCATATCTCAATGTATTTGTTTAAATTGAAGTATACTTAGCTATTCGTATACCTTGTGACATCAATGAAGTTTTATTATCCAATGGGAATTGTTAGGAGGGTATATTAATGAGTTTTAATTGTTTTAATATGTATCAAGAGTCGGAAGAAGCCTTTTGGCGAAAGCGCTCACTCAGATTTCGAATAAATGTTTTTTGAGCTCTAATAATACAATTTTGTATTATTGCATTATTGGATTCAAGACTGTGGATATATTTGACGTTTTATTGCCATCAGAGGTTCACGTGCATGCTGTTTTGTTTATAAAAACCTTTGTATTTGATCTTTAAGTCACACGACTGGTTTCAAATCCTTATTTCTGAAGTTACTGCTACCAGAAAGAGAGATTACCAGGAGAGAAACTTTAAGTCAGGAAAAATATCTTCTTCAAATAGAATGGTGAGTATTTCTGACATAAAATCAAGCTCCAGACATAAAAATGAACATGCTGAGGTGGTGGTTTTAATCTGCAGATCTCCTTTCAGGAATGGTTTAAATATTGTTGATACTTTTTGAGCAACTGGCATACATTTAGGAAGCCTAGACAGATGTTCTCTCACTGAAGAACAAGACAAGCGTAACAGTTTATATAATTAGCCTAAGAGTTTGGGAGTAGGACAGAAATGTGGGTAAGCAGATCGTTCCACTATCAAAAAGAAAAACTTGTAGTAACAATTTATTAAATGCATTTATTAGTTGAAGGCATTATGGCGTCTCTGAAGATATGAATCACGTCTGTACAAAGTGATGGATTGTTATAATTTAGAAGCAAATTTTGTCCACATATAGCTTAGGAGGCCTTGGGTTTATAAAAAGATGAGTGTTTGTTGCACATATAGCAGTATTCTTTGCTGAGGATTATAAATTTCAGAAGGGTATAACCAAAGTATGAACAACTATCATTTCGACCACGTGGTACACTTTGAAAATGTAGTTTGCTCTGTTTCATTTGCCTTTGACTGTCACACCCTTGATAAGGCAGCAGAGAGGAATGGCATAAAGCAGGTCTTTAGAGCAAACAAAGGAATGGTCACCCTTCTTTCATGGTCAAGAATACTAGTAAAGTAAAAACCTGCATTTTTGTGTATTGTCCAATGATTAAACAGATTTACATTCATACTCTCCTGTTTTGGTATGTTATAAATATGCAAGATCTCAGCATTTATCTACAAGGACTCTTAGCTTAAGGGATTGATGCAGTGCCTTTAGAACCAGGGCCACCATATTGCTGCCTTCATACTTATATGCAGAGAACATTCCACTAGAAATAATTTTCCTGCAGCTTCATAACACATTAGGTGGGATCCCCATTGCATGGTCTGAAACATCTTTTGGGCAGAATGTGTGAACTGTAATAAAAAAACAGACTTTAAGGATTTACTCTACTGCTAATGATTATTTACAGTAGCCCTCTAGATAGTTGCTAGAAAAGTCTTTAGCTTTATTCCACTATTTGTAATAGTCACTGATCTTTTTTTGAAGTGGAATCTGGCACTAGATATTATAAGGGAACATAAAGATATGCACCCAAAGTCCTGAAATTCTGCTTTGAATTGAAGCTATACAGAATTTGTACACTTTCTGTGATCCATAAACAGAAATATCTGTCTTACTACAGTCAGGTGCAACATTACCTGTGTGGGTCAGCTTGGTAAGATCTCTCCCTTACAGCTCCAGGGTCCAGGTTTCAGTCCTGACCATCAGACACTGCCTGGAGTTTTCCATGTTGCAGCCATGACTCTGTGGGCTTTCTGAAGGTACTATTGTTTATTCCCATTGCTTACAAACATGCGGTTTGATGTGTGGTCTGAGTCCTGTATGAGTAATGGTAAGGAAATGACCACTTTTCTTATTCGACTAACAATTGCATTTTATACAGTTCTGATTAGCCCGATGTTTAAAGGAAACAATTGATTATTCAGATATCTTGAATAAGCAATAACTGGGCTCAGGAACACGGTGACCATGTCTGGGACTCTGGGTAGACCAGAGGTAGAAGAAGAAATTGGACTGTTCCATTGAGAATGTCAGAAATGTCCTATGAGAGAGAGAGAAGGAGAGAGAAAGAGAGACAGAGAGGAAGTTCATTCTCTATGCCCTGTGCTGCCATCTGAGTGTCTTATTTTGTTAAGGGGAGAAGATTTCTTAGAGTTATCATGCAAAGTTCTTTGCTGAGATACATCTGGTGAGGTCTAGGAGATCTAATACAAACCTCCATCTGCCTTCTTTTTAGAAATGCAGAGAATCTAGAATAAAATCCTTTGTCTTTTTGGTGACTTAGCACCAGTGCACGGCCTTATCTCTTAGTGGCTGTAAGGCTAGATATAAATGTATATGTACATGCCTTATCTCTTAGTGGCTGTAAGGCTAGATATAAATGTATACGTACATGCCTTATCTCTTAGTGGCTGTAAGGCTAGATATAAATGTATATGTATATGCCTTATTTCTTAGTGGCTGTAAGGCTAGATATAAATGTATATGTACATGCCTTATCTCTTAGTGGCTGTAAGGCTTGATATAAATGTATATGTACATGCCTTATCTCTTAGTGGCTGTAAGGCTAGATATAAATGTATATGTACATGCCTTATCTCTTAGTGGCTGTAAGGCTAGATATAAATGTATATGTACATGCCTTATCTCTTAGTGGCTGTAAGGCTAGATATAAATGTATATGTACATGCCTTATCTCTTAGTGGCTGTAAGGCTAGATATAAATGTATATGTACAGGCAGATGAGTATAAGTTTAAATCACTCTGCTCTAGGTTTCTGGAATAATTCTATATAATATCCTCTTGAAATTAACTGGATAACCCACATATCTGAGGTAATTTGTGCCTCATTCTATATAGTATATTTTATCTATTTCACACGAATCTCTCATGATTACTTTGTTGTTTTGTGAATGTTGTTCACCAGACTGTGGCTGCAAATTGCAAAGAGTGATAAGAGCGCTATCCCATTTAACAAACAAAAATTAAACATTTTGTGCTAGCAATCTAGGTTATAGACTTTCCTTCTGCAGGTAGCTTGGAGAATTGAAATGGTACGAAAGAGCATGAGTAGTCATCTGACCCTTCATTTGCACTCGTTGATAGCCTTCTGCTTGTGTGACAGACAGAGACTGACTGCTTCCTCATTTACCTAGGTTTGAGTAGATACAAGGGTGCTGGATGAGTCACCCAGAATGGGAAATGTGTGAAAAGGCAATGCCTGCTCACCTGTCTTGGAGGGAGTTTGAAGGATATATCATGGGCATGTCCCCCAATAATGCATGGAGACCTAGTTGTTCACTCAAAGTGGGATATATTACCTAATGGCTACATCAGTAGAGGATGTGAGTGATTTGCCCCACTCAGCACTCTTACTGCATGTATGTGATGTTAAGGCTTCATAGCAGAAATCCCGATGACTGCAAACATGTCAATTTTCCTGCTATCAAATATCACCCACACAGGAATGAATGGCCATCAGAGATTGTAGTGGTCAGCCAGATTGTTGGCAGACATGAGACACAAAATGAGCTTGCTGATATCTCTTCTAGGCTTTTTTGTACTACTGACTTTTATTCAGCTTTTGTTCCAACTTTCCTTGTTTTTTGTAAAGGAATCTTAGAAGATAAGAAATCCCTTGCATGTTGGAGAACTAGAATATAAAACAGATGTTTAATCACAGTAATTTTTTCAGCTTTTCATCTGGCAAAACATGTACTTCCTTAGTCAATGGCAAAACAAAGGTATAACATTTAGGCAGGCATCCAGGATGTCTATGTCTAGGGGCTTAGAGAAGGCTTACATTCAGAGTTAGCTGTGTCTGCTTATATTAAGTGTGGATGATGCAGACGTTATGGTAGCATACACACATTGTTTAGCACATTTAATCTTTTCTGTGCCCACTTTATCTAAACAAGGAGCTAGCTTAACATCTCTCTCTCTGTGACTAATGTGCAACAACTTATTGACTGAAACCAGTAAGTGTGATTTGCAAAAAATGCAATGTTGTTGGATGATAAACTTTTGAAAGGGCAAAAACCGCACAAAAATACTTTTGCGGGATGATTTGTCCTCGTGCTCCCCCCATGTGGAAGGGGCTGTACCTCTTTACAACCCTTTTAATAAATATTAACTTTGAGGTAATGCATCTCTCTATAAGGAAATTGTCAAGAGAATGTAGTCTATATTATAAAGCCCAACACCCAGACTTATGCATATATCAAATCTATTAATGGAACACTAGTGAAAGCTGTAAATTCTATAAATGGTCAGTAATTCACCCTGCTCAAGATCTTAATTTCATCTCAGTGCAACTTTCTTTCTTGCAATCCTCATACCATGCTTTACTTACATTGAACATTATGTTTTTTTCAGTAAATTCTATAAGATAATTTATAATCCTATATTCATTATTCAAATGATGTTATGTGCAGTTCTGTTTTATTGTCCATTCTGCACTATATTTCCAACCTTGTTTTCCCAAGCTGCATCTGAAATGTGCCCTCATGGATCAGTCCACTGCTCCAAATAACAACCCTGATTAATCATACATAAATAAATCAATAGATAAAAATAGCACCTGTAAGACTGTACAGGATGAGTGTAGTTATCTTCTAGTTATCTAGGTAAGGACTGTGAAGAACTGCTGCGTGCTAGGTTCCTGCCTTCTGCTAGTAAGAGAGGTACAGATTCAACCTGAAGCTGGAATAGTGCCAAAGTGCCAAATTTGCTACTAGCAGAACACAATATACACTAAGAAATGCCCTCTGCTTGACCATCAAGAAACTTTACTGGAAATAGTTGAGAAAAAGATTAAAATATGTACATGCGCTATTCATACATAAACTCTCCTGTTTCTAAATACAGCCTTCATTTACAAGGACTCTATGGTGAAATGTCATACCACAAAATCATAGATCTTCACAAACCTGCATGTCTACACTATACACAGATAGTGGTGCTGTTTTTTCTTACTATAATCCTGAACTCAGGAACAAACTCTTATTAGTGTTGATAAACGCACACGTAATATAAGAGAGCTGAAGGCAAGCATTTAATCTTATTTCAACATGTGATAGTTGCAGAAGTAAGAAATAGCATGACCTTTGTAATTTAATATCTAAACATTATCAGTATTGTTTTGTATTTTCCATCTGACTTTATTATTTTTTGATATGAAAAAAGTTACTATTCAAAAAGTTCTATGGCTTTCTATAAATAGTATAAATGTTAGATCTTGGTGTTGAATTGTTTTTAACTTTTAGAGACTATGAACTTTATTAACTATCATTTATTTATTTATTTCTCCTTTGTTGATTGAGTTAGTCCCACCAGGCTAGTAGCCTCTTTTCAGGGGAAACTCGAGGTAGTATGCTAATGGCCAGGTCATCAGTGAACTTCCCCTACTGGCGATCGGTAATCATGATAATGGCATGTGCAAGTACATGCGTATGTCTCAGTCCTATTGCAGAGGTGGTGAAGAGGACAGTGTGCAAAATGGTAAATCCACTGTAGGGAACAGAGGTGAATGCCAGCTCAAAAGTGTGAAATTGCAGGGAAGTGAATGATTCAGAAGAAATTTATCAATAGTAGTTATTTAAATGAATGGAGGATAAGGTCTGAGAGGAATGTATAGTTACAACCGTTCAAATGGGAGGGTTGCAGGACTTAATTAATCAGATTGAGCCAGAGAATGAAATATCATGGGGAGACATCATGGAGAAAATATATTTGGACAATATAGAAGTGACACTGAAAGGAGGCAGTGGAAAAGTAAAGAATACATATACAGAGACAGTGGTAACTACAAATGACAGAATGAAAGAAAAGAAAAGAACAAGAAGAACAGTTTAAAAAGAAAAGTTGTAAGAATACAAAGGAAAAGAAGTCAGGATTTTATCAGATATGAGGTCTAGGGCAATGAAATTTTTGCCTTTGGGCATGACAACACAAGAAATTAAAGCTTTCATTTTGATTAAGAAAGACACATTTTATATGACTGTACAAGGTATGAAGAAACGTTTATGTGAATATGAAAGAAGACAAAAATAATAAACTATGAATGAATATGTGGTAAAAACAACTTTTCAGGAGACTAAAAGGAAAATACATATACAATTTTGAACTGAGTTGAAAAGAGAGACTTTAAAAGAACATTTAAAAATAAAGACATAGGTTCATAGGTTCATAGGTTTATACTAGGCTATCTGCCCTAATATAGGCCTAGCAGCCTCTAGCCCAAATTATTACGCCACCCCCTTATAAAAAAAAATACTGTGCCCATTAGTTTGTTGTGCCTCTGTTCAGCAGTGACACAGAGTTGATTCCCAATCTGGCAGCATATGACAGATTTGGTGAGGAACTTTGGTCTCCAATTGCTGTGATGTCGGGTGAGATACATCCCCCGAATGGGGCATTGTACCTTATCATTGGTCTGATAAGTGAAGACAGGGGAACACAATGACCTCACTAGATCTGGATGTGAATCCTGTTTTTCCCGACTATACATTTTTTTACATTTTATACATTTTTAACAGGCCATGGCTCTGGCACCAGCTATCTGTTTCCGTGAGTCCCTTCTGAAGGATATCATGTCCGTGATGCTTCACACTATGCACTATGTTTGCAGTCGTCTGCTGCCTTTGTCAACAAAGTCCTCCCATGTTGGCCTGTACTACTTCTGAAGTAGATGCCAAACACAAAGGGGAGGCCAAGGGACCACCCTGTGACACCACACACTTGACCCTTTGAGTCTGACACAGCCAGCAAGCAAACCCCCTGTGGGTTCTGTCCTTAAGCCAGTTTGCAACCCATCTTGTTTTATAGTACACATTTCAAAAGTTTAAGGTAATAGGGTTTTATGGACAAGGGCATGGGAATGCAATGTCATTTTAAAAATGGAAACAAAAAACAGTACATATTCTAAGTATTATAAATGCTGATGATAACAGGGGTATTGTAAAATACTAGCAGCAACTAAAACATGTTTTTTTCTGTTGAAAAAAAGGACATTTAGTCATTAATTGTGATAAAAAGAATTATTATATATGTAGTAAAACAGGATATGAAGCAAAGGAATTTGACCTTGAAAGTTATATATGGGGGGGGGGGGACATGCATAGATGGATTGTAAAGAAAAAGAGAATAAGTTGAGTACTGTGAATCAGAGCACTGATAAGGAACAAAATAGGAAAGGAGATGAAAAAGAAATAGATGAAATTTTAGAGGAAAAAAGAGAAATACTGAAAAAAAATAAAGGACTGGAATTAGAAATAGAATTGGAAATTAGTAACAAAGAAGATATAAGCTGGAAAGTGATAAGAGGAAAAATGCTGTTGGTAAAAAAGAAAAAGATAAAGAAAATTTAAAGCCATACATATAAAAGAAAAGAAGAAGGGGAATGGTTAACAAATAAAAATGTAAAGAAACTAGTTTAAAAATAAATTGACATATTTTAAATTAAGAAATCGGAAAAAGAATACATTAAGAATTCTTTGAGTTCATGGAAATAGCATCAAAAGTATAACAAGAAAGATATCAATTTTATTATGGTGTAACAAATTTGATATTTTGGAGGATATAAGATTTCTGACATATGAAGAAAGATTAAGAAATGTTATGGTATGGGAAATCATATGAAACATATGAAATGAACAGGGTTCAGGAATAGCAGTTATGCAGAAGAGTAGTGAAGGTTTTAAATGTTATATTAAAATGGGAAGATTAACAATTATGGATTTAAGATGGTAAGAAAAGCTTTATAGCATTATTGCTATATATATGCTCATGGGATGTGTAAAGCAAGGGATAATTTATTTCAGAAGAGATTGGATTATGTGTTATTATAATTTCACAAAATTTTAATTGCAAGTTAAGGAGGAATAAAAAGAAAAGAGGAAAATTTGTAAAAAAACTACAAAAGTAACAAAATGTGGAAAATTGGTTATATGGAACAACAAGCATAGACGTATTGGAGGGGTACTTTCAAATTTGAAATTGATTTCATAGTATCAGAAGAATATGTATAATGGAAGAAGAAACTATTATAATAGGTTTTTCAGATCATCTGGCACTATGGTTGGAAATATATCATGATAAAGGACAAATATGGATAAGAAAGGGTATAAAAAGAATAAATGAAAAGGAATAGAATAAAAAAGGAAAGAAGTAATCATTCAGTTATGGAATGGCCATAATACTATTAGTGTGTTATGATTATTGGTCTGAATGGTGGATTACTTTTAAAAGAAATTAGAATGGTTGTTATTTACATCGGCAGAGTAAAATAGAAAAGCAGGAATATGCTAATCATACAAAGATATTATATAATTTAGAGAACAATAACAAAGAATATTATGAAAGAGCGAATGAAATTATAAGAAAAAATAACATTAAGGAATAATTATATAAAAAAAAGATTTATCTTATAAGGTAGCTAGGAAGAGGTATCACCATATGTAACTAAGATAGTGAAGGAGGAGAGTAGCATGATGAGAGAAATGAAAGATAAAGAAGATAATTTAAAGAAATAGATTATGGAAATTGTCAGTTATTTGGAAGAAATGTTTAGTAAGAAAAAGAGACTACATGCAAGGACATATGAAGTAAAAAGATTTCAGGACAAATTAATCGAGAATTTGAAAAATAATTTACATTATGTGAATTAGAAGATGTTTTCAATAGAGAATCATCAGCTGATCCAGTTGGAATTGGACTCAAGATGTATACAAAATCTAGAAGAATAGCAGAAAAACTACTTACTATATGTATTTAATGAATAGGGAAATGAAGGTTTAAATAATAAGGAATTGTATGGTGGGATATTAAAATTTATGTAGAAAAAAAGGAGAGAAAGAATATATAAAAATTGGAGACCGATAGTTTTAAATATATATAATGGAGGAAAGTGGATATGGTATGAAAGAAAAAAAGGATGTCAGGTGCTATTAATGCTAGTTGGAGAAATAGTGGATGAAATTGTTAGAAGGAAAGGTTTTGATTCCATACAACATGATATGTTCTGGGAAATACTGAATATGTACACTGGCTATAATAATATTGAACAAGTATGTATACAACATACAACAACAATAAAGTAAGAGTCTGAGTGAATGGTTGGTTAAATAAAGAAATAGACATGAACAATGGCATAAAACAAGGGTGTCCTATGAATAGTTTTTTATTTGTTTTAGTTATGAATAGAATAGTCAGAGAGATAATAAAAAAATTAAGAAAGCAAGGTTTATAATTCATATGGATGTTGAAATTCCAGTTAAGATGTCATGCACAGATATTATTATATCTCATAAAAATACAGAATGGAGAGAAGTTATTGTTTATTTACTTGATTGTTTAAGGGAAAGAGGTATGACTCTTAATAATAAGGAAAAGTAAAGTCATGGGTGACATAATAAAAATAGCAGGTATACAGTTTCCTATGAAACAATATCTGTCTTAGGGATTGATTTAGTAAAAGAATGCAACAGAAAATTATGGGATATTAATATTAAAGGAATTAAAATATATTTGTGTTTTATGGAAATATGTAGTTTAGCTTATAAACAGTAAATCTGATTAATTCAGTATTAATAGATAAAATATCTTATTTATCAAGTGTTGTTATGATTCCCAGAATGTATGAAAAGCTTTTGTTAGAAATATTTTTTTCCTTTATATAAGGATCTAGATTAAATCCAGTTACAAGGACTGCATTTTACATGAATGAAGAAGGAGGAGCTTTAGCCATGCTAAATCCAGTAGTATGTGCTGCATCATTAAATTTATATAAGGTATTGAAATGGTTAAATAAAAAATGTGAATTTAGAAACAAATCTATTTAAATACAAGTATAAGGAATTCTGGGAAATAAGAAGTAACAAGAGATTAAACAAATGTTTTAATGAAGAAGTAGAGACTTACCAACAAAAGATAAAAATCTGGACATTAAAGTTTGATGAAGTGACAGAAGATATAAAAACATGGTATAAAAATATTATGAGAAAATATTATTGTATTAACCCATGGGAAAATATTCCAGAAGTAAAGATTAAAACAATTAAAGAAATATGTGGTGGAGTCTTAATGTTGAATGCAAAGATTTGTTTTATGGAGATTGGGAATAAAAAATATCAATAAATGCAAATATGGTTTATAAAAAGAAAAGGGAAATAATATATTTGTTCTGTGTTGAAGAAGAAACAGCAGAACATTTTTAAAGTGAGATAGTTAAAAAATATATTGATCAAATTATGTACAGACTTTTTTTTGGAAATTTTAAGAATAATGATATAAATATGGATATGATTGAAAATGGATGTTATGAGAATCTAAGTAAAAATCAAAGATTGGATTTGGATAAAGTGTTTGCATAGTATGTGTATTATGGGATGAAAAGATTAATGCAATTATATGTAATGCGAACTAGCTATTGTCAGTAATATTGAAAAAGATTAGATTATAGTTATGGAAACAAGAGTGGAGATTGAAATAAGAAACATGAAAATGACTTTAAGTGATTATATACATTTGTAAATGTGTGTGTGTGTGTGTGTGTGTGTGTGTGTGTGTGTGTGTGTGTGTGTGTGTGTGTATATATATATATATATATATATATATATATATGAATATGTATATGAATGTGTCTATAAATATGTATATAAATAAAGGACCCTTACCCTTTTTTGTTGGAAGTAGGAGTGTTTTGTGATCGCACTTCCCATTTCTGATCCTGGCATTGAGGTGACCAGAAGAAGGAGGGGTAGTAATGCAGGAAGAAGACTGTCATGGCATTGCTGTTGTTGGAAATGTTCAGACTGTGTCATACTGCCCAAGCAGAGTACCGAGCAAGACTCTAGCTTTCTTTAAATCCTGTGAATTTCAGGAGGTTGTGGTTACAGAAGTTGCACTCACAGGTTTATCTGAAATAAGCTCATTTTTTTGAAGAACAAATGTGTTCCTGGAGAGGATTCAGAGGTTTCATGGTCTGATATGATGGACAAGGTATTTGCAGTGGAAAATTAGACAGTTGGAGAAGGAAAAGTGGGTGGACATGGTGGAAGAAAAGAAATTGTAAAATCATATGCTGATGCTATAGGAGGGGCAAAAGGTGCTATAAATTTTATGAAAAGAAGGAAAAAGATTTGTGGTCAAGATATGAAGGAAGAAAGAAAAGACGGTACAGATGTAATGTATGGGACAATTTAATTTTACTTTTAGGGTTTAATGCAAAAGACATTAGATCTTTGATTCATTTAGGGAAAAAACATTTTTGTGACTTAACGTTTGAGAAGAAAGAATTAATGAGTACATTTTTGTTTCATTGTGAAGAAAAGACAGACTGCTATTTATGGAATTTTGCTTTTTTTGGTTAAGGGTCTCATTTAAAGAAATAAGTATATGGTAAATTCTGGACAGATGAAATAGAATAAAATATGTTAAACATTATTTTTCATTAATATGTTATTCAGTTTCTGATATTGTTAAAATAAAAAAAAATGAACAGGGCATTTGTAATGAGGGTGGGGGTGGGATCTGGATGTTATTTTTAAAATATGAAAAAAATATTGTAAAGCATTTGCCAAGTGTAATACAGATTGATGGTAATAGGGGAATTATTAGGTACATGGAGAATCCAAAGGCCTGTTTTTGTAGTGATTTTCATCATTTGATAAATGAGTGTTCTAAAATTCGAATATATAAAAGTGAATGGTATTTCTGGTTTAATTGTAACAAGAAAAAACAAATGAATATGGAAGTGAATGATAATGTAGCAGTTTATGAGAATAGAGAGGCTAAATGATAATAATTAAGATGAAGGATTTGAAAAAGTCTGGAAGAAACCAATGTCTTATATCAGGAAGATGAAGGGGATTGTATTCAGAGTATTAATAATGATGAAGAAGATATCGAAGTAATAAGTGGTAGCGGCACAGTGGTGCAGCAGTTAACATTGTTGCTTCACAGCAAGAGGTTCTCCAGTTCGATTCTTGGCTGGGGTGCTTTCTGGGTGGAGTTTGCATGTTCTCCTGGAGTTTGCATGGGTTTCCTCCGGGTACTCCGGTTTCCTCCCAGATTATAAAGACATGTGTCTGGAGTATTTCTTCCCGGGTCTCCACTGAAAATAGGCTCTGTGGAACCTAGTCGGACTTTCCCGGTCAATAGATGTTAAAATAAAATAAATAAATAAAATAAATAAGTCAGATATTTCTGAAGGAAATATAAAAGAAGTTAGGAAAATACATTTCATAGGTGCTGGGTAATGAAAATAAAAATATAAAAAGAAAACTAAAGGCAATGAATAATTGTGGATTTGTTTCAGTGAATGTTTAAAATTGGGTTAATAAAGGAAAATTGCAGTTTTACAAAGTTGTAAAAAATGTGAGCAGAGGATGTTTGTCTACAGGATACATTTATTTCTGATATTGAAAGAGAGAAAGTAGAAATATTATGGGAAGTAAATGTTTGGAACTCTAGTAGACCAAAATGTTCATATGTGGTCTTTATGTTTGGAGGGGGTATTAATTTTTTAGATGTTTGCATTATTACAGCAGAAAGAGCTGCATTTGTAGATGTTAGAAGAGGTAAGGAAGTTTTTAGGAAAATAGGATTGTATGTATTTACCTCAATAAAAGAGAGGGAAGAGTAGTTTGATCTTTTGAAATCACATGTGATCGTAAATATAAAAAATCTTAATGGTTAGATTTCAGTTGTAGGTTAAGAATGTGTGAAAAAAGAAGGCGTAGACATTAGAAAAAGTGATGAAATGTGGGAATTTAACATTATAGAATGTAGAAAGGTGAATGTGCAAAAGTTTGTTTTATGCGCAGAGGTTGATTTTTCATGCTATTTAATTTAGTAATAGAAATTAAAGGTGGTAGGGCTGCTAATGAATTCTCTGATTATAAGATATTTGGTTTGAATGTGGTGAAGCCAATGGGATAATTACTGAAGGAAAATAAATTAAGATATATTTAATGAAATTTATTATATTTTAGAAATAGACTAATCAGTTTTGGAGTGAACATGAAACGGTGAGAGATTTTTATAATTAATAGACTAATATTTAATGAAAAATAATATAAAATGTATTTTTTAGATTTGGAAATGGAAATGAATAAAAGAAAAGATAAGGCAAGGTTGTTGTGTCTTTCGGCTTTTCCCGGTTAGGGGTCGCCAGAGCGGAACTCAGGTCCGCTAATGATTGGTAGTAGATTTTTACATGCCGAGTTGCCAGCTCTGATGCATAATCTTCAACAAAGGTACGCCCATTCACGCATGTCTCCACACAGAAGACGCTCTAGCTGAAAATCGAACAGGACAACGTCTTACTGGGAGGCGATAACGCTACCGCAGCACCACCACCGCAGTCAAGATAAGGCAAGGTATGAGAATAAAATTAAATGTCTGTCTAGTTTTTTACAGAATAATTCTAATGCATTTTTAGGTATGAAAAGGAAGTTTTTTGGAAAATAAAACAGACATGGAGTATTTGTTTAAGCAAAAGTATTGGTTGAAAGGGGAAAAGAGGAGGTATCTTTGTTTTGGGGTGAATGGGTAAAAAGTGCATTAAGTATTACAGATGAGTTACAGAAAGTTAAAGGAGTTATTGTGAAGAATTAAAAAAATATACTGTTAAAAGTAAAATTGTATGTTAGAGATTTATAAATCAGGTAAAAAAAGAAGACTAGTTGGGATGTTAAGAAATTTTCTGAAGTATCAATTGTCAGTTTAATGAGAGAGGTTACTTTGCAAGAGTTAAATAAAATAAAATATTGGAAAGAGTTAATATTGAATTAGTATCAGGTTTGGATGTTACGGGGTATGAATTTTATAAAAGGTTAAAGGAAGCAGAAACCTCCTATTCATTAATGTGTTTAATAAAAATTTTGCAAGTTAGATTTAATGAGGTCAGTGATAAAGTCTTAGTGGAGGACATTTTTAGTGTTAAATGTAAATGTGGTCAGGATTTATTCATGGTTGTTAGAGAGAGATGGTAGATGATATCTTAAATAGAAGAAATGTGAGAGGTTATTAGTAGGTGATGTTAAAAAAGGCTTTTGATTTTGTAGATTATGATAGCTTATAATGTAATTTAAAGGAAATGATGTGGAAAGGAGTATTCTTAAGGTGAGGATTTTGATTAATTGTTGGCTAGGTTCAAGAATAAATACTTATAAAAGACAGAGGCAAGGTTGTCCTATGAGTGAGATTTTGTTTTCTTTAGTTATGAATGCATTAGTAACTGAGGTGTGAATATATGTTAGGAGGAAAGTATTTTATAAATGATTATGTGAGAATTCCTAGTTTTTATCATATGCGGGATGTGTCATTATTACAGCAAAGGATGAAAGATGTTTGGGTAAAAAATATTAGTTATATTTATAATTATATGGGGGATGTAGAATTAGAATTAAATAAAAAAAATGTTGCCTAGATAAAGAAGGGGATATAGAAGGTATTAGGAGGTGCTATAGATGGTATTCAATTTGTAGACACATTAGTAAGTAAGTTAGGTGTTAAATTTGGAAAATATGGTAATTTATGGTCAATGGAATGGATTATTAATATAGGTAGGTTATGGAAAGTATTTAGAATGTCTTATAAGATCAAAGTGTATTTAATCTATTCAGTTACCTTAGGTAAAATATGGTATATGGCTAATATGTATATATATATATATATATATATATATATATATATATATATATAGCTCCAAGTAAAATAGAAAAAGAATAGTTGCAAGCATTTTCTTTTTGTTTCTGGAGTAGTAGATTGCATCGTGTTAACAGGTGGTATTTTGTATATGAATCAGAAGGATGGTGGACAACATTTAAATAATCCAATTGTTTAAGGAACCTCAATGAATGTATATACAATATTAGTTGAGCTAGAGATAATATGAGTTTAGTATAAAATATTCTTAATATAAAATACAGAGAGTGGTGGAAGACTGAAGAAGGTATAAACTGAAAAAATGTTAGGAAAGAGAGGATATTATAAAATATCAATTATATATATATATATATATATATATATATATATATATATATATATATAGGTCTACTACATTAGAACGAAAGCTCACAATATCGACACATAGAACACCAACACCACATAAACGAAAGTGCAAAACAATGTAAACTGACAATATTGACTACCACAACACCGACGCTCAAAACACTGACAATATAATAGCGAGCCTCACACCAACAAAATGAAAACCGCGTTCAGACTATTTACACATAAGGTTGAAATGATAATACCAAATAAACATATAAAGAAGTCTCTTCATCTCTGTAAACCAGAAATAAAAGCAGTAGTACGCTGACATAATGCACCCACATTCCAGCACACAGATTCCTTCCAATCCATGTAATTTAAAATAACACCAAACAAACATATAAAGAAGTCTCTTTATCCCTGTAAAAGTAGGTTCCAGCACACAGATGTCCTCCAATCCACATAATTTAAATGCAGAAATACAAATCACATTTTTAACAGATGAGCTATAGCTTTGACATAATCCACACTTGAGTAAGACGTTCTCTGAGAAATAACAGCCCTAAATCATTCATGCCAGCTTACTAGATGTCTTAACTTTGGAGAAGGAGGGCATCCTGTTTCCATCTGAACTCTCAACTCGTCTACGCGATTCTGTTCATGTACTAAAGCATGGAGGAGACAATGCAAATCTGTATTACGTGCACCTAGCAAGCACTTCAGTCTACGGTGCCAGGCTTCAACTGAATTTTGTGTGGGTGGAAGAAATAGCTCATTTAATTCAAAAATGTTCCAAAAGTTTTGTGGAAAAAGGGGTGGAAAGCGTATACTGCTACAGGTACGGGTATTAAACATGCATTTCTTACCGTAAGCATACCAATCTGCAAAATAACGCAAAAGGTCTTTACCCTCCACAGGGAACAATCCTTTCATTAGCTCAATTGGTTTCTCAGTTTGTTACTTTTAAAATCTGTAACTGTTGCAAATTGTTTGTGTAGGCTGTGATAGCCGATTTATAGCATTTATAAGTGTTTACTGTATCTGTTTCTGCTTGTTTTCTGAAAAAAAAAATATATATATCTCTTGTTTTCCCGCCTTACTGAGCTAGAATAGTCCAGTTTCAGAGCTTGCTGATCCCTGGACTTTGTTTGCAGTTCCTGTTACTGATTCTTTGCCTAATTTGGAAGAGAGGAAGTTCCCTTGCTTACCAGTGGGAGTGGGAAGCATTGAGCTGCCTGTTGGTCCAGTTTTGTGAGGTTTCAGCCAGTAACTTGTAGTTTATTGGTCGTTTTGGGCCAGTTCCTAGCTTCTTTCAGCCCCCTGATATAAAACACGCTAAACGCGCGTTTGCGCGGTTTAGCGCGATTTAGCGCGGTTTAGCGCGATTTAGCGCGGAGCTGCTACCGTTGCACACTAGGGCAGCGCCGGCTAAGCAGATTTAAACTATTAGGGCTACCTAAAGTCCACTTTTCAAATTTTCCCTTAAAACTACCTTCCTCGAACTATACTACTGATCTAATCAGCATATCCTATAGCTAAAAAGATCATCTCTACCTGACTCCGAGTAGCCTATTCTGTATCTGTCAAACCTAGCACTTGCTCCTACAGTACTTATCACCGTGATACAGCACTCTTGTTATAGATAGTACCCCAAAAAGGCGAACCCCATTTCTCGGACACCGACATCCCCCGGAATCTCTTTTAAAGTTTTTTTGTCTATTCCTTCTAGCAATGTCGAGGGATCAGTTGCTAGTGTCCTCTCCTGCTCAGCTGGTGAACCTGGGAATATTGAGGCAATGTTACAATTGCCTCATGTACACAGACAACCCTCTCCTCCTCCCACAAAACACAAATACATGCGAGAGATGCAACTATACAGCCAAACTGGAGGCTGAGCTCTCTCAACATAGGGCTGGCAAGACCAGACAGGAGGAGAAGGTTACCACACACACTATAGATCCAGTCTCACATAGTACCATCACAACCTCAAATCATACACATAAACACACAAAGACATACTCGGAGGATCTGATCAAAAATCTACCAAAACAGCAGAGGCCACCAAAGCAGACACCCAAACAACCACCACCTCAGAACACAACACCTGCAACACATAGACCTCACAGTCAGAGTGTCAAACAGTCACAGCCCTTAAGGCCAAACACAATGCCAGACACACTAGTCATTGGTGACTCCATAGTCAGACACACTGACGTCCCGCTCACCAGACTGAGTAAGGAGAGAGTTACAGTAAGCTGCCTGTCGGGCTCTAGAATCCGCCACATAAAGCAAGCACTCAGGTCTCTCAACAGCAGGTACAAATACGACTCAGTCATTGTCCACGCTGGTGTAAACGACCTGAGACGTACCTCCTTGGACTACATGAAAAGAAACATTGAGGAGCTCTCTGATTATGTAGCCCAGGCAGGTATGTCCCTGACCTTGAGCAGTATCCTACCTTCACCAAGAATGATGCCACAATACAGAGATAAGATGATCAGCTTTAACAATTGGCTTAAACTCTGGTGTCATTCAAAGGGAATCCAATGTCTGTCTGCCTGGGATGACATGCTGGACAAGCCACGCTGCTTCAAGGGACGGCTTGCACCTGTCACCCTGGGATTCCGGATATTGGCAAAGGCTCTTGCCACCCCCATAGTGCCTTTTTTAGGCAAGGCTCAAATTCTAAACCTACCACCCTAGAACACAAAAAAGAAAAAAAAACTAAGGGTAATGCTGCTCAATGCCAGAAGTCTAAATCTCAAAATGCACGCACTCGAGGCCCTTCTCAGTATGGAGAACATCGATGTCTGTGCTGTGACAGAAACCTGGTTCAAGGCTCCAGAGAGCACCCCAGCACTAACAGGTTTTACCTCATATCATGCGTTCCGTCCCCAAAATCTGGACAATACCAAGAAAGGAGGGGGG
This sequence comes from Protopterus annectens, assembly GCF_019279795.1. Lineage (NCBI taxonomy): Eukaryota > Metazoa > Chordata > Ceratodontiformes > Protopteridae > Protopterus > Protopterus annectens. Next base: position 1,273,391,632 of record NC_056741.1, on the reverse strand, counting down.
GGGTATCCATATTCATCAAGGACACCCACACCTCAAGACTGGTGGCAATGCACGATGCATCGGAGACCATCCAGGTGCAATTAACCATAGGCAAGACTGCTCTGCAAATTGTAGCATGTTACAGGCCACCCTCACAAACTCAGGAACCTCACATGGCTTTCCTGAAAACACCGGAGGGGATAAATGTATCTCCAAACACCATCATACTAGGTGACTTCAATTACCCTAATATAGACTGGGAACACTACTCAAGCCCAAACACCCTAGCCCAAAAGTTCCTGGAATTCATAAACTCAAATGCCATGGAACAACTAGTCACCATCCCCACAAGAGGAGAAAACATACTTGATCTCATCATCACGAACATGGGAGCACAATGTTCAACACCGAAGTATACCCCTCACTGGTGAGATCAGATCACAAACTAATCTTGCTGGAGGTCCTCATTCCACCCCCACCTGAAATAAAAAGAAATAAAAACTTCTAAAGCCGACTTCACACTTCTAAAGACTAGTGTGGTCTCCTTTAAGGCCCCGAGCCGAGGAAAACAGTACTCAAGCCGCTGAATCACTTACAAATGCCTTCTACCAGCACCTGCAGGACTGCATGGATAAGGCAATCCCAAGCAAAACAAAGACTCTTTGTACCAAGGGCAAGCATCCAGTCTGGTGGACCCCAGCCATAAACAAACTCTACAACAAAAGGAGGAAGCTACTACAAGATAGAGCAAAATCCTTAAAAGGTAAAACACCTTTGATCACTATAAGTAAAAAACTAAGAGCTCTCATAAAATCATCCAAAGCAAATTTTGAGAGAAAAATAGCTAAAGACTCAAAAGACAATCATAAGGCCTTCTTTAGCTATGTTAGAAACCTGGGAGGAAACTCCCAGATATGCTCAGAACTAGTTCAAAATGATGTAAAGATTACTGATCCTACAGACATTGCCAACATACTGGCTGACAGGTTCAGTGCAAACTTCTCCCCCCCCTCCCCCCCAAAAGGAGAGATATCTATACCAAATGGTTGCAACCCCCCAAACATCTCTAACACCCAAGTGAGAACTGCTCTCTCCAAAGCAAAAAACACAGCATCCATGGGACCTGATGGTGTCCCAGGCTGTGTGCTCCACGAACTCAACGAGGAATTAAACCCACAGCTAGGACAGCTGTTTAATCATAGTCTCACCTCTGGATACGTACCCAGGGAGTGGCGCACTGCGACTGTGGTCCCACTTCACAAAGGCGGTGCCTCCACCGACCCTGGAAATTACCGGCCCATTAGCTTGACAAGCCTAATCTGCAAAGCCATGGAGAGGATCATAATGGACCTCATAAATAAAGACATAGGGAATTTGCAGACTTTGGATTCAACCCAGTTTGGCTTTGTCAAAGGCAGATCATGCCTTTTAAACTTGGTTGACTTTTGAAACAGTCACCAAAGCCATTGATGAGGGAAAGGCAGTCCATACAGCCTACCTCGATCTGGCAAAGGCCTTCGATACAATACCCCACTCGGGTTTCATTGAAAAACTCATCAGCTTAAATGTTAACCCATACATCACAAGATGGGTTGCAAACTGGCTGAGTGACAGAACCCACAGGGTCAGAGTTGCTGGCGCCATGTCAGACTCAAAGCCTGTCACAAGTGGTGTCCCACAGGGCTCAGTCCTGGGCCCACTCTTGTTGGCATCTACTTTTCCAAGTACAAGCAAACACAGGAGGGTTATGGCTGACAAAGTTTGCAGATGACTGCAAACTGGGCGCCGTAGTCGAAAACACATCTGACACAGATATCCTTCAGAAGGGTCTCACAGAAACGGATAACTGGTGCCAGAGCCATGGCCTAAAGTTAAATGCCAAAAAATGCATAGTCATACCCTTCGGGAAAAACAAGGTTACCCCTAGCTACCATATAGGTGGTAATCCTCTGAGCACAGAAGAGGTTATCAGGGACCTGGGGACACAGGTTGACAGTAGCCTGTCATTCGACACCCATGTAGCTAAAGTAGTTAGGAAGACCTTCTACATTGCCCACCTTATCATGAAGGATTCACATCTAGATCAAGGGAGGTCATAGTCTCCCTATACTCATCACTCATCAGACCAATGATTGAGTACAATGCCCCATTCGGAATGTATCTGACCCGACACTTGCAGCAGCTGGAGAGGCCACAAAGTTCCTCACCAAAAGGATAAAGGGTCTCAAAATCTGTCCTATGCTGCCCGACTGAAAGAACTCCAGCTCTATTCAGTCGGCTACCGCTTGCTCAGAGGTGACCTTTGCCTGACATACAAGGCCATGTCAAACCCAGATTTGATGAATATGCTTCACCTCAAAAAATCTAGATCCGTCAGAGCCACAAGGGCGGAAGACTTAAACCTCGACACGGCTATTAATAGGACGTGCTGGAGGGATAGATTCATCACCCAAAGACTCCCTATGCTGTGGAACAAAATCCCGGTATATGTGAGGCAGAGCACCTCGCTGGCCTTGTTCAAGAGAAATCTTGACCAATGGATGGGAGATCGCAGATATACCCCAGGGATTACCTCAGTGTCACTGCTCGACAGAGGCACAGCAAAATAATGGGTATAGTTCCCCATACTAAAGGGGTGGCGTAAGCCACAAAACTATGGGCTAGGCTTGTAAATGCCCTCGGGCAGATAGCCTAGTATGAACCTATGAACCTATAAGTAGGGACCACTTCAGATTCTGGCAAGAATGCTAGAGCTACGAGTGACTTGACATACAGTTGTAATTTAGAGCTAGTATTGTATGTTGCTGCTAAACCGAGTGATTGCACTTTACGCCAGATATTCCGGCCAAAGTGGAATAGACAGCCCTTTGAACGGGCTCCTGGTACGTTTAATCTAACACTTTTCAGTGCTGCCACTTCAAAGTCACATAATACAAACTTGACTGCAACTTCAAGTCTCTGCTCTGATAATAAATGGAATGTTGCATGCCATAAATAATTGTAGGATTTAAAAGACTTTTTGGACATTAACACATACAGTAGTGGTACAGTTTTAATATATGAGCCACATTTTATTAAGCCATGTATACTATACAGTTGTCGAATGGTCATACCTTTCTTAAAGAAAGTACCATCCATCAACCAGATGGTAGCTTGACTTAGATTGTGTAAGTTGTTAACAGTACTGAAAACTAATACTGTAGTGTCTGTGCTAACATTACACATTTGTTTGCTAACAAACATCCCATCCTTAACGGAATGATTATTGAAGTCAATATTGTGTAGCATCAGCTCAACATTGCTGCCTCCCACCTTACCTTTTGCTCTCACTCTTCTAATTTGCTGTAACAATGCTCTTCTGTTGGGAATACTTTCAACACTTTCTAAGGACGCTGTCTGCAAAGCATCCTCTACTAGCAAACACGGTGTATCCCTACTATATGTAGCACGCAGTTTCAAATCACTGCATACCGTGTACCAGGATCAGCTGGGTGATAGTGAGCTACTGACTTGTTTAACAAGTCTCCTTCAGGAAGTAAAGTAGTTACAGCTCTGCCTTTACACCCATCTGTTATTTTTAGCTTACAAGCCCAGTATCTCTTGCTGCGTCTTGTATATAAATATCCTTCTGTCAGAAGTAAATGCTTGCCTTTTTGCGATGTTACTGTTCCTTACGCTAGTCCAATAGTTCCAGGAGCTCTAGCAATATCTTCCGCCATCCTGTCTTCGGTGTGGGACGTTCTATTCTAATTTTCAGGCTGTATTTATACTTCCGGAGCATGTATTGCATTCACTACTGGGTTCATTTAAATTATCACAATGTAGTTTATTATTTATGTGTACTTGTTGTAATAACAGCGACTTTAAAGTGATTATGAAGACATTCTGACAATTATTCGGGTATTTGTGATGCCGGTGTTATAAACAGTTGTTTTCCACTTTTGGTTATTTGTTATCGCTGTTCTATGTGTCGATATTTTGAGCTGTCTTTCTAACGTAGTAGACCCATATATATATATGTGTGTGTGTGTGTGTGTGTGGTTGTGTGTGTGTGTGTGTGTGTGTGTGTGTGTGTGTGTGTGTGTGTGTGTGTGTGTGTGTGTATGTGTGTGTGTGTGTATGTGTGTTTGGGTGGTCTTGCAAGTAGAAAGTTTAATACATCTACATCTAGGAAGGAGTAGTACAAGGATATTAACATGAGATGTTATGGGGTAAGTCCTTGGAATGGAATAAGAAAGAAGGTTCTTGAAGCCATCAAGAATCATAAAAAGTTGTTAAATAATACACAAGAATGTTAGGATTTTTTTTATGGCGATTGAGTATAAATAGGTTACCCGTGAAAGATAATATTCTATATAAGATATCTTTATAAAGAGTATGCTTATTTTATAATGAAATAGAGACAGCAGATCATGTTTTAAGGAGTGAGAGAGTAATTAAAGAAAGTATAGAAAAAATGTAATTTTTTTCCTGGGGAGTTATAAAAAATTAGAATATATAAATATGGATGTTATTTGTATGGATAGTATGGGAATATTAATAAAGATATAATTTATCATAATTTAAAAAGGTTTGTTAGATGTAATTTGAAATGTATGGGAAGTCAGACTGAAAGACTTGTTATTCAATAAAAAATGGAGATTACCTGAAATATTAAGTAAAATAAAAATCTAATTCTGGAAAAGAACGTGTTGAGATTTTGTAAGAAATAACAAAAATAATTTTTGTATGTTAATTTTGTAAAAAAAGAAAGAAATTAAATAATCCAAATAAGTCTTTTATGTTTACTGTGTAAATGTTCTCAGTAGTATAAAATAAAGGACTTCTACTCTTTTTGATGTCATGGGATTGTTCAAGCCACCTGAACTACCACCAACTCATGCAGATGGGGTTTCATTTTAACAGCTCATCTGAAGGTTGGCATAATCAGGAGTTCAGCACCCCCTTTATTCTGTACTGCAGTGTCAGCAATCAATCTACATAGTGTGGGAATAGACCCCTTAGCCTTCTGCAGCAAAGATGAGTGTACTACCTGTTGTGCCACTGAAACTGCAGTTGTACAAAAGTTGCATCATATGCTACTGACCTTTCTGTGAACTTTATTCTTATACTGTTTTCCTCTTTGTATACTATTTAATTATTGAAGAAAAAATTACTATACTGTAATTATGGCTTACAATCTTTACTCCATAACCTGAACACTGAGATTGGGCTCTGCAGCATTGGATGACTTAGATAAATTGAATGATAAAGTAATAAATGCAAAAATTCAAAACTCGTAAGACTGATTTGGTAAAAAAATTGCCTTGTATAGTATATCCATATATGGGGAACCCATATTGAAGCAGGTGGAGGACACCATGAAAATTATTCCAGTCTCGACACCAAGAGGATGGTGCCAAGTTTAACTGTAACATATTAGTGAGCAGCATTCTAATGTGAAATTACTCTGAGTGATTTTACAAAGATCAAGATTTGAGGTATTTCATGGAGTTGGGGAGTTGTAAATGTAGGGATGGGGAAGCACTTACCAGTGTCAGAAATTAAAGTGTTGCACATTTGTTATGGTGCCAAATACTTAATGTATAGCTCTTTTTTTAAATAGAATACATATCAAAATCCATATATTGGATTCTTCATGTGTTTCATAAGAGGTCAAATGTTTCAGCCATCCTTTATTTGGGTGTAGCTAAGTTGACCATATTGTGCCATTAGCACAGAGGAGGCCTGAATGCTTGAAATATTGAATTAAAGATGCAGTGGCACACTGTTTTACATTTCAACAAAATATGGAAAAAGTAGGGCTTGAACCTACAGTGAGGATGAACGTTTGATACCTCAGCGATCTTAAGGTAGCCTGTAGCCATTTAAGTCAGTCCTTCACTATGATTTTGGCTTATTCAGTAGGTGATGTGCATACTATGTAAAACTACAGTTTGCACTGCGTGAGATAATGGGGTTTGGTGTTTCTCTTCTCAGACCTTTTTAGATGCAGTGTGGCATGAAGACTATTTGAAGTCATTATGACCACTTCTTTACCTCCTTTATACTAGAGATCTTGGCTAAAGAGTTTGTCACCTGTGAGAATAATTTGACTCACTTAAGTGAAATGTTAATGAAGTCAGTGTATAAAGATACCAGGTTTATATTGTTTGAAGGGTACATGTAAATGCTTCAGTTTATTGGAAATAAGATCTTTGTTAAATGCACAGCTACTAAGATTTTGAGACTCTGATTTTGTTAATTCATTATGTTCCATGGGTGTACAAGCATGCTTACACCTTCAATGTATATTCATCAAGTTAACTGTTTCCTCACAGATATTCCTTCCAGATGAGGATCTCTAGGACAAAGATTGTTTATCATGCGAGTCTGTATCAGAGTCCAAGAGGGTATTTTGATAATTTCCACTGTATGATCAAACAGAAGTATTAGGGATTGTACAAATTCCTGGGAACCAGTGAAGGTTCTTCCAAAGGCCTTCGATGTACAACCCATGTTGGTCTAACATTTAATGGTCAGGCAACAGTATATCTGTCTACAACAGAAGGAAGTGTGTGTGTGTGTGTGTGTGTGTGTGTGTGTGTGTGTGTGTGTGTGTGTGTGTGTGTGTGTGTGTGTGTACGTGCATGCATGTTGAAATGCACATATGCATGGGTCTGCATGTCTGTATATAGAAATATGCATCTTTCAAGAAACAGCCAGAATCCTGTAACTCACAGAGAATATAGTTTGCAAAGCCTCCTAAAGTGATGTTTGAGGAGTTTGCCTCTTACAGAAAGCAGACAACTTTGAAAAGTAACTCAGTTTTCTAAGTAACTCCACTTTAAGGAAATGAGTTGGATCCATGCATTAGAATATAATTTGCTATTGTGGTTTATATTATTTATGCATTTACATTCTTTAATGGGGTAGTAGACTGATTTTAAATGATCATTTGTAGGCACACCCAGGTGAAATACTTCACAAAGCTAATAAATGTATATAAACAGTAGTAATACATTTGAAGAAGTATTGTACATAGTTACACTGCTGCAGTGTATGTCTGGTTACTGAAGCAATAATCACTGCTCAGTATTCTGTAACACACATTTCTTAGTTCAGGCATGATCCATGCCATACAGCCCTTATCTTCTGGTTTCTTGTTATATTGTTCACACTAAAGGCATTTTTCTTGATATTGATTACACAGATCCGGCCTTTAGGATGCTGCTTTCTATCGATGTTCAAACTTCCTTCCACCTGTATTACAATGAAACTCTTTAAACCTTCGGCCACTCAGGAGGAGCTGCCAACCTAAAAATCAAACCCAACACCTTTAGCATCTGAATCAGAATCTCAGACAAGTCATGGGGAAGAAAGTTCCTTTTAAGTAAGTGCCTGCAATTTAACTTTCTTGCCACAGTCCTGATTTTTGTCTTGTAATTTCTAATGTGTACCTTACAATGATTCTGTACAGGCTACATGTCATAGTTCTAAAACTGCGTATGTTCTAGCCTGTCATTTGGTAGCCTCCATTTCTAATCCCCTGTTCTTCTTTTGCATTCTCTCATTGAATTTTAAATGGTATTGTATGATGATTTTTACACTATGTGCAGAACTGATCTTGTTAGTGTCACCATATGGAGTGTGCATTAAGGAGTACACAAGGGCTGTCAGTAAGGACAGAGAAAGTAGATGAATCCAACAGTACTTTGAGTGTGCTGACTTAAAACAGCTGTGCCATCTTGCTTTCTGTATGTTTTCTTGGCTCCCTATCAGCAGAGAGAATGCTGGAAATAGCAAATGCTCTTCTGTTGAACTGTAAAGTTCGAAAGCTGAGAATTTTGAAGTCACAGAATAGCGATTTTTTTTATATTTTTTTTTTTTATTTTGGATAAGCAAATTTTTTCCCTAGGAAAAATTTGCTGATTCGTAACTTTGGCATTTTTGGCTTTCAAACTTTATAGTTCGACAGAATAGCATTTGCTGTTCTGATATAGATGCATTTTCTTTATACTCTGCAGCATTGCCCACTGTACAAGTTTGCAGAGTGAGGGCATATCAGTTGTCTGATGAGCAAGCACTCAAAGAGTAGCACTTGACCAAAATGAGTATTCATTAAAAAAAGTGACTGCTGTTTGGGTTCTACCCTTGCTTCAAGGTATAGCAACCATGCAGTTAACAATTTTAAGAGTAGTGCAGAGAGCAAAGCCTCCTAATGTGGTGTTTGAGGAGTTTGCCTCTTACAGAATGTAGACCACTTTGAAAAGGTAGCCGATAGATTTGTTTTATGAGTGACTCCATTTTCTGAGTAACTGTACTTTAAGCAAATGAGTTGGATCCATGCATTAGAGCTTTGCAGTGCTAAAAAGCAGCTGTAAGCGGCTAGTTCAGAGATCACCTTTCTGTGTGGCTTTGGAAGCCATTTTGTATCTGATTAAGCACCATGGTTACCATGCCTCTGAAACACTGGCTAGAAATGTGTAGCTTTCCATTTTGATGACAGCTGATGAAACAGTAGATTTTTTTTGTTGTTTGTATCAAGTCTATGACAACAGTCTCTTCCTTTGGACTTAGAAGTGATGATATCCATGTGTCAGAAAGCATTTCTGTTTCATGTGAAAACACTAAAACAAGCCTTTTACTGAAACAGGAACACCACCCTGTGTTTCTGCTGTCATTCCTTTCCTTCCCGCATGTCTTGTTAACTACAGCCACATTGCTTTATTATCTTACCTTCTGCTTTTTCACAGTAGTAAGACAATGAGTCAGGGGAAGGATGTGGATATATTGCAACACAGAAAAAGGATCTGATGGGCATACAAGTATTTCTGAAATTTAGCTGACAGGTTCATTAAATTTATGGGGTTACAAGGAATTAAATATGCTGTGCAAGAACTGAAAATGAGATCCAATGTCAAGCCTGTGAATCCTTTATGAAGTTCAATGTTTTTGTTCTTCCTTTGTACACCATGACCTATGAATACAATGTAACATTTCTTTGAGTAAGCTTGGGACAAAATTTCATGCATATGAACAAAAAAGCTGGGACAAAATGGCCAAACAAATTGGGAAGGTACGACAGCCAGTATAGTAGGACTCTCCTGGCAGTATAGTACACTTGTTAGTTTTCATTCATAAAGCAGGATTTTAAGTATTATTGGGTGGCGATACCTTGGGGATCGCATAGCGAGTCAGATATAGACATTGCAATTTTATACACATATTGCTGGTTATGAACAGCAGAGAGATATGGAAGCACATGCATAAAGGGTACAACTCACATTTCATTTTGCTGTGTAGCTTGTAGGGAGTATTCAAAATGGACAAGGAACTGACAGATGTATTTTTTTCCTTTTTCATACCCATGCTTTGTTTATCAAAGAGACCCATTTTGTTTTATGGGGTCTTAGGAAAAAGAAGCAACATTCAAAGTATAGCATTTCAGAACGATTAATGAAAAGCTTGATCAGATTAAATATACTTTTTGATAAAAAAAAATAAAATAAAATCAGTCGAGAAGAAGGATAGCATTATCTGAGCAACAAATCTGGATTGCATTTTAAAATAAAACGAGAAAAGGTTTTAGTAGCAGAATAATATACAACAGACTTAAAAATGCAACATCTACACAAACCTCATCATGGGCTGATGAAGTGCAGCTAACATCAAGAAAACCTAAAATCTTTATGCTTGCATTAAATTTTTTTTCCTGAGCCAAGCTATATACGTTTGCTAGTCTCAATTTTGTTATAATTGATCTGTCAAAGATTTATGTATGATGCTGTTGTATGGTTTTCAAGGCTTTATGTCACAGTGTCTATGGGCTTGGAGAACAGCAGACAGAATAAAAGCCAGGAAGGTACTGGGTGGGTATTCTGGTAGAATTAATACTGTTACATGATACATCATTGTGTTTTAGATTTCAATACAGAATGGCTTTCACTGCCTCAGGGAAGCAGGCAATGAAGATACTCTGTCTTACTGCTTTACGTCAAATAGTTTTCCAGCTCATTGAAAGGTGGTTATTGCCATTTTACTTCTTTTTATTTATTTGTTGATGACTGCAAGAGTAGGCTAGAAATAATCAGCTCTGTTTTCAGCCATAGTTCATGTTGTGAGCTCCAAATCAGTTTACATTAACAGATGAAAGCATACTGCAGGCAAAATAACATAAGAATAGAGTTAACATTTGCTAAAAAAGCTTGAGTAACACTTCAGAGGAAAAAGCATGTCTCAGAATTGTAGCATGTATACATATCAGTAGAACAACAGACAAAAAACAAATGGGAATGAGAAAATATGAGTCACAAAAGGTAACATCTATGAATATTCAGTGATGTGCTCAACATAAAAGTTTATACAAAGCCACACAGCTGTCCGTTACTATTGTGTATGGCAGATCAAAGTACCACTGAAGCTGTCTTCATACTTACACTATGCTTTAACAGTAAGGTGTTCTTTCTGGGTTTTGGTAAAGACCGTGAGGGATGGAAATGACTGGATGAGAGACAGAGATGATATCTCAAAGTTTAGGGCTAGCTTTGTTGAAGGGTTCTCTGCTGTACAATACAGCTAGAGGATTACATGCACGGGAGTAAGTGCAGAAGCTAGTAGAGCATGCTAGCTTAGGCCATTTAAATGAGCCGACCATGTTAGAGGATTACATGCATGGGAGTAAGTGCAGAAGCTACTGGAGCATGCTAGCTTAGACCAGTTAAATGAGCCGACCAAGTTAGAGGATTACATGCATGGAAGTAAGTGCAGAAGCTACTGGAGCATGCTAGCTTAGGCCAGTTAAATGAGCCGACCATGTTACAGGATTACATGCATGGGAGTAAGTGCAGAAGTTACTGGAGCATGCTAGCTTAGACCAGTTAAATGAGCCGACCAAGTTAGAGGATTACTAGCATGGGAGTAAGTGCAGAAGCTACTGGAGCATGCTAGCTTAGGCCAGTTAAATGAGCCGACCATGTTAGAGGATTACATGCATGGGAGTAAGTGCAGAAGTTACTGGAGCATGCTAGCTTAGGCCAGTTAAATGAGCCGACCATGTTAGAGGATTACATGCATGGGAGTAAGTGCAGAAGTTACTGGAGCATGCTAGCTTAGGCCAGTTAAATGAGCCGACCATGTTAGAGGATTACATGCATGGGAGTAAGTGCAGAAGTTACTGGAGCATGCTAGCTTAGGCCAATTAAATGAGCCGACCATGTTAGAGGATTACATGCATGGGAGTAAGTGCAGAAGTTACTGGAGCATGCTAGCTTAGGCCAATTAAATGAGCCGACCATCTTATGACTTAACGGGTCTGTTGACGTGGTTGACATTCTGAAGAAGGGTAAGAAGGTGCTTCTGGTTAACATGTAATAAAGATATTTTCTTAAGTGAAAAAGTAAAATAAACTTGCAGATTTGGTATACAGTGTCTGACTCTGGTTGTATTGGTCAGTTTGAATTTGTGTTGATTACAGGCATAGCATACCCAGTAGTGGGTAGTGTAGCCCTTTTCCCTAAGGTTTCTATGGATTCTGCAGTCATTTAATGATTTAAGCAGCATGCAGCTGGGTGAGAAAGAAGATGGACCAAACCAGAGACCAGGTTGTTTAAAGCTTGAAAAAGATTGACAGTTTGGATATGGGTACTCCTATCAAACAATATGAGACATGCTTGTGGAAGAAATGTGCACTAAAAAGCATGTTTTTATCTTGTTTAAGTCAATAGTGAGCTGCATCTAAGTACAGCATTTTGAATGAACTGGTGGTCTGTGCTAAACATGTATACATTCATGGTATACAAGTGGTCATTTCTGAGAAGGATGATGTTATCTTCACATACTACACATCTGGCTTATCTGCATCGCTGTACAAACATTTATATTCTAATAAGAGCAAACTTTTACTCTTCTGTTTACACAGTCTTGGTAAGTCTGGCTTGCTGAAATGTTTTCCAAGTTAAGACTATTTTGTTTGCAGGAGCTATAATTGAGTTAGGGGTTACATTTGGGAAAAAATGTAAAAAGATGTCAGATAGAAAAGAGAAAACAATCAGGGGAAACAAACCCAGGATGGAGAGAAATAAATAAAAATTTGTATGGAACTGACAATATCTGAAAATAAATTCTCATTGTTAAGGATAGCACGCAAGGAATGGATATTGGAGTGAAATATTACTCACAGTGGCCTAAAGTTTGTATCACAGAAGGTCAAAGTATTAATCATGCAAAAGAGATTTACACATTTTACATTTTCATCTCCACACTCAGGCGTAAATAGATTGGGTGTAAAAGTTGTACATGCATTTATAAATAAAGTGCAGGCCATATGTCTTGACTGTAAACCCCTGATCATAAAATAGGTAGCTTGTTTGCCTACTCTAATGTTGCATGGACACACAGATACCATACTGGACTTATTGAAACTGTATTTATGTACATGAGATCATGGCATGTAGTTTTAGGGTAATAATGAGTGAGCAATAGAAATCTTTACTACTAGACATAAAGATGTGTCTAGAAATTATAGAATACACCTAAATGGTGAATGACTCAAGTTGTTTTATTGAATGGATCCCTTATGTACACTGCCATGAAATCTGTGTGGATAGCTCTGATAATTGCCCATAATGTTGCTATGCGTGTCATGACTCAATTTCACTACATACATGCAGCCAGATGGTCTTACACCTGGCAGCAGATTCTTATGTTTTTGAAGAAATGATTATTAAAAGCAGCAATAAAATGCACCTGATGACTCCCCCCCCTCACATTCATTATTAGCACACATCAGAAACTGTGACTAAATGATGTGCTCCCTGTATCAGTAAATACTACAGCAAGTAACAGAGAACTGCTACGTAGTGTTAGAATGAGGAAGCTCTTTTTCAGGCTTGCCATGCTTACTCTCCACGTCATGGTGTGGAATGAAGATCTATGATGATCTCAATGCAGAGTCACTACTCTTCAAGCTTGGAAAGCAGTTTGGGCCCCTAGTGAGGATCCTTCTGGCCACTTTCCAAGAGATGTACCAAGCACAGACAATAAGATGGGGCCCAGTGGAAGACCCATGCCATCTTGAAATGATATTTCTCAATTGGCCTGCAAACACCTGAGATCTTCTGGAATGAGTAAAGATTGTTGCATGTTATTTAGAGGCATTAGTTCAGATATACTAATGCCAAACCCAGATAAGTAACATCTGCATTTGAAAATAACCTGAAACTCTAATCATATTTTGTAATTACCTCTTTTCATAGCTGTACTGTTCACTTTAAACTTGTTAAAAATACAAAACAGGAAAAATATGTGTGTGTGTGTGTGTGTGTGTGTGTGTGTGTGTGTGTGTGTGTGTGTGTGTGTGTGTGTGCAAAATATGTAGCATGCAGTCTCTGGGTGTACTGGTTGATCAGGAAACACTGAGTGAAGGATGCTATATTGTCTATGCGTTCGCTGTGAATGATTGTTAAGTGTAAATGTACAGTATGCAAACAGACCATCCAACCAATTGGGGACAAATTTCAACAGAATCAGGGACAAGTCAAGAAAAAATCAGGGACAATCAGGGACACTTTTAATATATCAGTGCTATTAACTTGAAACATTGACAGAATCAGAGCATATGAATTAATACACATTTTCTGAAGTAAAAGAAGTTTATAACTCTTAATTATTGTCATTATTCATTAAATGTAATTCACCACCTTTCCTCCAAAAGTCACTAGTTTTAGATGGGATTAAGAGGGACAGAGTTAAAATTTGAGTCATAATCAGGGACGTCCCTGAAAATCAGGGGCAGTTGAAAGGTATGTATGCAAACCTCACAGCTGTCCAGACTTTTGTAGAATATCCAGATTTTTACCTCACATCTTTTGCCATTTCCTGATAATCTGTAGTTTTCTGGCAAATCTTTGATGATTGAAGTTGCTAAATAATCTTTACCTTTCAGAATATGCATACTAATGCAAAACCTATTACTCTAGCAACTCTGTAAGTTTATAAGAGCAATATTTAAAATCTGTCCCTGATTTTGGGCTTCTGTTCCCTATTACTAAATGGTTTGCCCAAAAATTTTGCATTAAGAGGTTGAACAGCATGGCACTGTTGTCTATTCCCTCTGCACAGAAAATGCTGATGAATGTGCATGATGTCAAATGAAGAAAACAAGAAGGAATATTGCTACACATATTTTTTATGTTGTTTTATTTATATGTTACCATCAGGCAGAAGTGCCTACTTTGGAAGACTTCTAAGAAACATTGTCTATTTAATTGATTTGCTGAGTCACATAAGGAAATGGAGGCTTCAGGAATCAAACTTTGTACTACCTAATTAAGTGCATTAGCAGCTCATAGCCTTAACTGTCATATAACACAAGATGCCAAGCATGTCAAAGATGTTTTAGTGGAATGAATCATATTGTAAAGTGTGCAGATTTTTAAAACTGATTCATTTAAAGATTATTTAATTACCACGGTTCTCACTCTGTATTCCCATTGAGATCCAGAGACCTCACCATATCCATTCCTTCCTGCGGTAACCTAGAAGGAGAAGAAAGTTAAACAGCTTGTTCACTGTGACATAAATGGATGCTCATTGTGAGATTTTAAACTCTGCTCTCCAGTTGTGCTACTTGTAATCTGCACCATTTTGCAGTCGTACATCTTGTAGCAGGTAGATGCTGGAGCAGATGATACTAACTAGTACATGTTGTGATGCTACTAAGTTAAAGAGTTAAGACAATAACAAACTAAATGGAAAGGGACAGTTGTATCAAGGCAAAGAGTAAACAGGGATGGTAACAAACAGGGTGGGTAAGGATGGTAATGAACCGAGCATTATTTGTGGATGTACAACTAGAAAGAGGCAAGCCATTGGGAATGTCTGGATTGTTGTTAGGTCCAATGTAGGCAGTGGGAAACATGATTACAAACTGGGATACAGGGTGAAATGCCCTCATTATCCCTTTCAAAAGAATTTGTCTCCACAACTAAGCTGCTACATTTGTCACTTGTTTTGGTATCAGTCGGTCAGTGCTTATTTCTCCAGTTTATTTGGGCTACAAGTAGTTAGCACATACCACGCAAACATCATTACATTTACTAGCCTTCCAGGTGACAATGCAACAGGGGTAGTTATGGTGTTTCTTCAGCCACCTCCACAACTGAAGAAAAACTTAGTGTGTTTTGCAGTGGGTACTCATTGTTTGAAACCCGACCCTAGTCTGTTCTGGCAGAAGATGTGTAGGTTTAGATTTTTTATTTTTCAGAAAAGTTACTACACTCTACCTTTGGATATATTAAACACTGTAAAACTTTATCTACTAGTTAAAGTTAACAAACAATAAGTATAATTTTTTTCAGTCACAAAGAAATGGCAATATTAAATTTTAGGGTTGTCAAGTCACCTTTTTTTACACTTAGTTTTCATTTTCCAGTTTAATTTTTTTGGCTAAGGGATTAAGTTCTTATTCTGTCTGTAAAGCTCTGTAATTTCTAATTGAGTGCTGGAAACAGACTTTAATACAGGTTATCTCAAGTTAGATTGTTTCCTTTTGTTGACATTGATTTACTAGCGATTTTAACAACCTATACCATTCTCTAAACTGTGTCTACATGTTGCCTTTTCTCTTCAGCAGACATGATCATTTTCTTACTTCTTAATATATAAATGCCCTTTTGCAAATAGCTTTCTTCCAAAGATAAAAAACAGCTTTAAAATCTTTTATCCTTCTACAACTGCCTATTTTTATACAAAAGATAGTTATTTCCACACAAGTATTTGTCAGTTCAGTGAGCTAGCTAATAGCATCCCCTAACTAGATTTAAGCAGCATTGCCTGTTGTAGCAGAGAGGAATTTGTTACCTCTCATCTCATGGCAGCTAAATCCCTGGTTTCTCATAAGAGCTCAATTGCTTGAAGAAACAGCAACATTTCAGTGCTGCTGGCAGCATCCACTTCCTAGTACTGTTTTCTTGTGTCATGCTTCTGAGATTTGTATTCAGATCTACATTCATTATAGGATTTGCAACAATATCTGCATATTATGAAAGCATCCAACAGCAGTGACATCATTCTAGTTCTGTTATAGACACCTCATTTATTATATTTTTAGTTCTGAGATCTTTGCTTACAGAAGTGTGCTAAGTGTCAGTTTTAATCACCTGGTTCTGAACGTTGAGATTATGAATTACTATATTCTTTTTCATATGTGTGTGTGTGTGTGTGTGTGTGTGTGTGTGTGTGTGTGTGTATGTGTGTGTGTGTGTGTGTGTGCTTGTCTTCTAAACCAGCTTGACCATGAGGCACCCCCAACACATATCTTATTACCTCATTTGTTTTCCCATACTTGCATAGACTCAGCACTAAACCTTACCCCATGTGAGGATTTCCTTCTTTAAGAGTGTACTGCCTCACAAAAATCATATGTTTGTTCTGGCTTAGATAGCTGAGAATTAGTGTCTGGTCGACTGACATCCATGACAGGCTCAGTTTTTTTTTTATTTTTACCTTTTTTCCATTTGGAGCCTAGCTCATCTTTTATAAGCAGCCTGCTGCTCTGTTTGACATAGGCATATGTTTTCTTTTCATGTGCAGTAATAGCTACCTCATAAGCACAACTTGACAAATCCAAGTACATATTTGTTACCTAGTAATGAATGCATGCACCACTTTAACCAGCAGGTGGCAGTATTACATACAACTGTGCCACTTTTCTGCCCCAGGATGTGTGCTCTGTTCTCTGCCACTTACTCCCTTCTTCACCAGCCCCACCTTCATCATAGTTTCTATTAGATTCTATTTTCTTTCTGTCTCGGTAGGAGTTTTATTCATTTACATCCTATAGCACTTCCCAGAACTTTATACTTATTTCTAGTTTTGTATCATGTCACTGAAAGTTATGTTTATTACATCGCTCTGACAGTAACACTTTTGATTGTGAAACTTCTCTTTAATACTGGTCTTCATTTCAAGAAGTCTTATGCTGATTTATATTGGAGAAGGAAATGTTTAATTTCATTTTTTCAATTGTAAAATGTGGTTGGCTACTTTCATTGGTTCTATATGTAGTATAACCCTGCCAAAGGAAATACTTTCTTAAGAAATCATACTTTATTAGTAATACTTGCAGATTGTATGGAGTTATGCTTCCATCAGAGCTGTACTGATATATACTGAATACAAATATTTAAAGAAGTCTAGTGTTGTAGCCACAGCTCTTGTATAATGAACCTCTATCAGCCCATATTATGGATTGACATCTTTCTGATGCATGGAATAAATCCATTTCTTGAACCAATTCATGAATTAAATCCTTCTTTTTAATATTTTAAGCCCTGCCTTGCCCTTTGCAGATAATGGAAAAAACTGTGAATCTTTACAAAATGCCTCAGTCCTCTTATTCTGATATCTGAACTGCTTTTAGATGTTTAAGGAGCAGTGTGGCCCTTCACTTTTGTTTTCCCAAGTGGTATAAACAGTGAGTGATCTGACTTCGATTTGTGACCGGATCTGCCCCTATGAATGAATCTTAGATTACTTCTTATAGTTATCCATTTCATATTTAATGTAATTCAAAGTTCCTAAAGGATAGAAATCATCTTTGAGAATATTGCAACCAGAAAGAGTTTACCTGGATAATTATTACTAATTACAGTTGGCTGTTTGTTGATATAGTGGCACTGAAAGTTTCTTGATCATTAGAATAAGACCCCATAGAGAGACAGCAAACATCTGTAATGAGAAAATTAAGTTAAAGATTTTTAAAGGATTAGTCAGAAAAGTTATGTTCTGTCCAGAGGAAAATTATCCCAGTCCAAATGGAAGCTGTAAATGGCAAATGGCTGCACCCAGGAAGCACAGGAAAAGCCCAAGTCTCATAGATGATTCAAGTAAACATACAGTTATGAAGAAAAGAAAGGCTAAACAGTCAACTTCTGTGGAAAACCAGGAACATTTCCACTGAACGAAGTTCATTTTATACATGGAAGGTGTATTTGTTGCTTCCAGATTTTCTAAAGCAGAAGTGTAAGGTAGGCAAGTCTTGGAGAGAGATACATGTATATTACCAAAGTATGAAGATGCAGGACTTTTTGTACTTATGAACAGCTGTTAGGCTGTGCATGCTTGCAAATCATAAGAGTGCTGTGTTCTGTTTCATTAGGAACTGTAAGTGGGGATACCATTTTTTTGCCCTATATGACTCTACTTTCTTGGTCGCCCAGTGCCCCTATTATTCTACTTAGACACCCCTACTTCATACCTCTCAACATCTTAGCCAAAAAAATCTGGACAAAGCCAAAAATAATGGGGAGACAAACCCCCAAAAATAGGGACAAATTTTAAATATTACTCTTATAAAGTTAGAAAGTGTTAGAATCAAAGGTCTTGTGATACCATGCATTTTCTGAAAGATATGAAGTCTGAAACTCAAATGCCTGTCATTATTTGGTGAATTCATTCCACACTGATTTGCCACAAAAAAAAAAAAAAAACACAAATGTTATGATAAATAAAATCTGTGAAAATCTGGACAGTTGGGAGATATGCCTTACTTTGATGCATGGGAGTGGATCTACCCTTTCCTAGGGAGGTGTTATCCTTTCAGGTGATGCATCTTTTAGCTGAGTAATGGGAGGTAACACATGAATGGTAAGTGGGTGTTGTGACGGTGTGAGGTACAAGGCAGTGGATGTGTAACATATGCCAGCCCAGCTAGCTGGAATATTTGAATATCAAACTGAATTGTACAGATGCTTGTGCTGAAAATGTATTTGTAAATTTACTTATGTTAAAAATATATCAAAGGTGTGTCCTGCTGGACAGAGGAAGAAATGTACATGCATTATTGTAGCTGTTGAAATGTATATATTGCAACAGAGGATACTGGAAGAGAAGAGGTTAATCTCAATCCACCTGACTCTGAAAAATAGTAAAAAATTAAATGACGTAGTTTAGGCCAAAACGATTATATCTTATAGTTCTCAATGCAGCCAGAGACAAAAAGTCTGTACTAGGAAGCTTTCTGCATTGTCTTTGGCGTAATCTAGTTATTCCTCTGGAAGGGTGTTGGTTTGAAATTGTTTTATGACTTCCAGGAGCTGCAGCAGATCTTAGCAATGCTCTCTGTGTATGTTATTACTGACACATATATACAAAATCCTGACAGCTTCTAGCCAAGGGGGTTAGCATGGGAACCAGAAGTCAGATGACTAGATGTATGTGGTGATGTTCTGTAATCCATCACTAAAAATTATATTTTAATACTAGGTGAGACTGAAGTCTCATAACAGTCTGTTTTTGTAACTTTACAAGGAAGAACGCGTCATCTACTTCATCTTGCCCTAATAAGTAATCAGGGAATAATAACTTTTGAGATCAGTCAGAAAAATATAGTGAAATTAGGTAAGTATTATTTTTTTGTAACTGTGTAAACATGTCCACCTGTGTTATTTTTAATATTTCCTGTGATTGAAACTCTGGTATTTATTGTAAATAGATATTTAGTATTTTCATGTTATTTTATTATTTATTATTAAATATATTTAAACTTTCATTGTGGCTGGTCCTTTAACCTTTGAGAGTACTTATATTTATTCTGTGGCACTGGGCCCACTACAGAAAGCCTTGCTGTTTGGTCAACATTACCATTTGTGTTAATATTAATTTCACTTAGTATAATTGGGTACCCTTGCAAGATCCTTAGAGTAACTGGCTTTGGATTGTCTGGTGGCAGTATAACTACCTTATAGTCAGGGCAGAAAGTGGCCAAACTATTAAATCTGTGCCAGCTTTTCTCAGGTGTGTGTGTGTGTGTGTGTGTGTGTGTGTGTGTGTGTGTGTGTGTGTGTGTGTGTGTGTGTGTGTGTGTGTATGTGTGTATGTGTGTGTATGTGTATGTGTGTGTGTGTGTGTGCATGTGTGTGTGTGTGTGTGTGTGTGTGTGTGTGTGTGTGTGTGTGTGTGTGTGTGTGTGTGTGTGTGTGTGTGTGTGTGTGTGTGTTTGTGTGTGTGTACAAATCAAATCTCGGAGTGTATTTGCCAGCTGTTTGGAGCAGGGACATAAAGCACTGGTTTCACAGAGAAGGTGCTGAGGACTCAACCCTACAGCTGTGCCAGTGGATAATTTTATTGGGGATCTGGAGAGAGAGAGAAAGAAACCAGCCCCCAGACTGCGTGTGTTCCCTGCATGCTCTTAAGGGAAATTGTGCTTGATGCATAGAGCTGCATCTGGAAATACTGGGTGTATCCATTCTTTTCCAAGTGAACATCCCTCTCCTGTGCCAGTAGTGTGGCTTCAGGCTCCTTGATTACTGGCCCAGAGTGGGGACACCACAGATGACATATTGCGGTAAGGATTTTTTTCTGATTTCCCTATTTTTATTTCCCTATAGTTAAGCAGTATACACTACAACTGGACTGGGTCCATGTGATAATGCATTGTCAGTTCTATCATATGTGCTGTATATTTCAGACATATTTTCATAAAACCCAGACAGAGTCCCTGGCTTTGTCTTTCACCGGTAATGTTGCCATACTGGTAGTTCCCTGTCCTTGCTCGGAGATAAAAGATCTGGCCAGTTGCTACACAGTTATAGTTTACCCACTCATTTCCTACAGCAATTGAGTTCACTGCCTGCATGCATATTGGCTGGTTCACTATCAGGATTTATCCAGGTGCCCCATGGTGTCAGCAGAACTAGGGTACTGGCATTGTCTGGCCCATAGAGGTGCAAAACAATCCCACATCTTTTGGTTGATCTTTCACATTTAACAAAACTTTGATACTGAAAATGGCAGGAAGGCTTCAAGACCACTTAAATACTCCCACCCTTCTACTCATTTGTGTAAATTGTTCTCCTCTCTGTAATGCTAGAAAAATTTTCCTCAGCCCAAGCCTCTGCTGAAAAAAACAGCCAAGGCCCATTTACACATTCTCAGCAAATGCATATAAATAAATAAAGAAAACAATTCTCCACAGTATACAAATGGATCCTGGGATTGGTTTTGGTTGTCCATGATAGGCAAACAGAACACTTGGACCTTGAAAATGATCAGAAAGCAAGGCGGTCTCAAGAAAGGATTCCCAGAGACCAAACGTTGATTATAGATTAGTCGGTGTTAATCACATCTACGGTACTGTCATTGTCATGCTGTACGAGATTCCCCTCGGATTGGTTTTCTGCCATATAAAGTGCACCGATCCAGATATGTGTCTTTGTAACCAATTTCCACATTTATAAGGACTTTAGGGATGAAGGACAATTTAAATTTTCAATTTGTTACATTGCTAAAGGGTAGTCATGCCTGCCACACATCCTTACATGTTCTTACTAGAGGTAGGATTTAAGTGCCACTGTTAAATTTCACTGTTCTCATCTCACATGTGTTGACGTTTAGAGATGTGTCTGCCTGCAACCCAGTGCCCTACTGCTACACCAGTGAAATTGATCCCAGTTTGTTATAACCAGTTTGTCCCAAGGTAGAGGGGAAATCTCTATGGAATATGAAGTAGAAGGCCAAATTATATCTTTGGGAAAGAGATCCACAATTGTATTGTTTATATGCTTTCATGAGTTGAATGGTCACAGGCATGTCTTGGGAAACCTGGGACGACTGTATACAATGACTGCTATCTCATGTTCAGTCATACTAGGGGAACAAAGGAAAAAGCATTGAGCGCTGCTCCCTGGATGTGTAAAATCTTGCATGATGAAGACCGCTGACTGGAAAGGATCTTCATTATAGGCACTGCTAGGAAGTTAAAATGACCCTCAGGGAAAGGCCTTGCCTCATGAGAATCCATTCCAAACTTAGCTGCCCAAATTCTACATTTAGACCAATAGGAGAAAATGTTGCCAAATTTGCTGTGATAGAAGAATTGCAAACATTATTAAGGCCGTTCCCCTTCCTTCCTTCCTTAAGACTGCCAGCAGAAAGAAACCCAAAAACAGTAATTTAACTGAAGGCTTGAAATAGGTATCTAAGAAGCTAACCTGCAGATCTTAGCATATATTTCATAAACAGCCCTGCAGATATAAACCAAAAATAGGTGGCACCATGTAGAGCTGATAATGACAACTACCCATCTTAAATGCACAAAGTCTCAGTGACGTTTTCTTAATTTGACATAGCAGGTAGGCATCCTTCATATCTGTGGAAAACATCCATTCTCCGTTGGATAGCAGGGGAATCTTTATATATCAGGAGTCCTCCAAAACTACATTATCAAGTAATATAGTTAATTCTGCTGAGTACCAGAATAGGCATTATGTCCGTAGTCTTTAATGGAACTAGACAGAAGACTGAGTAAAAAGAAAAGAAAAGTACATGCCTTGATGTTATTAGAAATCAGCTGGACTCTGTTTTGTACAGGTAACTGTCAAACATCCACTTGTCTACCATGTTCCTTTCCCGGGGAGAGGGGGCTAGCCAGTACTATTCCCCTCACCTCCTCTGTTTTCAAAATTAAGACAATGTGCAGACTCTTTGTGTTTCTTCTGAATCATGATGCTGTAGAGATCTGGAACCAGTTCCTACTACTTTGAGTTATAACATGCTTCAGCTCTGATACCAGGGTCATAGTTTTGAGTCACAGAAATGGTAGAATATTGTAGTTCTAAATGAAGAATTATGTATATAGGACTATCGTTGCAAATGTTTTCTGAAATGGAACTCCTGTAAAGATTGACAAGCTCTGCTCTTACATCATTGATATATTATAGTGAATGTCTGGCCCTACTTTCTGTACTACAGTTCAGAAGTCTGTGTTTGCAGTAGAAGTTATTACTAATTTATGTTACATACATTTGTTCACAAAGGTTTTAATTTTGCATAAGTTTCTTATTTTTATATTTACAGATTTTTGTGATTATTTCTTATGACTTCATATGCTACATGTCCTCACACCTTAACTTCACCATCCTCAATGGGGCTGATTTCAGATGTAGTTATCAGAAATGAATGAAAGCATGAACCTGGTATCTGTATCTCTTTCTGTATTAGCACTCATTCTGCAACTGCTGTATTAAGCATGTTATAGTGGACTTATGCTAAACTTTTGGGCAGCATGCCTGGCATATACATGCCTTTGCGATGGTCTGAGTCTTCTACTGACACTAAAACATATGAGTTATTACGAGTGGGATATGCAATGACTATGGGGATCCCTATCACTTTACTGAAGTTCCAAAACTCTGAAGACCATATGTGGCCGAGACCATATGCCCGAAGTGTTGGAACTCTGAACAGTTTCCATTGAGATCGCCGTATAGTGCGGAACTCGAGATTTGACATTTTCCTCACTGTAGTGTGATCTTGGAGTTGGTAGATTTAAGTAGCAGGGGGGGGGTCCCCTGCAAAAACTTAAAGGTAAGTTATTTTATTTTTTTTTTGCGTTTTCTTATTGTTTACAAAGTTCCAAAACTTAAGGCATATGGTCTTTGAAGATATGGAACTTCGATAAAGTGATAGGGATCCGACTATGGATATAGTCAGCTAGGTATTTGGCACTGGGATATCGCTTGTGGTTTTGTCAACTCTGAAATATTGCTTTCATCTAACAGTCACAACAAGGGGAGCCCCAATGAATCTACTGCAGGTCTGGTACTGATATGCTGTACAGTTTAATTTTAACATCTAGTTCCTCAACAATTACTAATTGGCATCTCTAGTGTCCTACTACATATTTATCCAAAAAGACTATAGTAGCCAGGAATTCTGTGGTGAAACCAGTGTGTCGAGTCCCATCATAAGTTATATCCATAATGATTTCAGTTCTCTTTTAGGTTTCAGTGATAACAATGTTGACACAGCTGTCCTGCACATTTCTGGTAGTCATATGGTTATAGCTCCTCTTTAAATGTCAGAGGTGCCCACAGTGACTTGCGTCTCCTTCAGACATTGGGGTATCCTCATTCACAGGTTTCCCAAAATTTGGGGTACCTGTTGATAACAAACTTTTATCCAGAGTTAAATCCATATGTTTTCAATAGGTATTTATATGGTGTATGTCAGATTATAAAAGTTGTGAAACTTCAAAATTCATAGGGCCGAGACCATATGATCGAAGTTGCAGAACTTTAAACAGTTAAAAAAAATTCTATTTTTAACATTTTTTCAGGGGGGGGGGGCAAGCTGCCCTGAACCCCCCACACTCCCTGCTAATTAAATATATCATCACCGATATCGCACTCCATTTTGGAAAAGGGTATATTTCCTGTTCTGAACTGTACTGCAATGTCCATTCAAAATGTTCGAAGTTTCAAAACTTCGATCACATGATCCCAACCATATGACTTTCGAAGGTTTTGAAACTTTGTTACTCTGATAGGGACCCATTTATATTGTAGTGGGCTCCTTCATAGTTCATGGTGTCTAAACTGCCTTTGGTCCATTTCACCCACACACTTTATTTATTTATTTGTCATTTGTTAACCGGGTTAGTCCAACTGAGCCAGTGGTCTATTTTCAGTGGAGACCCGAAGAGAAAAGCTCCAGACAGTTATTACAAAGTTACAAGAAAAGAAAAACATCTGATAATGAAATTTTATGCAAACATTAAAATAATGTGCTTCACATGAGAACATTAGAAATTTACAAAAGGCCTGAGAATGAAGTCTACATAAACATTACAATAATGTGCATAACATGCAGTACAAAAGTTAGAATATTTTTTGTTTTTGTTTTTAATCAACAAAAAGAAAAAGGGATGCAAATGAGATAGGACACTTCCAATAAGTGGGTGTTAAAAGTGTGAGAGGTAGTAAGGTGGTAAGGTGGGATTTAAGTGGGATCATTGCAGTGACAGGTGTTGGCATTTAGGAGAAAAGTTTTAAGTTTGGATTTAAAGAGATTTAACTTTAGAAATGATTCGGATGTTAAGGGGGAGTTTGTTCCATGCGTGGGAAATACTATATTTGTAAAGAGGTTTACCAATGTTTTTCTTTGGTATGTAGGTGTCCAGAAGGAGCTGTTAAGATCTGCAAATATTCTGTAAGGGGTATAATGTGATATTAATGAAGATACAGCAGGACAAAAAAGGGGTTTTAAGAGCAGAATATGAATCATTTGCAGCTGGGAGTGAAGCAGAGGAAGTCCAGCCACTGGAGTTGTTCTAGTGCATGGCAGTGATGAAATTTGTAGGGTTGGTTACTAGCAAATCTTGCAACACTATAGTATGATTGACAGAGCTTAACCAGAAGGGTAGACTGTAGATGTGAAAAGATGGAGGAGGCATAAAGTAAACATGGAAGGAGGAAAGCCTGAGATAGTTTCTGCCTAGAGTCGGGGGTAGGTATTTTTGATGTCTGTAGAATAGGCCGAGTTTTTGATTGGTCTTTTTGATGCAGTGCTGAATATGGGTATCAGATTTTAATCATTCATCGATAATAACACCAAGAAGTTTAGTATGTGGGTCAGGTTGTATGATAGTACTGTCGAGAGAAGAAATAGGGAAGGTTGTTTTGAGGTTAGAGAGGGTTTTTGGAAAAAAGAATTGTAGCTTTGTTTTTTTGGGATTTAGAATTAGTTGATTGTCGGTTAGCCATTTTTCTACAGATAGGAAGCTATGATGAGTAGTAGACAGGAGGTTAGAGAAACTCAGAGCAGGTAATAAGTGTAGAGTCGTCCACATAGTGTGTCGCTTTTTATGGTATTCATAGTGTCATAGGTTAAAGAAGGTTTTAGCGATAATCAGGGGCTAGGTATATTTGATGTCTGTAGAGTAGGCCAAGTTTTTGATTGTTTTTTTTGATATTTTTGAGGTTAGAGAGGGTTTTTGGAAAAAAACAGTTGCAGTTTTGTTTTTTGGGGATTTAGAATTAGTTAGTTGTTGGTTAGCTATTTTTCTACAGATAGGAAGTAGTAGACAGGAGGTGAGAGAAACTGTCAGAACAGGTAATAAGGGTAGAGTAATCCGCATATTGTGTCACTTTTTATGGTATTCATAGTGGCATAGGTTTAAGAAGGGTTTAGCGATAATCACACTTTATTACAGCACCTGCACCCCCCCGCATTGTAATGATGTATACATTGGCATGAAAGCCCTTCTCAGTTTCATTAGTCCTTAAACTTTTCTAATCATTTGCAGACCAATGCAGCACCCACAACATTATATTTATTGGAAATCAAATAGTTGTACTGAGTTGGGTGCTTTTCCGTAACATGAGCAAGGCACAAGGCAGTACAAATAACTCATGGCTTAGATATATATGTATGTATACGTAACTAAATAAAATGTCCGTACACAGTACAAACTACTTAAAACACTAAAATTAAATAGAAGACCAAATAATACCCTGCGACTATCCAAGGCTTTGAAAAAGGGCTGCCAAGCTGAAAAATATCCAAGTGTACAGATATATGAAATGAGGCTTTTATTAAATAATGCTACAGTTACAATTTATTCTGTAATCTAAGTATATCTCTACTACCCTCTACAGTTAACCGACCCATGAGACAGATTAAACTTCAGACTCAGAGAATTCCAAAACGCAGGTGAAAGAGTCAAAAGGCACTTATCCCCAGTCTTAACATTCTTCATCTGAGTTGAGATAATGGGTTTGAATGGGGAGCAAATAAATATGAAGCAAGCCGTGGCAGAAAGTTTGACAAAGAAGTGGGAAGCAGTCCATCAAAAGCAGTTTATATGGCAACTTAATCAATGTAAAATACACCTTTTCCTTATTCGGGAGTCACTCCACACTATTTTAATGCTTACAGTAGTGTTTGTATTTGGGAGTTACAGGAACAGATCAAGGAATTTTATTTTGAAGCAGCTGCAGGAAATAGGCACTGACATTTGGGAATGTGTCGTGTACACAATGGTCATTGTCAGGATGGGGCATTAATAGACCTTTACACAAAGCTCGATGGCACTGGACCCAGGGATACTGCTTATTTTGACACAAGTTTTGGTTCACTATGCAGCAATTCAGGCTGAAAGCTGAATAAAAGAGTGGTCAAGCTAGTCTCAGGTGATTGAATGACAACCTAGTTGTTATCCTCAAACATGCAAACTATTTGATGTGGACTTTTGCTTCTGAAATGCTATCATGCACCATCTGTGAACATTCAGAAAATCAGTCTGAAAGTGTGAAGAACTTTTGTGTACCATGTCTTGTCATAAATGTACCTAGATGTAGTCATAGCATAGCTGGAAACTGTCATCTACAGTTTCCTGGAGGTCCACCTATGACTATGCAATGTGTTATGACATGGTATGTATAACAGCAGTTGGCTGTCCCAGTGTTGTTCACCATCTTTGTGTACCATGTCACACATACTGCTAGTAAGTCAATACATTTTATACACATTTCTCAAAGGTGATGCTAGCAAAAAACAATTACATGTAGTGATTGTCTTTCTTCGCCTTTGCTAGAGCTGCTTCATAGACAAGCAGTTATCATCAAAATATACTTTGTTGTTCTTGCATCATCTAAGCCCTCGCCAGAGATATGAACAATTCTGTGTGATTATTTCTGCCAGATTTTACATAAGAATACAATTTTCCCCAAGGACCGGTCCTGCATTTCTTTTGAATGTGCTGTCAGAATTAATGAGAAACCAAGCATTTCAGTTTTATGCATAGTCCCAATTCCCCACCTAAACACTCAGGAACAGTTGCTAGCAAAAGTGTATAGCATTTTTGTAATGATTTGATATGTAGAAAACTGGCAAAAAAGAACTTGGTTATTTTTCTCTCATATCTGAAGAATGAAATCATTTCCAAGCGGAGCTTGTTTTTATGGATGACTACATGGAATTTGTTTGCTACAAATAGTCTATAAAAGCGTTTGTGTTCTGGAAGAAAGCCTATTCTATACTTACTAGAGCTAGAGCTGGCACATTTGTTTGCCATAGATTCTTGTCTCTTTGGAAATGTTAAGCCATGGTTTGCACTACTGGGAAGCAGCTGCCAAATATAATACTAACTGCAAGAACTGCCATGTTTTGGCAGTCTGAAGATGGAGGACTCTAGCCTTTTTGTTAATTTTCTTTTGATCTTCTACTACCAGATAGCATACAATTCAGTCCTTAGTGTTGTAGTGTTAAACTTTTGGAATATAGAGCTAAATCTTAAATTGCAGACACTTTGCAGAGTTTGCATGCTCTTCCCATGCTTGTTTCTGTGTGGGTGGGTGTTGTATTTGAGTTTCTGGTTTCCTACCATTCAAGGTGACTACCTACTCTGAGTGTATTGCATTTCATATTATGGGTTAGGACATTTCAGATACTTGTACAAGAAATCCATCCATCCACAATCTCTTTTCCCATTTTTGCACATGGGGTTGGGCTATCATTTCAACAGTGACAATCATCTAGAGCCAAGGTTTACACCATCAGGCAGCTAGCCCTGCCATGGTAATTCTTCCACATCACACAATAACATGCACACTCACATCTATGTCCAGTTTAGAGCGTCTAATCCACCTACAGCATATGTTTGGAATGTGGAAGGAAACTGGAGTACCTGGAGGAAGCCCACATGGACACAGGGAGGATATGCACACTCTGCACAGAAGGCACTCCAGTCGTAGATCAAACCAGGAACCTCTTGCTGTGAGGTGACAGCACTATCCACTGTGCCACTGTGCTTCCCATACATGTACAAGAAATGATTAAGTAAAAAATGATCAACTGTTTAGTGATGTATTATAACTGCCTCCCCAGATTTCATAGGTTCCAACACTGCTAAATGGTTAAGTGCCTTTTTTAGAGCCACATAATAGACCAGTGGAGGCTTCGTGAGTCAAACAGTGGACAGTACGAAGTAGCTCATTAACAACATCTATCCTTAATCTTCTGTACTAACTGTTAGATTTGTCTATGACTAACATGGATTTGTTCCCAACAGTATCCCTGGTGCAGTGAGGTATGGTATCATGACCTTGCATGAATAAAAATTAACATATGGTTTGTAATATTCATATTTATGGTCCTTCTGATATAATTATGATTCCTTTTTGTTGTGCTTATGCACATTTTATACAAATTGTTGGGAGTGTTCTTGCTATGAGAGAAGTAATTTCAGTGCTGAAGAAAACTTTTATTTTAATTTGCTTATCGCATAAAGGAGCTTTGTGTATGTTTATGCCAGATAATGAGACAATCCAGTGAGGGAGGTGAGACTAAACACAAACTACCTGGATTTTTAGGTCAATTTCAGTCCCTTGGGATGTAGGAGAACTTGCCATGGGTTATATAATGGCAGCAAATTCAGATCAAGACTGACCAGAGTAACTATAATTTCACAAAAACTGATTCCATGACAATGTGGCTCTTCTGCCACTTGGCAATGCTCATTTTTATCACTGGAAAATATCAAGTTATTCCTTCATTTATTTATTACTTATTAGATATCCACTTTTTATTCTCAGGGCCAGACTTGTGAGAGGATCTGGTGCTCTTGTAATTGAATGAGTGGAGTTTAAGGCAAAGAGCCTTTGGTGCATAATGTGATACCAGTGTATCACAGGACATACCCCCCCCCCACACACACACACACACCTATGAGTAATTTAAAGGCTTATTAATTCATTTATCAGCATATAATTTGGATATGGAAAACGACATGTCAGCAAAAATCAACACAGGGAAAGGCAGGATATGCAGACTCCATGTCAATGATATTTCAGTCAGGGATCAAACTGGACAACCAAGTACTGTGAGACAGAAAATCTATCTGCTATACTATTTTGGAGCTCAAAAGCTGGATTAACTTGCTAAAATTCTAGGTTTCCTTTTTGTTGCATAATTTTAGTCGTACAATATTAGACGTGTAACTGTCAATAAGAGTTACAAGGATGTCGTCTTGTTTTTTTTTTTTTAACCATCTTTAATCTTCGTTTCATTTAGTCAGATTTCTCTTATGGCAGTACCTTTTCTTCCAGGTTTAATCACAGCCATGCTGTTTTTGTTCATCTAAACATTTACCATACGAGAATTCATTCCAAACCAGATTTCAAAACACATACTACAAGCTCTAGAGCTCATTAATACATTCGTAACTATTCTCTTATATGATCTTAGGTTCATGTGTGTTTACTAGGCCAACGACCACAAGGGCCTTTTTAAGCCCAGCCATGCAACCCAAATCTCTGACTTCTGATACCCTTGATAAGTGTAAGCAGGGGCTTGGGAGATTAAACATTAATAAGCAGGGGCCAGGGAGATGAACCATTTACAGGTTGCCTGTGTCCATTAGAGACATAGGTGCCAAACCAGGGATGCATTTCCTGTTCTCTGTCCAGTTGTCCATGTTGCACTTGAATTGGGTTAGGGAGGAACTCTGCTTCACATGGATGGGGAGCCTGATCCAGAGATGGGGGTAGTCTCTGGGATATATCCCTGTTTCTCCAGGAAAGTTTTAAGTCTTTAGAACAGGTAATCATGGTGCTATTTGTTTTGTGGTTATGCAGAAGGTCCATCATAGTGGGGTCTGACAATGCCCTATATACCAGGCATATATCTCCCCTCAATGGTCTATAGGAGACAGAATACAGGAATAAGGCCTTGAGGTGGTCTGCATAGGCCATTTTACTTATGCTCTGTATTCTTTTAGGGAGGAACCTCTGTGGAGATTCCAATTGTTAGATATGCCTGGTTAAGTACATACAAAAAGGGGCACTGTACTCAATGATAGGTCTGATGAATGCCAAATACAGTGGAACAGTGACTTACATGCCATAACTTTGTCTATAAATTGCATGACATAAAATGATTTCCTTACTAATGTAGACACATGATGGTCAAAGACCAGATTACTGTCTGAGTGTGTCCCTAGGTCTCTGACAACTGAGTCAACTCTAAGGGTTGTGTTGTCAATATGATAGTTACTAGGGGTGGATGACTTCCTGAAGGATACTATTATGCATTTCTTGGCATTTAGTTTTAGGCCATGGCTCTAACAACAGAATCAGAAGGAATGATATGGAGAAAGCTGTAACTAGTGAAGTGAAATAAAGAACACAGTAGGAACATAGCCCTTCCTGGAGAACATTTGTGTCAATGTGACATTCAATGACAGCTCCTAATTTGCAATCATCTGCACATTTATTCAGCCAGAGACCACTGACATTGGCCTTGTCTTCAGAGAAGTAAATGCCAAAAAGGAGCATTCCAAGGACCAATTGCTGAGGAACTCCACTTATGACTGGCCTCTTTGTAGAGGTGGACTCCCCAGTTCTAACTTCCTGAGTCCTGTCTGTGAGCCATTTGCTTATCCACCGGGTGAAATATGGGTCACCATTCAGGTATTTTCAACTTTCACATGGTTTAAGCATTACATTAGCTATTTCTCACTTGCAGTCTTACTGCCTTTCAAATTTACATAGCGCTGCAGTTTTCTTCAATGTCTTAGCATTTTTGTATTGTTTTTGTTGAATACTAGAAACCTCCTGATCACAGATATCCTGGATATACACTTCCTAATGAATGTAGGCCCAATGTATATGTCTTAAAGGATTTTGAACACATTGTTTCTCACTGAAAATTATGTAAACATGGTTACTGCAATTGTTAGGCCATATCCACAATACCTTAATAAGTCATACTGTATTTAACTTAGTCAAAAGTAGTGTCCATGAATACTTATTACAGGTGAAGTCTGGTCAGATAATCTGTGTTATTAAGGTTTCTAATTCATTCTGGAAGTTAATACAAAAGCAAACATGGGTCATCTACATCTTCCTGCCTTCCAGAGCAGAACGAGAAATTAGATTGCTACTCACCGCGAAATTAGATTGCTACTTGCTGCATATGTTTACTTCGATGTATTGTGACACCTGACTCAGACAGGCAAATGCACTTCTCCATTTTAAATTGACTTACACGGTTAACTAGCAGCAACCCATTTGCATTTTTTACTGATATATGAAGACAAGAGAAAGGAAAAATTTGTGATAATGATGATAATAATAATAATCATAATAATAATGTTTAGAAAGCATTTGTTTGCAGGCCTGATTTCTCAAATGTAAATGCATCTAATGACAGTGAGAATAAGAAAAGATAAGAAAGAAATAGATTTTTCTGGGGATGGGATGGCTTTGCATATGCAACCAAAGCAAGAGGTATTAGAAAGGTGTGTTCCAAAGAGGAAGGAATTTTTATATATTTATTATTTTGTTGTATTTTTACTCCCAGACTGCTCTTGAAACATCCACAAAGATAAACTCCAGCCCACTTACAGACTGTAGTACTTAGATGTGGCTGTATCATTTTTGACAGTGTAACGACCTGATAGTACACAGGGCACAAGGCAGGATTCAGTTTGCCCAACACAGCTTGTAAGATTAATCTGACATGGTTGACATCACTTAATGGGAATTTCCCTGTATAGTTCTTACTGGGATGCTGGCAAATGACAAAACTGTGAATCTAGTGGTTTCCATCACTATTCTGGGAGGTATTTTAGCCAGTTTGTTTATCCCGTACAATGCAGGAGAGATATACTCCATCCATCAATCAGAGGCAGTTGATCACAAGAGATTTTGCCTTTCAGCCAGTTAATACACTTTGTTATCTTTGAGTTCCCTCACCGTACAAGGGCACTATACTGAACAGCGATGGCAGTGTTCTTGTGCTGTTCCTTTTGCAGGTTGCACACTGAGACAAATGCCAGCCATTCTGCTCAAATCTAGATCTTTAGTAGATCTACAATGTGTGTCATCTAACAACTACACTCAAGCATCTGCTATGTGACAGGAACAGCTAAAACAAAGACAGCTGTAGTTTCCCTTCACACTCATGACAGTTCTGAGTTTTATGTGTCTTCAGCCTTTCCTTTCTGTATCAAAGATATTGTAAGAAACAACAGAAAAGGGGATGCCAGATATCTTTAAAATAACAATGCCTATATCTAACATTTGTTAACTTGAATGAAGCTGACAGCTTCCACACCAGTGCTAGCTACAGTATGACAATGAAGCTGGTTCTTGGCAGTCTATGTTCTGATTATCCATGTTTCCAGTTTCTGAACCCGTAGGCATGAGGCTGACCTTTCCGGGTGAGTGCCAATAGGATTTTTCACTGTCTGATTCTGTTAAGAAGACACATAGAGTGAGAATCCCAGATTAGAGAAATGCATGGTTGGATAAAGGCAGAGTAAAATGATAGAAGTTAGTGTACAGTGTACAGTGTCTAGTTACTTAATTATGGTGTAGGCACTGCTTTCCTCTTACTGAAACTATATACCTGCTCCCTGTTCTCAAAGTAATTATACCCCTTTTGATTAGAAACCAGATCAGTAGTTATACATGTACAGACACAGACATAGACACATACAAACACACATGGTCTGGTGCCGGGAAGATTTCAGCATCCTTAGGAGTTCCAATTCCAGTTATTGGAACATGCACTGTAGCCACGCAAGCTGAAAGCCATCTGAGTTACAGCTTTTGCCACTAGTGTCATTTAGGAGGCTGACTGGCCGCAGTATCTTGCTTTCTGGTCTCCTGTGGTGTTTCCTGGAGATATGTGACTCGTGACATGAATTTACAATGTGCTCCTTTCCTTATCTGTAGTGTTTGTGGTT
This sequence comes from Protopterus annectens, assembly GCF_019279795.1. Taxonomy (NCBI): domain Eukaryota; kingdom Metazoa; phylum Chordata; order Ceratodontiformes; family Protopteridae; genus Protopterus; species Protopterus annectens. The sequence continues at coordinate 1,273,358,142 of NC_056741.1, read as the reverse complement.
GGTTAGAAGCGTGTGTGTGCCCACATTGAGCCTATACTCTTAGCACTGTTAACACCCACTGGTGTCTGACATTTTGAGATCCTGCAATGGCTTTCTTGTCTTGTCACTAGTGGTGGTCATTAAAATATGGGGTTGTATGTCTGTGATAATACTGACATTGGTTCTCTCTTATGTCACTGCTGGCAGCTTTGGGGAGTCAGGGAACACTCCCTGCAAATTTCCTCTGTTGCTAGTGGCTCCTACTGGTAAGAGACCAATTGTGTTCTTACTGTATTCTTTATTTCATTTCACTAGTTACAGCTTTTTGCATATCATTCCTTCTGACTGCTAAGCTGACAACTTTTTATTTGTTTCACACTTTCATCTGGGAAACATAGTGTTCTGCATTCAAATTAGAGGTGAGGGTCTTGCACTCATGGAATCCTTAATGTTCCTTTTCTCTTTACATTGTTGCTTGACCTAGAGTTTTGCAGTTTTTCATCTGGTTCATTTTACTTGTGCACTTTCTTGCACCTTGACCACAACCATCTTCCCATTGTGCAAGAACTACACTTGGAGGAATCATTGGCTGTCAGTAAGTGCAGTTTGCTTTATTCTGTAGAGAAAAAGGAATGCAAAAAACATGTCCTCACTGGGAAAGTGTGCAGTCAATTAACCATTAGAAATTTGTTGCAGCATTTTTCTGACATGAAAATGCTGATCTTATCACTGTACTATTAATAATTTACTATGAAAATATTGTTAGACTATCAGTTTCACAGCAACTAGATGACTGTTCTGTTTATCCAATGTCATTTATCTATCTACCTATCTATGTATCTATCCATCCTTTGTAGACCAGATTACTCCCAGTAGACTGTTGGCCTCTTTGCTGGCCTGAGATGGTATTTATACTAAGAGAAGTGTAGCCAGGACATCAGGGAATTTCCCCTACTCTTTGGAGCTGCTAGATGGTGCCAGAGGTCTCCTACAGCAGCAAGGAAGAGGACTAAGGGAAACAGCAGCATGGAGAAGGAGAGAAAAGCTATGGAGCATTTGGAGGTAGTAAATGAGCTCACCATAGATAACTAGATCTCGGTGTTCATAGCAAGAGGGTTGGAGTTTATCTGAATGGAAAATCTATCTGCTGTTAACTGCAAAAACAAGTATTGCTCTGAATTATGTTGCACTTCATGAGCTGTATTTGTTGAACTGCTGCTGTGTTTTTACTTCTGCACCTCATACTCACTGTGTTTCTGCATTTTAGCATAGGCTAGATTCAGATCTGATGAATTTAGATTGTTTGTTGACACCTAAGCTCTGAAACCAGCCAGCTTAAATTAAGAGGTCCCCCCTTGCACCTTGTGACAAAAGCATGCAGCCAGGGACCATTCTAAGTTGGAGTTTGCTGCAGAAGGCTCTGTGTGGCTTTTCTGATTGACTGTTTGGGCTAAATCTGTTCTCTGATTGGTTGTTTGGTGAAAATCTGTTCTCCAATTATTAGTTTGGGTTAAATCTGTTTAAACTCGCCTGTATCTAAACCTCATGTTTCTGCAGTTTTGCACAGTGCATAGCAATGTGCAGTGGGGATTACCACTGGTGATTATAGACACAGACTTCTTGTTTGTTAATTTTCCCTTAGTACATTGCTTCTGCTCCATCAGAGATTTCTTGTGATTCTGTTTCATTGTCTGGAGAAACATTTAGCATAGCTTCTGAGGTACCAACACAAGTCTCACCCAATAGCCCTTAGTAATTTAGACAACTTCTCCACTCCATCTACCTCACCTGGTCTTTCCTGTCCTCTACCTGTTTCTTACCACATTACGTTACCTAACTGCACTCACTGGAAGCAGTCCTTACTCTGGAAGATGCTGACATATATGCAGTCACAGAGACCTGGTTTTAGTTCATGGAAAGCATCCCAGCCATACCGGGTTATAATTACTTCCACACATTCAGACTACAAACTGAAGGTGTGAGAACTAAAGGAGGTGGTGTATCAATATTCATCCAAGATAAATACACCTCTAGATTGGTTAAACAGAGTTACCCCCTTGAATTTCCCCAGATGTAATTGACTGTTGGTAAGACCACTGTTCAAGTCATTGCCAGCTATAGGACCACCTCCATGAACCAGAACACACAGTCAGCCTACTTGGATCTACTTGAGTCGATCAAGATACAACCGAACACCCTGGTTTTGGGAGACTTTAATTACCCATCCATGGGTTAATTATACATGTACTAACACACTTACCAAATTTTTCGTGGACTTCATTAACTCCAGTGCCCTGGATCAGTTGGTTGACACCCCCACAAGGGACTGAAACATTTTGGATATGGTTCTCACCAAACATGGGGGATCATTGCACCCCTCAAAGTGTGTGGCCTTCCCTGGTGAAGTCTGACAACACATCAGTCTCTTTGGAGGTAACAATAACACCAGACCCCCCCTCCCCTTGTATCAACCAGACTAAACAACTTCTCCAAGGCCAACAACTTCTTGTGAGATAGCATAAATAGCTTCATTGCCCCTCCCCTGACAGATGGAAAGGACACCTATGTTGGGATTTACACCAACATCTACACAATTGTATTACCTCCACCATACCTGATAGGACCAAAGCAAGATCCTCAAGGAAGAACAAACCTGCCTGGTGGACATCAGCCATAAATAGGGTATATAATAAGAGGAAGCAATTGCTGTCTAAGAGTAGGAAGGAGCAGTCTTAAACCTGGAAGCACTCCCTCCTCAACTTATGTAAGCAAACAGGACATCTATTAAAGTCCTCTAAAGCTAACTATGAATCCAAATTATCATCCTTAGCTAAGGATAACCATAAGGCATTCTTTAATTACATCTGTAACCTCAAAGGAACAGCCCAGATTTTTGCAGAACTTATAGTTAATGATACTACATATACAAAACCTGCGGATATAGCTAACCTGCAGGCTGACAGGTTCAGTGAAAACTTCAATCCCCTGGCCCTGCCACATATACCCCAAAGCATCCCTACCTAGTATATCTAAGGAGCAGGTCTTAAATGCCCTCTTCAAGGCCATAAACACTGCCTCTATGGGACCAGTTAACATCCCTGGCTGCATTTTAAATGGATTAAAATATCAATTAGCAACACCGTCAGGTTTTCTCTTTAATCACAGCCTCAGCACTGGTTTTGTCCCTGCTGAATGGAAATCTGCTACCATCATCCGTTTGTTGAAAGGGGGTGCATCCACTGACCCTGGGAACTATAGACCCATAAGCCTAACAAGCCCTATCCAAGGCTATGGATTGAATTATCATGGTTCTTATCAACAAAGATATAGGTAATCTCCAAATGCTTGACCCTACCCAGTTTGGCTTTGTCAAAGGGAGATTGTGCCTGTTAAACTTGGTGGACTTATTTGAGACAGTCACCAAAGCCCCCATTCAGACATTATTGATAAATTCACCAAGCTAGGTGTCAACAAGTATATCTTCAGGTGGGTTGCAAACTGGTTCACCGACAGAGCACATACAGTAAAAATAGGAGAGACCACCTCCTCAAGCAGAATAATAACCAGTGGTGTCCCACGGGGATCTGTTCTGGGTCTCCTACTGTTCAGAATCTACTTCTCTGAAGTACAGGCAAAAACAAAAGCTCTGTGGCTGACAAAACTTGCCAATAATTACAAATGGGACCGGTCACTGAGTCCTCTAACGATGTCAGTATCCTGCAGGAGGAACTTACACAGACTAATGTTTGGTGCCAAAGTCATGGACGTAAACTCAATGCAAAAAAAGAAATCATCATTCTCTTTGGCAAGGGTTATGTTCCTGCAAACTACTACATCAATAGCAATAGCCTAAGCATACAATCAGTTGTGGGAGACTTGGGCATGCAGGTTGATAGCAACCTTATCTTTGATCACCATGTCTCCACTGTGGTAAGAAGGGCATTCTACGTTGCTCATCTCATAAGTAAGGGCATTGTCTCTAGAACAAAGCAGGTTATAACCCCCCATACTCTTCCATCATTAGACCAATAGAGTACAATGCTCCCTTTGGTATGTACCTCACCAAATGCCTGCTGCAGTAGGAAAGACCGCAAAGATTTCTTATAAAAAAGATTCATGGTCTTCAGCATATGTCATATGTGGACAGACTGAAATAACTGTCACTTTACTCTGTGTCATACAGACTTCTCAGAGGCGACCCTGGCCTATTGGAAATGCTGTGCATTTGTAAGTCAAATGGTACTTGTCAGTCATTCCAAGGACCTTAACCTGGTTGTGACATTTATTTATTTATTTATTTGACATTTGTTAACTGGGTTAGTCCAACTGGGCAACAGCCCTTTTTCAGCAGAGGCCCAAGGAGAAAAGCTCCAGTTGTACTAGCAAAAAAGGTACATACATGAAATACTATGACATAATAAAACAGAGAATAAAAGTAATTACATACAAATCACATACAAGAATTTAACAAGAAAAATGCTCAGGGTAAACACTAACATTTATACAAGGCAAAAAGTTTGTAGTACAGCCTATTGTTAGGAGTTGGAGTAGGATTTATATTGAGGAAGGTAACAGTGAGAATGTGTTTGGAGGTAGAAGCTGGAAGAAATGTTGTGTATCATTAGGGTTAAGGAGAGGTTAGGAGTATTGCTGGGGAGGGAAGTTTAAGTTGGGCATAAGCATGGCCATGAGTTTAGCATGCTGTCTTTTAGAGATTTTTTGAAGCCGTTAATGGTAGAGATCATTCTTAAACATAGAGGCAGTTTATTCCATGCATTTGCAACAGAGTGATTGTATTGGAGTTTGCCTATGTTTTTATTGGGCTTATAAATTTCCAATAGAAATTGCTGGAGAGGCAGATTTGTCAAACAGAGGTTTCCTCATCTCTGGAACAAACTGTCAATAAAGTCTCTCATTGACCCTTACTCAAGTGAAATTTAGAAGACTGGATGGGAAACCATACATTCACCCTGGAAGTTCCACCTGTATCCCCCTTGGATAGGGGTAATAGGTGTTCATTCTGTGTCTGTTCGAAACAGACACTCTTGGGAACAAGGGCTGTACTTGGTTACACTTGTAAGGGCTTTAAAGCCATTAGCCTAGTAACTGACTATGACCTATTATTGTATGAGAATTTGGGGGAAACAATGTTCAATAAGGTGTTTCAGAATGTAGATAAAGATTTCTGTATGGTGGATGATACAAATGAGCAGCACTTAGCTGTGCCAATGGAAAATAAAGTAAGTGAGTATGTTGAAGTGGTGCAGACAGCAGAACTGGCATCAGAAGGGCTTGTGGGTGATAATCTGTTGAAAATAATTGAGCAGGATGATATACGTCTCAGTTCAGGTGTTTCATGGGGTGAGATGGCAGATAACTTGTTTGGAAGTGCTGAGAATGTTAATGTAGAGAAGGTACAAAGGAGCCAGGAAATGAGGCAGCAGAAAATACAGCAGTAAAAGAAAATAAAAGAGGACAGCAGCAACAAACTGTAGACAAGTCTAGTTCTGTGACAGCAGAGAAAGCAGTAATTAAAACCAATGGGACAGTAACAGCAGGCATAAAAGGACAGCAGCAACAAACTGTAGACAAGTCTAGTTCTGTGACAGCAGAGAGAGCAGTAATTACAACCAATGAGACAGTAACAGCAGGCATAAAAGGACAGCAGCAGCAAACTGTAGACACGTCTAGTTCTGTCACAGCAGAGAAAGCAGTAATTAAAACCAATGAGACAGTAACAGCAGGCATAAAAGGACAGCAGCAGCAAACTGTAGACACGTCTAGTTCTGTGACAGCAGAGAAAGCAGTGATTACAACCAATGGGACAGTAACAGCAGGCATAAAAGGACAGCAGCAACAAACTGTCGACACGTCTAGTTTTGTGACAGCAGAAAGAGCAGTAATTACAACCAATGAGACAGTAACAGCAGGCATAAAATGACAGCAGCAACAAACTGTTGACAAGTCTAGTTTTCTGACAGCAGAGAAAGCAGTAATTAAAACCAGTGGGACAGTAACAGCAGGCATAAAAGGACAGCAGCAACAAACTGTAGACAAGTCTAGTTCTGTGACAGCAGAGAAAGCAGTAATTACAACCAATGAGACAGTAACAGCAGGTATAAAAGGACAGCAGCAACAAACTGTAGACAAGTCTAGTTCTGTGACAGCAGAGAAAGCAGTAATTAAAACCAATGCGACAGTAACAGCAGGCATAAAATGACAGCAGCAACAAACTGTAGACAAGTCTAGTTTTCTGACAGCAGAGAAAGCAGTAATTAAAACCCGTGGGACAGTAACAGCAGGCATAAAAGGACAGCAGCAACAAACTGTAGACAAGTCTAGTTCTGTGACAGCAGAGAAAGCAGTAATTACAACCAATGAGACAGTAACAGCAGGCATAAAAGGACAGCAGCAGCAAACTGTAGACAAGTCTAGTTCTGTGACAGCAGACAAAGCAGTAATTAAAACCAATGAGACAGTAACAGCAGGCATAAAAGGACAGCAGCAACAAACTGTAGACAAGTCTAGTTCTGTGACAGCATACAAAGCAGTAATTAAAACCAATGGGATAGTAACAGCAGGCATAAAAGGACAGCAGCAACAAACTGTAGACAAGTCTAGTTCTGTGACAGCAGAGAGAACAGTAATTACAACCAATGAGACAGTAACAGCAGGCATAAAAGGACAGCAGCAACAAACTGTAGACAAGTCTAGTTCTGTGACAGCAGAGAGAGCAGTGATTACAACCAATGAGACAGTAACAGCAGGCATAAAAGGACAGCAGCAACAAACTGTAGACAAGTCTAGTTCTGTGACAGCAGAGAGAGCAGTAATTAAAACCAATGGGGCAGTAACAGCAGGCATAAAAGGACAGCAGCAGCAAACTGTAGACAAGTCTAGTTCTGTGACAGCAGAGAGAGCAGTAATTACAACCAATGAGACAGTAACAGCAGGCATAAAAGGACAGCAGCAACAAACTGTAGACAAGTCTAGTTCTGTGACAGCAGAGAGAGCAGTGATTACAACCAATGAGACAGTAACAGCAGGCATAAAAGGACAGCAGCAACAAACTGTAGACAAGTCTAGTTCTGTGAGAGCAGAGAGAGCAGTAATTAAAACCAATGGGACAGTAACAGCAGGCATAAAAGGACAGCAGCAACAAACTGTAGACATGTCTAGTTCTGTGACAGAAGAGAAAGCAGTAATTACAACCAATGGGACAGTAACAGCAGGCATAAAAGGACATCAACAAACTGTAGACAAGTCTAGTTCTGTGACAGCAGAGAAAGCAGTAATTACAACCAATGGGACAGTAACAGCAGTCATAAAAGGACAGCAGCAGCAAACTGTAGACATGTCTAGTTCTGTGACAGCAGAGAGAGCAGTAATTACAAGCAATGGGACAGTAACAGCAGGCATAAAAGGACAGCAGCAGCAATCTGTAGACACATCTAGTTCTGTGACAGCAGAGAGAGCAGTAATTACAACCAAAAGGACAGTAACAGCAGGCATAAAAGGACAGCAGCAGCAGACTGTAGACAAGTCTAGTTCTGTGACAACAGAGAAAGCAGTAATTAAAACCAATGGGACAGTAACAGCAGGCATAAAAGGACAGCAGCAACAAACTGTAGGTAAGTCTAGTTCTGTGACAGCAGAGAGAGCAGTAATTACAACCAATGAGACAGTAACAGCAGGCATAAAAGGACAGCAGCAGCAAACTGTAGACACGTCTAGTTCTGTGACAGCAGAGAAAGCAGTGATTAAAACCAATGAGACAGTAACAGCAGGCATAAAAGGACAGCAGCAGCAAACTGTAGACAAGTCTAGTTCTGTGACAGCAGAGAGAGCAGTAATTAAAACCAATGGGACAGTAACAGCAGGCATAAAAGGACAGCAGCAGCAAACTGTAGACACGTCTAGTTCTGTGACAGCAGAGAAAGCAGTAATTAAAACCAATGGGACAGTAACAGCAGGCATAAAAGGACAACAGCAAACTGTAGACAAGTCCATTTCTGTGAGAGCAGAGAAAGCAGTAATTACAACCAATGAGACAGTAACAGCATTCATAAAAGGACAGCAGCAGCAAACTGTAGACACGTCTAGTTCTGTGACAGCAGAGAAAGCAGTAATTAAAACCAATGGGACAATAACAGCAGGCATAAAAGGACAGCAGCAGCAAACTGTAGACACGTCTAGTTCTGTGACAGCAGAGAGAGCAGTAATTACAACCAATGGGACAGTAACAGCAGGCATAAAAAGACAGCAGCAGCAAACTGTAGACAAGTCTAGTTCTGTGACAGCAGAGAAAGCAGTAATTAAAACCAATGGGACAGTAACAGCAGGCATAAAAGGACAGCAGCAACAAACTGTAGACAAGTCTAGTTCTGTGACAGCAGAGAGAGCAGTAATTACAACCAATGAGACAGTAACAGCAGGCATAAAAGGACAGCAGCAGCAAACTGTAGACACGTCTAGTTCTGTCACAGCAGAGAAAGCAGTAATTAAAACCAATGAGACAGTAACAGCAGGCATAAAAGGACAGCAGCAGCAAACTGTAGACACGTCTAGTTCTGTGACAGCAGAGAAAGCAGTGATTACAACCAATGGGACAGTAACAGCAGGCATAAAGGACAGCAGCAACAAACTGTCGACACGTCTAGTTTTGTGACAGCAGAAAGAGCAGTAATTACAACCAATGAGACAGTAACAGCAGGCATAAAATGACAGCAGCAACAAACTGTTGACAAGTCTAGTTTTCTGACAGCAGAGAAAGCAGTAATTAAAACCAGTGGGACAGTAACAGCAGGCATAAAAGGACAGCAGCAACAAACTGTAGACAAGTCTAGTTCTGTGACAGCAGAGAAAGCAGTAATTACAACCAATGAGACAGTAACAGCAGGCATAAAAGGACAGCAGCAACAAACTGTAGACAAGTCTAGTTCTGTGACAGCAGAGAAAGCAGTAATTAAAACCAATGCGACAGTAACAGCAGGCATAAAATGACAGCAGCAACAAACTGTAGACAAGTCTAGTTTTCTGACAGCAGAGAAAGCAGTAATTAAAACCCGTGGGACAGTAACAGCAGGCATAAAAGGACAGCAGCAACAAACTGTAGACAAGTCTAGTTCTGTGACAGCAGAGAAAGCAGTAATTACAACCAATGAGACAGTAACAGCAGGCATAAAAGGACAGCAGCAGCAAACTGTAGACAAGTCTAGTTCTGTGACAGCAGACAAAGCAGTAATTAAAACCAATGAGACAGTAACAGCAGGCATAAAAGGAAAGCAGCAACAAACTGTAGACAAGTCTAGTTCTGTGACAGCATACAAAGCAGTAATTAAAACCAATGGGATAGTAACAGCAGGCATAAAAGGACAGCAGCAACAAACTGTAGACAAGTCTAGTTCTGTGACAGCAGAGAGAGCAGTAATTACAACCAATGAGACAGTAACAGCAGGCATAAAAGGACAGCAGCAGCAAACTGTGGACACATCTAGTTCTGTGACAGCAGAGAGAGCAGTAATAACAACCAATGAGACAGTAACAGCAGGCATAAAAGGACAGCAGCAACAAACTGTAGACAAGTCTAGTTCTGTGACAGCAGAGAGAGCAGTGATTACAACCAATGAGACAGTAACAGCAGGCATAAAAGGACAGCAGCAACAAACTGTAGACAAGTCTAGTTCTGTGACAGCAGAGAGAGCAGTAATTAAAACCAATGGGGCAGTAACAGCAGGCATAAAAGGACAGCAGCAGCAAACTGTAGACAAGTCTAGTTCTGTGACAGCAGAGAGAGCAGTAATTACAACCAATGAGACAGTAACAGCAGGCATAAAAGGACAGCAGCAACAAACTGTAGACAAGTCTAGTTCTGTGACAGCAGAGAGAGCAGTGATTACAACCAATGAGACAGTAACAGCAGGCATAAAAGGACAGCAGCAACAAACTGTAGACAAGTCTAGTTCTGTGAGAGCAGAGAGAGCAGTAATTAAAACCAATGGGACAGTAACAGCAGGCATAAAAGGACAGCAGCAACAAACTGTAGACATGTCTAGTTCTGTGACAGAAGAGAAAGCAGTAATTACAACCAATGGGACAGTAACAGCAGGCATAAAAGGACATCAACAAACTGTAGACAAGTCTAGTTCTGTGACAGCAGAGAAAGCAGTAATTACAACCAATGGGACAGTAACAGCAGTCATAAAAGGACAGCAGCAGCAAACTGTAGACATGTCTAGTTCTGTGACAGCAGAGAGAGCAGTAATTACAAGCAATGGGACAGTAACAGCAGGCATAAAAGGACAGCAGCAGCAATCTGTAGACACATCTAGTTCTGTGACAGCAGAGAGAGCAGTAATTACAACCAAAAGGACAGTAACAGCAGGCATAAAAGGACAGCAGCAGCAGACTGTAGACAAGTCTAGTTCTGTGACAACAGAGAAAGCAGTAATTAAAACCAATGGGACAGTAACAGCAGGCATAAAAGGACAGCAGCAACAAACTGTAGGTAAGTCTAGTTCTGTGACAGCAGAGAGAGCAGTAATTACAACCAATGAGACAGTAACAGCAGGCATAAAAGGACAGCAGCAGCAAACTGTAGACACGTCTAGTTCTGTGACAGCAGAGAAAGCAGTGATTAAAACCAATGAGACAGTAACAGCAGGCATAAAAGGACAGCAGCAGCAAACTGTAGACAAGTCTAGTTCTGTGACAGCAGAGAGAGCAGTAATTAAAACCAATGGGACAGTAACAGCAGGCATAAAATGACAGCAGCAGCAAACTGTAGACACGTCTAGTTCTGTGACAGCAGAGAAAGCAGTATTTAAAACCAATGGGACAGTAACAGCAGGCATAAAAGGACAACAGCAAACTGTAGACAAGTCCATTTCTGTGAGAGCAGAGAAAGCAGTAATTACAACCAATGAGACAGTAACAGCATTCATAAAAGGACAGCAGCAGCAAACTGTAGACATGTCTAGTTCTGTGACAGCAGAGAAAGCAGTAATTAAAACCAATGGGACAGTAACAGCAGGCATAAAAGGACAGCAGCAGCAAACTGTAGACACATCTAGTTCTGTGACAGCAGAGAAAGCAGTGATTACAACCAATGGGACAGTAATAGCAGGCATAAAAGGACAGCAGCAACAAACTGTAGACAAGTCTAGTTTTGTGACAGCAGAGAAAGCAGTAATTAAAACCAGTGGGACAGTAACAGCAGACATAAAAGGACAGCAGCAACAAACTGTAGACAAGTCTAGTTCTGTGACAGCATAGAAAGCAGTAATTACAACCAATGGGACAGTAACAGCAGGCATAAAAGGACAGCAGCAAACTGTAGACAAGTCTAGTTCTGTGACAGCAGACAAAGCAGTAATTAAAACCAATGAGACAGTAGCAGCAGGCATAAAAGGACTCCAGCAGCAAACTGTAGACAAGTCTAGTTCTGTGGCAGCAGACAAAGCAGTAATTAAAACCAATGAGACAGTAACAGCAGGCATAAAAGGACAGCAGCAACAAACTGTAGACAAGTCTAGTTCTGTGACAGCAGAGAGAGCAGTAATTAAAACCAATGAGACAGTAACAGCAGGCATAAAAGGACAGCAGCAACAAACTGTAGACAAGTCTAGTTCTGTGACAGCAGAGAAAGCAGTCATTAAAACCAACGGGCAGTAACAGCAGGCATAAAAGGACAGCAGCAAACTGTAGACAAGTCTAGTTCTGTGACAGCAGAGAAAGCAGTAATTACAACCAATGAGACAGTAACAGCAGGCATAAAAGGACAGCAGCAACAAACTGTAGACAAGTCTAGTTCTGTGACAGCAGAGAAAGCAGTAATTACAACCAATGAGACAGTAACAGCAGGCATAAAAGGACAGCAGCAACAAACTGTAGACAAGTCTAGTTCTGTGACAGCAGAGAAAGCAGTAATTAAAACCAATGAGATAGTAACAGCAGGCATAAAAGGACAGCAGCAACAAACTGTAGACAAGTCTAGTTCTGTGACAGCAGAGAAAGCAGTAATTAAAACCAATGGGACAGTAACAGCAGGCATAAAAGGACAACAGCAAACTGTAGACAAGTCTAGTTCTGTGACAGCAGAGAAAGCAGTAATTACAACCAATGAGACAGTAACAGCAGGCATAAAAGGACAGCAGCAACAAACTGTAGACAAGTCTAGTTCTGTGACAGCAGAAAGAGCAGTAATTACAACCAATGGGACAGTAACAGCAGGCATAAAAGGACAGCAGCAAACTGTAGACAAGACTAGTTCTGTGACAGCAGACAAAGCAGTAATTAAAACCAATGAGACAGTAACAGCAGGCATAAAAGGACAGCAGCAACAAACTGTAGACAAGTCTAGTTCTGTGACAGCAGAAAAAGCAGTAATTAAAACCAATGGGACAGTAACAGCAGGCATAAAAGGACAGCACCAACAAACTGTAGACAAGTCTAGTTCTGTGACAGCAGAGAGAGCAGTAATTACAACCAATGAGACAGTAACAGCAGGCATAAAATGACAGCACCAACAAACTGTAGAGAAGTCTAGTTTTGTGACAGCAGAGAAAGCAGTAATTAAAACCAATGAGACAGTAACAGCAGGCATAAAAGGACAGCAGCAACAAACTGTAGACAAGTCTAGTTCTGTGACAGCAGACAAAGCAGTAATTAAAACCAATGAGACAGTAGCAGCAGGCATAAAAGGACAGCAGCAGCAAACTGTAGACAAGTCTAGTTCTGTGGCAGCAGACAAAGCAGTAATTAAAACCAATGAGACAGTAACAGCAGGCATAAAAAGACAGCAGCAACAAACTGTAGACAAGTCTAGTTCTGTGACAGCAGAGAGAGCAGTAATTAAAACCAATGAGACAGTAACAGCAGGCATAAAAGGACAGCAGCAACAAACTGTAGACAAGTCTAGTTCTGTGACAGCAGAGAAAGCTGTAATTAAAACCAACGGGACAGTAACAGCAGGCATAAAAGGACAGCAGCAAACTGTAGACAAGTCTAGTTCTGTGACAGCAGAGAAAGCAGTAATTACAACCAATGAGACAGTAACAGCAGGCATAAAAGGACAGCAGCAACAAACTGTAGACAAGTCTAGTTCTGTGACAGCAGAGAAAGCAGTAATTACAACCAGTGAGACAGTAACAGCAGGCATAAAAGGACAGCAGCAACAAACTGTAGACAAGTCTAGTTCTGTGACAGCAGAGAAAGCAGTAATTAAAACCAATGAGATAGTAACAGCAGGCATAAAAGGACAGCAGCAACAAACTGTAGACAAGTCTAGTTCTGTGACAACAGAGAAAGCAGTAATTAAAACCAATGGGACAGTAACAGCAGGCATAAAAGGACAACAGCAAACTGTAGACAAGTCTAGTTCTGTGACAGCAGGGAAAGCAGTAATTACAACCAATGAGACAGTAACAGCAGGCATAAAAGGACAGCAGCAACAAACTGTAGACAAGTCTAGTTCTGTGACAGCAGAAAGAGCAGTAATTACAACCAATGGGACAGTAACAGCAGGCATAAAAGGACAGCAGCAAACTGTAGACAAGTCTAGTTCTGTGACAGCAGAGAAAGCAGTAATTACAACCAATGAGACAGTAACAGCAGGCATAAAAGGACAGCAGCAACAAACTGTAGACAAGTCTAGTTCTGTGACACCAGAGAAAGCAGTAATTACAACCAATGAGACAGTAACAGCAGGCATAAAAGGACAGCAGCAACAAACTGTAGACAAGTCTAGTTCTGTGACAGCAGAGAAAGCAGTAATTAAAACCAATGAGATAGTAACAGCAGGCATAAAAGGACAGCAGCAACAAACTGTAGACAAGTCTAGTTCTGTGACAGCAGAGAAAGCAGTAATTAAAACCAATGGGACAGTAACAGCAGGCATAAAAGAACAACAGCAAACTGTAGACAAGTCTAGTTCTGTGACAGCAGAGAAAGCAGTAATTACAACCAATGAGACAGTAACAGCAGGCATAAAAGGACAGCAGCAACAAACTGTAGACAAGTCTAGTTCTGTGACAGCAGAAAGAGCAGTAATTACAACCAATGGGACAGTAACAGCAGGCATAAAAGGACAGCAGCAAACTGTAGACAAGTCTAGTTCTGTGACAGCAGACAAAGCAGTAATTAAAACCAATGAGACAGTAACAGCAGGCATAAAAGGACAGCAGCAACAAACTGTAGACAAGTCTAGTTCTGTGACAGCAGAAAAAGCAGTAATTAAAACCAATGGGACAGTAACAGCAGGCATAAAAGGACAGCACCAACAAACTGTAGACAAGTCTAGTTCTGTGACAGCAGAGAGAGCAGTAATTACAACCAATGAGACAGTAACAGCAGGCATAAAAGGACAGCACCAACAAACTGTAGAGAAGTCTAGTTTTGTGACAGCAGAGAAAGCAGTAATTAAAACCAATGAGACAGTAACAGCAGGCATAAAAGGACAGCAGCAACAAACTGTAGACAAGTCTAGTTCTGTGACAGCAGACAAAGCAGTAATTAAAACCAATGAGACAGTAGCAGCAGGCATAAAAGGACAGCAGCAGCAAACTGTAGACAAGTCTAGTTCTGTGGCAGCAGACAAAGCAGTAATTAAAACCAATGAGACAGTAACAGCAGGCATAAAAGGACAGCAGCAACAAACTGTAGACAAGTCTAGTTTTGTGACAGCAGAGAAAGCTGTAATTAAAACCAACGGGACAGTAACAGCAGGCATAAAAGGACAGCAGCAAACTGTAGACAAGTCTAGTTCTGTGATAGCAGAGAAAGCAGTAATTACAACCAATGAGACAGTAACAGCAGGCATAAAAGGACAGCAGCAACAAACTGTAGACAAGTCTAGTTCTGTGACAGCAGAGAAAGCAGTAATTACAACCAGTGAGACAGTAACAGCAGGCATAAAAGGACAGCAGCAACAAACTGTAGACAAGTCTAGTTCTGTGACAGCAGAGAAAGCAGTAATTAAAACCAATGAAATAGTAACAGCAGGCATAAAAGGACAGCAGCAACAAACTGTAGACAAGTCTAGTTCTGTGACAACAGAGAAAACAGTAATTAAAACCAATGGGACAGTAACAGCAGGCATAAAAGGACAACAGCAAACTGTAGACAAGTCTAGTTCTGTGACAGCAGGGAAAGCAGTAATTACAACCAATGAGACAGTAACAGCAGGCATAAAAGGACAGCAGCAACAAACTGTAGACAAGTCTTGTTCTGTGACAGCAGAAAGAGCAGTAATTACAACCAATGGGACAGTAACAGCAGGCATAAAAGGACAGCAGCAAACTGTAGACAAGTCTAGTTCTGTGACAGCAGACAAAGCAGTAATTAAAACCAATGAGACAGTAACAGCAGGCATAAAAGGACAGCAGCAACAAACTGTAGACAAGTCTAGTTCTGTGACAGCAGACAAAGCAGTAATTAAAACCAATGGGACAGTAACAGCAGGCATAAAAGGACAGCACCAACAAACTGTAGACAAGTCTAGTTCTGTGACAGCAGAGAGAGCAGTAATTACAACCAATGAGACAGTAACAGCAGGCATAAAAGGACAGCACCAACAAACTGTAGAGAAGTCTAGTTTTGTGACAGATGAGAAAGCAGTAATTAAAACCAATGAGACAGTAACAGCAGGCATAAAAGGACAGCAGCAACAAACTGTAGACAAGTCTAGTTCTGTGACAGCAGAGAAAGCTGTAATTAAAACCAATGGGACAGTAACAGCAGGCATAAAAGGACAGCAGCAAACTGTAGACAAGTCTAGCTCTGTGACAGCAGAGAAACCAGTAATTAAAACCAATGGGACAGTAACAGCAGGCATAAAAGGACAGCAGCAACAAACTGTAGACAAGTCTAGTTGTGTGACAGCAGACAAAGCAGTAATTAAAACCAATGAGACAGTAACAGCAGGCATAAAAGGACAGCAGCAACAAACTGTAGACAAGTCTAGTTTTGTGACAGCAGAGAAAGCAGTAATTAAAACCAATGAGACAGTAACAGCAGGCATAAAAGGACACCAGCAACAAACTGTAGACAAGTCTAGCTCTGTGACAGCAGAGAAAGCAGTAATTAAAACCAATGAGACAGTAACAGCAGGCATAAAAGGACAGCAGCAACAAACTGTAGACAAGTCTAGCTCTGTGACAGCAGAGAAAGCAGTAATTAAAACCAATGAGACAGTAACAGCAGGCATAAAAGGACAGCAGCAACAAACTGTAGACAAGTCTAGCTCTGTGACAGCAGAGAAAGCAGTAATTAAAACCAATGGGACAGTAACAGCAGGCATAAAAGGACAGCACCAACAAACTGTAGACAAGTCTAGTTCTGTGACAGCAGAGAAAGCAGTAATTACAACCAGTGGGACAGTAACAGCAGGCATAAAAGGACAGCAGCAACAAACTGTAGACAAATCTAGTTCTGTGACAGCAGAGAAAGCAGTAATTAAAACCAATGAGACAGTAACAGCAGGCATAAAAGGACAGCAGCAGCAAAGTAAAACTGTTTTAAAAAAAGGAGGGGAAGACGTATTGCGAGAATAACAACAAAAAAGGACATTGTAATAGATATTATGTATGAGGCAATCTGGTAACTTCTTGGTTTTAAAGCTCAAGAAATTTGGTCTTTTATACATGGGGGAATAAAAAATTTTTGTGACGACATTTGAAGCCGATGGACTAATGGTCATATTTCTGGAACTGTGTTGCAAAAAGAATATTTATCTGGGAACAATTATTTTTATTTGGTAGTAATTTAAATGTTAAAAAAAATTTAACTTTGCAGTTTAGAACTGATGAACTTGAAGAAAAGGATATTAAAAAAGGCATGCCGGGCTTGTGTGAAACTGTTAATAAAAACATTATATGCTTATGAAATGGAGGGTGGAAGTTAAAAGCTGTTTTGAAATATTAAAAAAAAATGGTAAAACATTCGCCAAGTATTACTTTTGTGGCTGGTCATAGAGGGACATGAAGCTATGCTAGCCAACCAATCATATTTATTTTTGGGGACTTTTCAGATTTAATTAGTGAGTGTGACAGGATACAATGCAAAGAGTGTGTGTGCGTGGGGGGCATAAAACAAGAAAGTGAGTGGCTGAAAGCAGGTTGTGCAAAATAAAGTGAAACATTTAGACAGACTTGTCAACAGCAAACAGAAAATAATGAAAAAGAAGGGGAAAGGGAAGAAGATATCCATGAGGAAAGACGGCACGAAGCTGGGAGAGAGAAGAAGGGGAAAGGGAAGAAGACATACATGAGGAAAGACAGCACGAAGCTGGGAGAGAAAATAAGGGGAAAGGGAAGAAGACATACACGAAGAAAGACAGCACGAAGCTGGGAGAGAGAAGAAGGGGAAAGGGAAGAAGACATACATGAGGAATGACAGCACGAAGGTGGGAGAGAGAAGAAGGGGAAAGGGAAGAAGACATACAAGAGGAAAGACAGCACAAAGCTTGGAGAGAAAAGAAGGGGAAAGGGAAGAAGACATACACGAGGAAAGACAGCACGAAGCTGGGAGAGAAAGTGAACTATGTGAAGAAGAAAAAAATATGGAGGTGAAACAAGGAGGACAGAATTTGTATGCAGGAAGAGTTTAGGAGAAAGGATTGGCACCAATAATTTTTGAAGCTCTAGCCAGTGAAAAATGGGATTCTGAGAATCAAGGTTTATTTCTACAAAATCTTCAGTAGAGGAAAGGGTAAAAATAAGAAACCAAAAATGTAAAAATATTTCCCCAAAACTTAAAAAGAAGGACAAGTACCAATTTTAGAATATGTTCATTAATGTTAGCACTATTATTAACACTGTAAAAAGGAAAGTGATACTGGAATGGTGTGTTAAATGTGATGTTGATATTCTGTTAGAACAGGATTCCTGACCATTGAAAAGACTGCAGACAGAAGTAAATGTTGATGCCTTTACACTCACTGCTGCAGTATTGTTAACATATAGGATTCCCTGCCATGGAAGCCCAATGTTAGGCCAGTCTACCAATGACTCCTGTTGTTTTAAAGGTACACCAAATGTCACCCAAATGCTCCTTGCATAGCATAGGGCATAAAGGTGACTTTCAGACTTACCATTGTCCGAACTTCTTTGCTGCTGGTCCAAATGTATCTTGTCAACATTGATCTGTTTATCTTTATTTGTTTTCTGTCTAGATTTAAGGTGAAGCAATTTCTTAAAGGTGTCCTTAATATTACACCTCCCAGGAAGCCTGTTTCTCCTCCCTGGCATCTTAATTTTGTTGTGGAGAAGTTGACTCAGGCTCCTTTTGAGCCTGCTGCTTCAGCTTCATTGCAACATTGTTCCTGGAAGACAGTTCTTTTGTTAGCTCTTAGTTCTGCCAGATGGGTGTCTGCGTTACAGGCCCTTATGGCTTGTTCTCCTTTTTTGATCTTTCATGAGGGCAGAGTATCCTTGTGCTACAACCCTTCTTTTATGGCCTAGGTGGTTAATGAGCTATCACTTGGTCAATTAATCTTCCTACTTTTTTCCCCTCTCCACAATCTGATGCCGAGAGGGTGCTGCATACTTTGGACATGCATACACAGCTGAAGGTTTATTTGGATAAGATTTTCTAATACCCTTAGTCTTATCAGTTATTTGTTTCTTTTCATCCTAGATCTTTGGGACTTGCTATATCCAAGCAACCTATGTCTTCTTGGATTTCTAAGGCTATTTCTTTTTGTTACACTTTTCATGGCAAAAACCTTCCCTCTTCAGTCAAGGCTCATTCTATTAGCACTCTGGCTTCTTCTGGTGTTTTTTTCAAAGGCTTAGATATAATTCTATTCTTGAAACAGCTACCTGGACTTCTGTGCATATGTTTATCAAGCACTACAAGTTGGATAGTATTTCTAGAGCTAGGGCTGGTTCTGCAAGTGCCGTTCATCATGGCTTTTTAGATGACTCTTCTGTTTCTTCCCCCTCCCTCTTTTCCTCTTGATCTTTGGCACTCTCCCACGTTAAGAATACTGCAGCAGTGAATGTAAGAACATAGTACAGTTGTGTAAAATCTTACCATAATGGTAGATGTCATTGCCTTCACTGCTGCAGTGTTCAATCCCTCCTTCCCCCTATTCCTTTGACTTCTTGGATGTACAGATTACGTTTTTGGGTTCCTTGGACTGGTGATCCTATAGGGGCAATCAGTTCTGATTATGATAGGCCTGAACATCCTATTTATGCTGTAGGCTACACAAGGAGTGTTTGGGTGACATTCAGCATATCTTAAAGCAACAGTAGTCTTTTGTAGACTGGCCGGACATCAGGCTTCCACAGCAGGGTATCCCAAATGTTAAGAATACTACAGCAGTGAAGGCAAGGGCATCTACCATTATGGTAAGATTTTACACAACTGTACTTTCTGGAGTGGCTGTGCTATATAAAAAATTAGTGAAAATACTAGATATAATGCTGATAAGGATGGGAAGGTTAACTTTTTTGACGTGAGGTAGAGATAACATGTTTACAGAATTATAGCATTGTATGCATATAAAACTATCAAGGAAAGATAGAGAGAGAAAGAAATGCATCTTCTGTGGAGGACTTGCCTATTAGCATTCAGTGAAAGAGTTCATTTGGTGAATTTGTATTAATCGGAAAAATAGCATGTATGTTTATATGTTGTTGTTTTCTTTTGGCTTTTCCGGTTAGGGTTCACCACAGCGGAATTCCGGTCCGCTAATGATTGGCAGTCAATTTTTATGGTGCCGAGGTGCCAGCCCAATGCCCAACCTTCAACGAAGGCATGCCCATTCATGCATGTCTGTTGAACGCCACTCGACTGTGAGGATATGTTTATATGATCCCAGTAAAATATGAAAAGGAAATTTTGCAGTTGGTGTTTTCTTTTTATAAGGGGTTCAAGATTAAACCCAGTGAAAAGAGGTGTATTGTATATGAGCGATGATAAGGGGGGTTGGGGTTACTAAATCCAGTTGTTTATTCTGTTGCTTTAAATTTGTATATAGTAGTGAAGATGGTAAAAGAAAAGCGTGAAAATTTAATAGTGAGAATATTTAAATATAAGGACAACAAATTCTAAGAGATGAGAATAAGAAAAAGAGAAAAAATATGTAAATGACATTACAATATCAAGAAAAAGTGATAACATGGAAAATAAAAAATTGATAATATAGAGAAAGGTGTAAGGATGAATTATAATAAAGACATGAAATAATATTTTGTAAATCTATGGGAGCATTTACCAGAAAAAGTGATTAAAGTCATTAAAGTCAGGAAGAGGTGGTGTAAAGATAACAGAGTGTCAGGATTTCCTATGGAGACTGGCAACAAATAAAGTACCACTAAAGGAGAATGTGCCATATGAAAAAGAAAGTTGAAAAGGTGTGTTTACTTTGTGAGAAGGAAGAGACAACAGAGTGTATTCAGAGTGGAAAACTTTGGAAAAAGTTGAGTGAAGAAAAACATTTGAAAATGTTAATGACATACACACTACAGATATGAAAATGATTATGCATATATGTTTTAAGAATAAGAAGAAAAACTGTGTGAGAAGGGTAGATAAGAATTTTATGTAATATGGGCTATATGGAATGAAAGGCTGAATGAAATCTTGTTTAATGGAAAATGGATTTTGGCAGATATAATGTGAAAAATCAGGTTATGGTTATAGAAGGAATGGGGGTCAATTATGAAAGAATAACAATGAGGATGTTATAAGAAGAATGATAAATAGTAAGAAATACAAATGTCCATACATGTGCCTGTAAATGTTGTGAAAATGTAAATAATATTTTTTTATGTTGTGGTAAATAATAGACCCTACTCTTTTTGATTGGTGCCATGGAATCCTCTATTCACTGAGCTACCACCAGCTCAAGCAGATGGGATCTTGGATTAACATTTCATCTGAAGGACAGCATGTACAGGAGTACAGTAGCCCCATTATGCACGAGACACAGCAGTTGGGGTCCAAGTTTCAAATCTCGGGACACCAGGTTTGTGTTGTCTCCAATTACAGTACATCACTTCACTTCAGAAAGACAACTTTGGCTACATAACTATGTAGATGTAATGAATTGGACTACTAAGCGTAGCTGTGTTACTCAGCATCCTTTATATCTCATTAAGGGAGTAACAGCACAGGGGTTTTCAAACACCAGCTGATGTAGACTCCTCTTGCTACTCAAGCTAAACAGGTGGGAGGCATGTAACCTGAAGTGGCTATGCACTCAATGGATACATTTTTATATCCAAGGAAACATGATTGCTCAGTGAATGGGTTTCAAAGCAAATCACCTAATGATAAATTGATGGCAGTTGGCTCAGAGGGTTAAGGCTCTGAGCTGTATTTACTATGGTGCAAGGTTTGATTCCCTTAGCCTCATTTGTCTGCTGTGTGACCTCAAGCAAGTCACTTAACCACACATTGCTCCTGGGTTACCCCTGAAAACGGACTGTGTATCCTGTGGGTCTACCTAGTTAACAAATGGTTTATTATTAGGGTTGGGGCTTGGTATAATGGTTAAGGTGTTTGCCCAGTAAACGCAAGTTACATGATAGGAGTCTTACTGTGGTCAGCATGGCTAGGCTTATAAAGGCCCGCTGGGTTCATTAGCTTAGTAATCACTTATACACCTTATAAATCTTATAAAAAGGCAAACCGTTGGGGGGGGTGAATGCAGGTAACAAATGAGACCCAGAACAGCTCTGTTTTGTAGAGACTATTGAACAGTTGATAGGTTCAAGCCATTAGCTGATATGGATAGTCAGAGAAACCTGGAATCCAGAAATACAAACTGAAGATATTGCCAGTATTGAAAAGTCATGGGATGAGGCTCAGCCAAAAGAAGATCTCTCTCAAGCTGATTTGTCCTCACGGAGCTTGTATGAACCATGACAGAATGATGAACTGGATTCTGCTGTCTGAATAAGTTCTACCCAATTGTGTAAATGAGGTGGCATGTTGTATTGGGGTTATGGTATTCTGCAGTGATGATGTTTTTCTTTTTAATTCAACCAATGTTTTCTATAAGGATTTTTGCTCTGTAGGATTTGTTTGTGCTTTACTACCTGTATGTAGTTCACAAGGGTTTTCTCTAGTGGTGACTACTCCTGTAGAAGTTGCTCTAGTTACTACCTAATTAGCCTGATTTCCCAGTGTTGCTTGCATATCTGTGTCATACCTGTCGGGAAACATAAGGGAAACATAAGGGGAAAATGGGAAGAGTTTCAAGCCTAACACCACAATGCACTAACCCAGGTAACAGAATTGAGGGGTGTCAGCTGGACTGTCAAGAGAATGGCCACCTTTCTGAAGGCTAATGCTATTTTAAGTCAAACTTAGAAGGATGTTGTACATATTGCCCTATTGCAAGAAACCAGTTAAAGCCAGTTATGCAAACATAATTTTCTGTAGTTGGTATGGTCAGTATTATGTGCCTTGCTCCAAGCCAGTTATGTGTGCATAACTTTCTGTAGTTGGTATGGTCAGTATTATGTGCCTTGCTCCACATCTCCAAAGTGAGGTGCAGACACATGAACTGGTTGTTACAAAATAGTTTCAGACCAGGTAATTAGATGGTTAATATTTATATCTCACACCCCCTTTAGCAGTTTCCTATTGGACAAAATATATGGAACTCATAGGGATAATCAGAAGATGATGCAGTCTCTTAGAATGTGCATTGAAACGTTAAACAACCATCAGGGAACTATTATTACTGGAGGGGATTTCAATATGGTAGCAGATCCTTGGCTACACAGACTCCAGCTGCCTAAGATGACAAAAGAATTTAAGATATTATTACACACTTAATTTAATGGATGCCTGGAGAGCTTTGAACTCAGCCTTGATGGATTATACTTATCTTGGAAACTGGGGAGGTAGCCAGTAGGGTGGATATGTGGCTGGTGGATAAGAACAGTTTCACTTGGATTAGAGCTGTTCAGATTAATCTAATTGGACTATTGGGTCATGCCCAACTATTTATCATATTTCAACCAAACCCCCTCACCCTATCTGCTAAACTCTGGAAGTTGGACCCCCTCCTGTCTAAAAATTACAGCTTTGTGGAAGTTTTAAAGTACTGGATCATAACCTTTTGGGTGAATCAGGAAGGTAAAACTATAAAGTACTCACACCTGTGGGCTACCTGTAAAAATGATTGCTATATTTGTATAAAACATTTTGACAGAATGGCAGAAAAATGTAGGAAAGAAGAGAAATACAGGGAGCAGGCAGACACAGACAAGCCACTTACGGGGGGAAACTCTGATTTTAAAAAGCAGTACAAGGCTCACTTTTATGCTGAATTAGCAGCTAAGTGGGAGAGAATATGTCTTTTTCACTGAGTGAAGGGAATCACTTTGAACAAAGTTTTAGCATGGAGATGTAAGGAGACAAATGGAGAAATATACATAAAGGTGTTTACGAATAAAACAGGATCTTTGAAGGTAATCCCACAGGAAATAAGTAATATCCTGTGTAACAAATTCAAGATTATAATGCAGGATGTCTATCCTTGGGAGCCAAGTTATATAAAGTTCTTTCTATGTAAATATACCAATCCCAATCTGATGGAGGTAGTGGTTATCCATTGTTAGCAAATTGAGGGCATCAACAGGAAAACAGGAAATTATGCAGTCTGTTGAATCTCTTCCTCTAGGCAAGCTCAGTAACAGAATTTTATAGGTGTTTTAAGAAATAATTACTTGACACATTACATTAATATAAGGAGGTCTCTGAGCTTCAAAAATTCCTGCCCAAAGTAGGCAGAGTTCCTTTGAACCCAACCAATTACTGGCCAAGTTCTCTGTTATAGACAGATCTTAAATTTTTTTCTAAACTCTTATCCAAAAGACTGGATAAAGTATTGTCATCCTTTATGGGTGCAGGACATGAAGGATTCATTAAGGGTAGAGTAGGCTGTCATGACTTGATCAGTCTTTCTGGGATGTCTAAGCCTATTGTATTAGTTGTATTAGAATAACTATAACTAGCTATTATAATTTTAGACTTCACTAAACAATTTGACAGCATTCGGTGACTTTATTTGGCCCTCAATGTGCAGGCTGGACTTTCCAAAAATATTTATTCACTGGTGTAGTTTATTAAATAAGAATCCCACTGCTATGATGTTTGCATATGGAGTACTTTCACATAGCTTCTCACTGTATTTTGGTATGTGTCAGGGTTGTCCTTTCTCCCCACATTTATTTTTCATAGTGGCATTGGTGATGGATTCTGTTACATGAGTGATTTGAAATTGTATCTATTAGGATCCATGGATTATCCCTTTCATTCACAGCCGGGCTAGTAAATGATTGTGCTTTATGGCTCTAAGAACCCTTACATTAAACTGAGGAAATTCTGGTGTACGTGCAAGACATCTCCTACTACCAATGATTATGAGTGTATTTAGACACAAAAATATTTTTTTCCTTTAAATTACTTTACAAGGGACAGATTGCTGGAAGCCCATAATTTCCGCTTTACAATAGCTCCAGGGGTAAAATATCTAGACATCCATATGTCACACTGCATGGAGACCCTTGTACATCTTAATATGACTTTGTTGGTTAAAGAAATTAAGGACAAACTAGAATTACTCAGCAAACATAATCTGTTCTTTTTAAGTAGGATTCAAGTGGTGAATATGTTTGCCCTGCTAAAAATGACTCTTTGTATTAAGGAACTTGCCACAGGTTCAGTTTTCTAAAGCTTTAGCAAAATATAAAGGGATTATTGGCAACTTTTTTTTGTCAAAGCAGACACCTGAGACTTAGTCTTAAGGAGTTGATAATTCCTTAAAGGAAGGGTGACTTGACTTGCTGGATTTGGCTGCATATGGGGCCTCTGTTTTGGGGTGGTACTTTTATAAAGTCCATACACCTCATTCTCCCTAACAGATCCCATGGAATTTGTTAATTAGGGAGCCTGCATACCAATAACATTGATTTAGATCTTCCCCCAAAGGCTGAAAGCTGGGGGGAATAGAGGTCTGGCTGCATATGTAGGGCTGGAGTACACCTTAGACAGAACCACTACCAACAGTATATGTACTACTTTGGAGCAATAGTTTAGTAATTATGGCAGGGAAAGCACTGTGGTGGGAGGACTGGATAAGAGGGGGAATACTATTTGTCAAGGATCTCTGTTCATCTACAGATAAATGCATACTTTCTCTCACACAGTTATGAACCTGATATCCACAGGTGGACATCAGTTAGTGACGGTATTTCTGGTCGAAGGCTGCTACAGGGAAGTTAGGGGTGTTGGATAGAAATCATTCCTGGCTTGTGTCAGCACTGACTGATTGCATCAGCCCCATATTGCTATTAGGTTTGCATGGAACAAAACTCAATGTTTGGTACAAGCATATCATCTCCCCCTCACTGCAGATCATTTTTCAGTTGAAAGTAAAATGTATAGAATACTGTGGAACTAAAAACCTGGGCATTCAGTAGTATAGAGTGCTAGAGTCAATGTGGTCTGGGACTCTACCCTTGCAACTTGTTTTATGTTTCTAAAAATGACTTATGGCTGGTATATTACCTCTGCAGATCTACTCAAACAAAGGGTTTTCACGTGCTCCAAATGCTGGAAATTCACATATGAGGCTGCATATTATTTGCATATGATATGAGGCTGTAGTACAGTCCAAATGCTTTTGCAGGCGGTCATTAGCGGTATCATTAGTATAATTGACACCCAACTTCTGGAGTCAGGTGATGTGGTGTTTTGGCTGTTAGGAGTGAAGAAAACAAATTACATGCTTTCCAAGCAACAATTTATATGGGTCAAAAATGCTGTTGCAGCATTGCTGGCACTTATTTTTAAGTATTAGAGAAATATTCCACAGGACCAAATGGACTTTAGGCTACAATATAAAGAAATGGTCTAATAAACAGTTTGACATAATCTGGTGGAATAAGGCATGGTCACAGCTGTTATTCATAATGAAATCCTTTTAATTTATAATTCCAGTATGTGGTAATAACTGCTTTTCTCACCTTTTAGATGGAATTTAAGGTTGTTCATTGTGTGCGTAGTCAAGAAATATCAAAATTTTTACTGCTATTAATGGTTCAAAAAAAAAAAAAAAACAATGTGTTGTTGAATACAGGTTTGTTAATTTAAAAAAAGGAACAACCCTAATCATGCCAGGGAGGAAAAACCTGCTCATACCTAGGAGGAGGAAGATAGATAATTGATTTGCTATTAATATATGTTGCTGGTCTAGTTCTAAGAAACTTAGTTAAGGAATTAACTGAAGTAACAGTAAGAACAGAAAAAAAGGGGGGTGTCTTATTAAATTTCTGCACAAGAACAACTAATTCTGGAGGGGGGTGGACTAGGACAGGATTTTTTGAGTCAGAACTTGACCAGAGACTACAGAAATGTAATCCTTGTTTATCCTAGACAAAAAGAAAAGCAAGTATTTTGGTATTAATAAAATTTGGTTATTGAAATTAACATATATTTATGCAAGCTAACATAGAATTAATCCTGTTTGTCATACAGTTCATTTCACGTGTGAATACACAAATGCTATGATGCCTGAAATCATAATATTGACTTCCTTGCATGACTCCAGCAGCCTGATCTCTGGCCATAACCTGTACCAATTAATTAGAACCCACCTGACCCAACCTCATTACTAATAACACAACCTATGAGGTATTTGTCAGATGCATAGAAGTGCATCCTGTATTAGTGACCACTATAAGATAACCTTCGGCTACTCCCTAAAGTTAGCAAAATCCCCATCAGTACTATACCCATCCCATACCAGCAATAGTAGCAACTGAAAACACCTTGAGGCTGCCTTAAAAATTGGCTAAACTTTGTTATTCTCCATTACTAGTGCCAGAGAAGCAGCCATTTTCCTCACTAAAGCCATATCTTGCTATCCAGAATAATTTTTATACAAAATCAGATTATACAAAGCATCACAACTCTTGTGGCTTATTCCATGGTTCATGACATTGACAAAGACTGGTGGAAAATGGCAAATATATATATATATATATATATATATATATATATATAGTTCCCTATCAGAAGCCTGAAACACTATAAGCCTGAAAATCAAAATCTTGAAACCAAAAGCCTGAAAACTCAAAATCCTGAAAACCCAAAATCCTGAAACTCAAAATCCTGAAAACACAAATAATGCTAATATGCCAATACAAACACACTAATATCTACCAACTGACCTTAACCCTAACCCTAACCCTAAGGTCCATCACTATCGCACACTCACCTAACCCGCGCCCTAACCCTAACTCACTTAAACCGCCCTAACCCTCATTTTTGTCACTATTGCATACATGCCTAACCTGCGCCCTAACCCTAACTCACTTATACCGCCCCTAACCCTAACATAAAACCAACCGCACACTTACCTGAACCCAGCGCATGACCTAACACCACAGGGCTAACAATAGCAAAGTCACAATGACATCAGTATGTCTATTTTGTGTTTTCAGGATTTTGAGTTTCAGGATTTTGGGTTTTCAGGATTTTGAGTTTTCAGGCTTTTGGTTTCAGTATTTTGATTTTCAGGTTTATAGTGTTTCAGGCTTCTGATAGAGAACTATATATATATATATATATATGTATATATATATATATATATATATATATATATATATATATATATATATATATATATATATATATATATATATAGGTCTACTATACATGTTCGAAATTTTAGAAAGCTGAAACCCATATGGCCGAGACCATATGTTCGACTCCAAGATCGTACTAAGGTGCGTAAATGGAAATCTTTCCATTCTGCACTGTACGGAGATGCTGGTTCCACATGGTTGACATTTCAAATGTCAATCACATGGTCCCGGCCATATGGTCTTCAACATTGTGAAATGTCGACTATGTGCAGGGGACCCACACACACACACACATATATATATATATATATATATATATATATATATATATATATATATATATATATATATATATATATATATGAACGTATATGTGTGTATGTATTTGTGTGTGTGTGTGTGTGTGTGTATATATATATATATATATATATATATATATATATATATATATATTCAGCTGTCTATCACAAGGTTTAAGCCAACAATAGTGAAATGCAAAATCATAGTAACGTAATATAGAAGACCAAAACATCTTGAGGCTGCCTGAATATTGTGTGCTTCAGTTTTGTGATAGATGGTCTTTATATGTGTATATATACATATAGATAGATTTACATACACACATACATATCTCTAATAAATGAGAACATCATTTTTGACTGGCACAATGTCAATGTCAACACATCATTACACAGAATGAGAACCAGCTTTGGCACATGTAATCTTTTACTTCTAAAAATACAATAATTTCTTGCAGGTAAACAACCCCCCTGTACTCCTCATACCCACTTCTAATTGTACACACTAACTGTGAGGTCACATAAACAATAGATAAGGGCAAATTTCCCAACCCCTAAATTTGTGCGATCATGCATATGATCATGTGAGGTAATGACAGCTATGCCAGGAGAAGTAGGGCAATGGATGTATAACATATGCCAGCACAGCTAGCTGGAATTTTGTAAAGAATTACATGTCATTTGAATATCAAACTGATTGTACAGATGCTTCCATTCAAAATGTATTTGTAAAATTGCTTGTGTTAAAAACATATCAACAGTGTGTCCTGCTAGACAGAGGAAGAAATATACATGTAATATTGTAACTGCTGAAATGTATATATTGTAACAAAGGATACTGGAAAAGAAGGGGGCAATCTCAGTCTAGCTACCTTTGAAAACAGATTGAAATTAAATTGCCTAGCTTAGGCCATAAATATTGCATCTTACAGTTCTCAATGCAGCCAGAGACAAAAAAACTGTACTAGGAAGCTTTCTAAATTGTATTTGGAGTGAACTAATTGCTATCAGGAAGGGTGCAGGTTTGAAATTGTTTTATGACTTCCAGAAGCTGCAACAGTTCTTAGCAAGCTCCATGTGTGTTTGTATTATTGACACGTGTGCCAAATCGTGGTAACTTATAGCCAAGGGGGTAGCAAAGGAACAAGAAGTCAGATGACCAGATGTATGTGATTTTATTCTGTAATCCATTACTAAAAAATATATTTTAATACTAGGTAAGACTGTAGTCTCAGAGCACTGGTTTTGGAACCTGAAAAGGAAGGACCCCTCACCTACTTCACCTTGCCTTGCTCTAGTAAGTGAGCCAGGGAACAGTAATTCTTTAGATCAGTCAGGAAAATATTGTGAGATTAGTCAAGTACTGCTTTTCTGTATTTGAGTGAATCTATTCATCTGTGTTATTTTAATATTTATTTTATTTATTTATTTATTTTACATTTGTTGACCGATATATATATATATATATATATATATATATATATATATAAACGTATATGTGTGTATGTATTTGTGTGTGTGTGTGTGTGTGTGTGTGTGTATATATATATATATATATATATATATATATATATATATATATATATATATATATATATATATTTATATATAAAATACATTTGTTGACCGATATAGTCCGACTGGATACATGTCCATTTTCAGAAGAGGCCTAGGGAGAAAAGCTCCAATCATACAGATAATAATATACACATTAAAAAGTAAAGCTTGGTTTACAGACTATATTAGATAATAACATACACAGTAAAAAGACTAGTAAGATAATGTTTATAGACTATCATAGATAACAGGACATTAGAGAAAGTCAGTATTGTGTACAGCACTATTTAGTATACAATAGTAAAGAAAAAAAAAATAAGTATTTAAGAGCAGGTATGTAAAAGAGGCAATGCATTTACTAGAAGCTAGTTAAGTAGAGATGATATGGTCTGGGATCATCAGTGTGGAATAAGCCATAGTCATTCATGTCAAGGTGTCTGATGTATGGTAGGCTTTTTCAAACAAAAGGAAAGGGGTTAGCAACAACAGGAACAAGTATATTCAGAATACCTGGTAGTGGAAAAAGGGAGATAGAGTAAGGGAGACAGATAAGATTTAGTGGAGGTAAAGGTTAGGGAGTAGGGGTAGGTTATATAAAGATAGAAGCATAGTGGGGGTAGCGTGTCATGAGTGACTAGAGAGAGAGGTAGAGGGTTAAGCATTGTAGGCATATTAAACTGGGTAGTTGAGGAGTTAGTCTGGGTTAGAACAGGGACATAGCCAATACTTCCTGTGATTGAAACTCTGCTGTTTATTGTAAATAGATATTTAGTATTTTCAGCTTCTTTTATTATATATGATTAAGCATATTTAAACTTTTAATTGTGGTTGGTCTTTTAGAGAATATTTTAATCTCTGAGTATACTTGTATATATTTTGTGACAACCCTGGCCACCCCTGAAAGCCTTGCTGTTGGTCAAGTTACAATTTGTATTAATATTATTTTCAGTCAGTATAATTGGGTAACCTTGCAAAAGCCTTAAAGTAACTGGCTTTGGGGTGTCTGGTGGCAGTGTAACTACCTTATAGTCTGGGCAGGAGGGTGCATAGTTAGTAGATCTGTGCCAGCCTTTCCCTGGTGTGTTTTTGTGTGAAAATAAAATCTCAAAGTAAGTGTGTGTGTGTGTGTGTGTGTGTGTGTGTGTGTGTGTGTGTGTGTGTGTGTGTGTGTGTGTGAGTGTGCACCATTTGCTTAGAGCAGGGGCATGAAGCACTGGTTTTACAAATAGAGTGGTGGAAGACTTGGCTTGGACACTTGGCTGAGGACTAAACTCTATAGCTGTGCCAGTGGGGAATCTTATTGGGGATCTGGAGAGAAAGGGAAAACCAATCCATGGACTGAGGGTATTCCCTGTTTACTCTTAAGGGAAATTGTGCTTGATGCAGAGAGCTTCATCTGGAAATATTGAGTGTATCCATTTTTTTGTTCCAAGTGAACATCCCTCTGCAGTGTCAGTGGTTAGGATTCAGGTTTCTTGGTTATTGGCCCTGAGAGGGGAGGTCACAATGCATGCATGTTGTTCAGATGACTAATTGACTAAATGCAATCAACTAGGCAGTCGTCAAGCAAACATATATCTGAATGTCTCACTAGCACGCAAAAATATATACATATATATTTGCAGGACTAAAGGTAACTCCACAACAGGCAATCTTCTATCTTCAGCATAACAGGTATGCTTAGAGGTTAACAGCATTACTGGTAGGGGCAGCTTGTGCTATTGGGCTGCAGGACTGCAGCCCCCCCAGCTGTAAACAAAAAAGAAAAAGAAAAATTGAAAATAACAGAAAATAAAAATGAGTCGCAGAACATCACACATGCGTGGCAATTCTGGACTGCTGGTGAACCAGTCTGGAGCATGTGCACGGAATCCAGACTGTCTCACCAGCAGTCCTGATTAGGTAAAGTGCATTCAGCTATCCCAGAGGTCTATGCAGTTACAACTGCATAGACTTGAAGGGGGATTGGACTGCAACATCCACAGGCTGGGTAGCACCCAGTCTGCTCCCACAGGAAGGACATCTTGTTCTCATCACAGACTTTGGATGGAAGGACTTGCTTGCATGTTACAAGGTGGATGTGTTGCTTGGTGGATATGCATTCATTTAACAGACTTTGAGGAAGAACTTGCTTGGATATTACAAGGTGGATGTGCATTTTACGGACTTGACTTTGAAGTAAGGAAGGAATACAACTGTGTGTGTGTGTGTGTGTGTGTGTGTGTGTGTGTGTGTGTGTATGTGTGTATGATGCCCCAGGTTCTATTGGTGGTGGTAGAGAACAGGCTTGAACCCTGTACCATGGGCCCAAGTGGCAAGAGCCTGAATTCCCTATCCACCACCATTTGTAAAAAAATTGTGCTTTTCCCCTCATATTTGTTCTTTTCTGTTCCTCATAAAATCTGTGGTTACTGTATTTTTGTGTCATTACAATGTCAGTAGTGCAATGGTGCAGTGGTAGCATTGTTGCCTGACAGCTACAGTTTCTGTACTTTGATTCTTGGCTGGGGTGCCTTCTGTGTGGAGTCTGCATGTCCTCCCTGTGTTTGGGTGGGTTTGCTCTGGTGTCCTCCCATCTTACAAAGACATGTGTCTGGAGTGCTTCTCCCTGGGCCTCTGCTGAAAATTGGATTTTGTTCCAAGTCAGACTTTCCTGGTTAACAAATGTTAAATACAAATGACAAGCATTTGAATTTCAGACTTCATATTCTTCAGAAAGTACATGGTAACACAAACCCTTTTATTCTAGCAATTTTTTATGTTTATAAGATGGATATTTGAAATATGTCCCTATTTTTGGGACTGTGTTCCCCCATTATTGGCTTTGTCCAGGTTTTTTGTGCAAACATTGAGAGCTATGGTGAGAACTGAATTCACTGAATATGTTTGGGGGCTGTATTCCCCCATTATTGGCTTTGTTTAGGTATTTTTTGCTAAGAGGTTGACAGCTATGGTGAGAACTGAATTCACTAAATGATAGCCATTTAAGTTTCAGTCTTCCTGTCTTTCATAAAACAGCTGATTTGGCATAGTGGTATGTTGCTTTGACAGTTTTGCACAGGGTCCTGGGTTCAAGACTTGGCAGTAAAATGTATGGTGGTAACACAGCATTTTATTCTAGCAACTTTCCAACATTATACAGGCAATGTTTAAAATGTGTCCATGGTTTTGGGGTTTTTGTCCCCCCCAATAAATTTGGGCTTTTTCCAGATTTCTTGTGATGCACAGTTCAGAGATACAGTTGAGTGTTGAGTAGATTTCACAAGGAGCTGAGAGCTACAGGCGAGCAAAAGTTTAGTGTTGCTTATGTTGAGCTTGCTTGCATTGTTAATATCACAACAGGTAGTGTACTTGCTTTTGATGCAGAAGGCTGTGGGTTCTACTCCCACAGTAGGTAGATACATTGCTGAAACTGTACTGTGTTGCAAAGGTGGTGGATGCTCACTCCTTTTTGGTGAAGATACCTAGTAACTATGAATCTGTTATCAGTTTGCCATCCATTCCCTATTGCAATATTACTAGCTTGTCATTTATTCCTCAAGGGCAACAGACACTTTATTTGTAGATGAAACAATGAAATATAAAGTTGTTTGCTACCAGTAACCTCTTCATTAATTACAGATCTCTTTAATGTGGAATTATTTAGATGACATTTACTTCTTCAGAGATTGTGCATATTTACTGATACTGGTGGACTGTAGAAGTTTTAGTAGACTTTTATGATGGCAATGTTCTGAATTGGGCAGTTTTGTCATTATTGGTGCATGCATTTTGCTTCATTGTTTACTGAGAAAAATGTTCAAAACAATCAATTTAAAACTCCCTCTAAAACTGTACTGCATTGTACAAGGAATATAATTTAATACAATCAGGAATGTGTATGAAAGAGCATGTGTATGTTTCGTGTACAAGGGGCCTGTGATTTGAAAACAGCCCAAACCCAAAGTTAATCTTTATTTGCCTCTGGCAAAATGTATTTTCTTTGAATGTGGGTTTCAATGCTGTTTCAATGAATGTGAGTTTTGAAGGCAGAGAAGTTTTAATGCTAAGTCTGTTTTCATTGTGAGACTGCATTGCTTTGTTTAGCAGATATCTATTAGTGTTTGTGCTGTAAAATGCAAAATAAAACCTTCAAATGGAGTCCAAAACATTGCAGAAGTAAAGCAGTATGCACATTAGTGTTTATGGTAAATGAGGTGAAATAGCCAAGTAATGGTTCATTGGAATGGCTGCAGGGGGGAGACTCCATTCAACCATGATTTTGTGAGGGGGGGGAGGGCGGCAAACTTAGACAACCCCAGCTGAACTATACCTCTCAATTGTCCAGATTTTTGCTTCTTATTTTTGATTTGTTACTCATAAAAGTTGTGGTTTTCTGGCAAATCATTTTGGAATTAAGTCACTAAATAATGACAGACACTGAGTTTCAGACTTCATAACCTTCAGAAAAATGCATGCTAAAGCAAGACCTGTTATTCTATCAACAGTCTCAGTTTATACAAGAGCAAATTTTAGTACTGTTTATATGTTCCCCCAATATATTTGGCCTTGTCCAGATTTCCTGCATTAACAGGTTGAGGGGTACGTGCAAATAAATTGCTTTATAGAATTAGACATATCCAAACATCTTAACTGTCCCCGATTTTGGCTCAAAATGTTGCTCTTCCCCTAATAATCCCTCTGCAAAATGGCAATTTTGGAAGAAAACATGGAGAGTTTACAATTAATAAATAACTGTAATAATGAGAGTTATAGATTACTTTTATTTCAGAAATGCATGTAGATTCCTTTATTTTGTCAGCTGTTCAAGATATTAAAAAGTGTCCCTTCTTTGACAGGTTCCCAGTTGTATTGTGTGGCTATTTTATATTTTTGCATCACATTTTTGGTCCATTTTTTATAAAATTGTGTTTTTTTTTTTTTTTGGCAAATTAGTGGCAAATCATTAAAGACTGAAGTTAGAAAATAATGACAGACATTTTAGTTTCAAATTTCATACCCTTCAGAAAATTCATACTAATGCAAGACCATTCTCTTATCTTTCTAAGTTTATAAGAGTCATATTTAAAAAAAATGTCCTTATTTTTTACCTTTGTCCCACTTCAATGTATGGCTTTGTACAGATTTCTTGCTCTTAAGTTGAGATGTATGACAAATGTGTCAGGTCCATCACAGTCAGCCAGAGACATTTCAAATTGTAACATACTTGTTGCACCCCACTCCCCCATATAGTGACTCTGGATGTGTCCAAGCAAGGCAAGGAGCAGTTATGCAAAATAAATGTGCAGAGTATCCCACCATCCAAGGTAGACAAGTACTACAGTGGCTTTTCAGCTGTCCTTGATTTTGCAGAATGTTCTGGTTTCTGTCATATTTGTATACTGTTGATTTATGCTTATTATTATTCAGAAAGTGCCTGTTGCTCTGTGTTTAAATAGCAATGCTTTAATGACAATCAAGTAAGCTTGTCTGAGATTGTAAGATGCAAGTAAGCTTTAATAAGCATACTGTTAAAGAACTGCCAACATTGAAAGCCTTTCTGTTGTTGCCAGACAGAGAATACTTACATAACTAAATAACGTATAAGCCTTGGGTATTGAAATGCATATGACAGTATTTGTAATAAAGGACAGGATTAGAGTATTTTAAGAAGCTCATTACCTTTGTTGGAAACTTGCAGTCATCTTTGCAGGCTTTACCCATAAACTAAACAGAATGCCAATCTATCATGTGTGGTCCATAACCTGTGCAGTAATCCTTTAAGCAATTTATCTTGAGCTTGTTTCTTGTTTGCTGTCCATTTTTTACTTTTATCATGTTTTCCCCATGAAACAAGTAGATAGTTGTTGTCAGGCAGCAGGTCTTTTTTGAATAATAAACATTTTTACAAGTTGGAGTATCACAGAGATTGCTACTTTTAGCATGCTACTTGGTACTTTTATAAAGTTGAATATAAATTATAATTAGAACTGCAGTGCAAGGAGAAGTGGTTTGAGTTGAGTGCTGCTTGTTTTTCTTATACTTGATTTTGACTGGCATTCCAGTAATGTATTTAAAAAGTAATTTATGTTTTCATGCCTCACAACCTTTTTGTTTCCATCTAGATATTAAGTAAGCTCTCATGCAGCCAATGCATTGAAATATTTTTTTCTTCTACACTTCATTTTGTCTTGACTGGACTCTCATAATGATGGTTTGGCACCCAGAGCAGCATATTTAATTAAAGTTACAGTTTTTGTGGTTTTGAGCATAGCCCCTCCCCTTTCTAGTTAGCCACACACCCTCCCATTGTCCCCACCCATTCCGATGTCTCCTGCAGCCCCACTTTGATTTGAAGTCACCAGCCACCACTGATTACTGGCTGTACCAAAACCCAGCACTCACTGCAAAACATAACTGCCTCCAACTTTGTAGCAGACAACCAGCTCCCACACAGCACACAATCCAATAAACTGCTCAGTAATACAGAATCAGTAGAATCTTATCTCCTTACATTTTGCCTCAAAAAAAAAAAATCACCAAAAATGAAATTTACTCTTATTCAGATACTTCCCATTCAGTCCCAAGTGGTTCTGTCAGTCTGTTTCTATCATTTATAAAGAAATATGGAGACCTCATATCACAATATATCTACTACTCATTCAGCTTCTATCACAACAAGTATTTGCTGACATGTGAGAAAAAAATAATAATCACAACCATCCTCAAATCATCAAAGCCATCACTCACAGCTGACTGCCTGCCATTTTCACTTGTATTGCACCTCAGTAAGTCTACAGCTAATTTATTAGCATTCTCTGTCAATACAGCACCATGTCATCCCATCAAACTGGATTCATGAAACACAGAAGCTCCCAAGCAGTCCTGTAAACACTATACTTACTAACAATAAGCAAAAGCTCCTCACTGGATCCATCTTTGTAGATCTTACTAAAACCTTTGGCTCTGTAAACACAGGCTTCTTCTGCAGTTCCTATCCCTATCCCACTTTGCATCACCCAGTATTCAATGGTTCAGTAGCTATCTTTTGGGTAGAGCATTTTCTGTTAAATATAGTAACTCTGTCATCTGCAACAAATTGTTGCCAGAGCCCAGCTTGGTTCTATCCTTGTACATGCCCACTTCATCATCTTCATTATCTCATTTTCCAGTGACTTACAAATCCCCTATGTCATTCTATACATATCAATTGCATGATCTTTTACCAGTCCTCCAGCAGCTACAGTACTGTTCTGGCTAGACCTCAAAACACACCTGGCTACTCAACAAACAGATAGCAATGAATTCTGAATGGACTTGGGTCATGTTATTGGCTTCTTACATAAAATAGGTAAGCTACCTCCACTACCCCCTCCCCCCGTTCTAACATACATCTGTTCATTACCCCCTCCCCTGTCTTGTAATGCTCTTCTGTTCATTACCTCCTGACCTTTGTTATAACATACATCTGTTCATTAATGGCTCTCCTCTATTATAACATACACCTTTTCATTACCCCCCTTTATGACTGCCTTTTGTTCATTACCCCCTCTCTTATAACATACATCTGTCCATTACCCCCTCCCCTATGTTATGACATACATCTTTTCATTCTCCCCCATTATGACTTACATCTGTTCATCACCCCCTCTCTCTTATAACATACATCTGTTCTTTACCTGCTCCCCTCTGTTGTAATAAACATCTATTCATTACCTGCTCCCCTCTGTTATAACATACATTTGTTCATTATTCCCCTCCAATCTCTTATAACATACATCTGTTAATTACCTGCTCCCCTCTGTTATAACATACATCTTTACCTGGTCCCATCCCTTATAACATACCCCCTTCTTATAACATACATCTGTTCATTACCCCCTTCTCTATCTTCTACATCTGTTCATTTCCTCACCCTTTTATAACATACATTGTTTATTACCACCTTACCTCTCTTATAGCATACATCTGTTCATGTGAGTAACTTTCCTTTCTGTATATAAAAGTAAATCAGCCAAACTCTCTATGGATGTCACTGAATATCTCATTTTCTAACCCCAGATAGAAAAACTATTCTGAAAAAAAGCTCTACAATGCCATTTTGAGTATGCACTGACTTTGCTATGACATACCAAAACTATTTCAGAAGGAATTGCTGCATTTAATTACAAGCCTTTCTGTCTTCTAGTGCATGTTCACCTTAAAGGAAATCTGTGTCTGCAGTGGAGGCAGAGCCGTATCAGTGCTGCAGGGTCTGTGCTGTGGATGGGGAATGATTTTTTTTTTCCTGCAAGTGCTTAACACTGCTGACAGCTGTGTAAGAGTCTCCAAACTATGCTGTCTCTCTTATGGAACTATTGATTTATCAGTTCCTTCAGCCTGTGTGCTCAAAGAAGTGGAAAGGAGTTAATTCTTCTTGTCATGTTTTCAGAACAAACATCAAATTAGAGGGGCTTGCATTATTAGATAGGAACACAGCAAGCTAGGACAAATTTCGCTCAGAATAAATTCTGGTAAATGATCGTATTTATCTTACAGCTCCTATTGTGCAATGCTCTTGTTTCAGCCATGTTGGTTTCTGCATGCAAATGAGTCAGTGAATAAGGAAGGTATTGAGAAAAATAGAGCTTGAATGTACATCCCAAAGCAAGGTGCCACCTGAATTTGGATTCTCAGTACAGTAAGAGGATTCAAAATGTTTTTCTTACAAGAGGTACCCAGTTTTACTGAATGATTAGACACTGATACCAAACTGGAGAAAGTGTGCATATGTGCGTGAGTGAGAGTGAACATGTATGCATATGCATATCCTTGTATGGCTGTGTAAAGGGGGGGGGAGTCAGGTACATTATCCTGTCTCTTGTGCAAGTAACATAGCAAAAATCTTAGTGACAATTAGAAAGCTCACAAGCACTTATTTAGTTTTTTAGGCTTTGTTTTTACCAGGTATGTATGTGTGTGAGTGTGTGTGTGTGTCTGTATGTCTTTCTGTAGCAAGTGGACCATACATTTTTATCATGAGGTTAGTTGTCAATATGCATATGCATACACGTTCACTCTCTCACTTATATGCATGTACACACTTTCTCCATGCAGCAATACTGGTACGTCTTGTAGGAAAAACATTTTGAATCCTCTCTGTCATTCTGTGTGCCTTTATGTGTGACATAATTTCAGTCTGAAAACTTCATTTTCCCCCCTATAAAATGTAGTCAAAAATAATACAAAAGTAAGTGGATAGAAGAATAAAGCCGTGAGTAGGACCCTGTTAGCTAGTATTTGAATGCCAGCTCTGGCACTGTAGGAGCTGGCTAGGATCAGGGTGAATAAAAAGGGGCTATTCTCACTCACTTCACCCACGGGGTACGTGTGTTGGGGGGAATACATGAAAGGCTATGACTTATGTGGTGGAGACAAGTGAAATTAAAATGATGCGACTGACCCGTACAGGAGATGGGAACTTCCATAGGCTTACATCACTTGTGTAAGCAGATGTCGTTCTTTCACTGTGCCCACTGTACCACCTCCTCCTTAGGAATACCATACTGGGCATGTGCAGAGGTTTAGGCTTAGCATAAATACCTCAACTCATGAAAATGACTATACAATTCCCAATATTCAGCTCTCACCCTGTATGGGATAACTAAGCCAAAGGGTCCTCTCCCAGGGGGAAATGAATGGGTACATAATGCATCAGAGAAGAAGTTAGATGGTCAAAGTGTATTGAGACAATAAAAGTCTGCAAATTAAGTTTAATCTATTGCTGATTATTTACTTTTTATAGTATTTTCAGAAAAAGGTAGGAGTTGCAGTGCCCATATTGAATCACGGCCTGATTCTGATCCATATGTTTCTTAGGGAAATAGATTTGCTTAATGTTAACTAGACTGTCTTGTGTTTGAGTAAATGTGCTTATTTTTGAATAAACTCCCCAAATCTCTTGAAGTATGTAGTTGGGTACTAGGAAGACTTTGTGCACATCCAGCTGATTTTACCTCTGTGAGGAACATTGTGGTTCTGTTTTACCTCACAAGCAACATTATTACTATTTCTACAGACATAATTAGCTAATAGAGCTAGAAGAGCAACAGAGTAAGATTCAAAGCAGATATCTGATGCTTTTGGACCACTATACCGTGCCGCAGAATAAATAAGATAAAACGTTTTACACACACTGTCCAAAATGAGATGAGGTATGGGCCATTCTCCTGTAAGGTGTCAAATTTTCTGCATCTGTAGTGACTTTTGCAAAAAATTATTTATTTTTCTTGTCTAAGAACAAAAATATTCACATTTAATTATGTTTTGTAGTTAAGTCATTGGCTCCAAACCCAGTTTATTACAGGATCAGGACAGATTATAGCACTTTATTAGCTAAAAGAACACGGATACTGATACAGATCAAGGGAAATGTCATTCAAGACAAGTGGTATAATTCCGTGATAAGGAACTGTCTACTCTGGTGAGGCAGGATTTCTGAACTGTACACAAACTGTAACAAATACCCTCATAAATTGAATCACACATCACTTCAGTGACACACCTGCTAGATCTGACAATTTTGCTGCCTTCATATTTCCATTGGAAGAGAACTGCTGTCAACATGAGGCAAGATGAAGCTATGGACAATCAATGGAAAGAAAATAAATCGCTTTCACTTCTACATCAGAACTAAATTCCGACTGGTATTCCTGACACTAGTAAATCCTTGATTTAGATAATCATATTGACAACTAACCTCATGACAAAAATGTGATTTATGAATTTTGTTTCAAAACTATTTTTTTCTAATCTTGAATTCACTACTTACTTAAAGAATTTCAGAAAAGATCTCCAGTGTTGATTCAAACTAAACATTTGATCTCTCTCACCTCTTACCAGCCATCCTCATAGAAATTATTTCTCCCATGTGACATTAAATTGTAGCAGCATCAGATATCGTAGAAAGGAAAAAAAAGCTGGCACTGTGGGTCAGTGCAGAAACAGGAATTAGCACTTCATATTGTGTCATGGTCTGCAAAGGAAATCTGGATATTTTTTCAGCACATCGACACTAAGGACAGCAGTCAAGTTCTACAGGCTATATTTTACAGTGTAGCAGAAACCCAGTTTTAAAATGTGTGCATGGGTGAGTAGTGAGGAGAGGTGGAATTCTTAAGGTGACAGAGATACACAGGCTTGTAATATGTCATGGATGGCGTATATAGATCTGATGTTTCACTGTCATATACCGATTCAAGGATGTCAACAGAAGACAAATTCAGACTTTGCTAATGTATTTAGTTTTCCAATAAGATTAGCTGTGACCTCTTGGAACGTGGTTGCATTCATTAGCATGTCTCTCACATAATGTTGAGCTGTGGCAAGACTGCATACATTGTAGTTAAGACATGCATCACAACCGTGCATTAGTATTCAGAATATCATACAGAACAGCCAGTACAGCAGTACCTTTGGGATACAGAAGAGCCAGAACAGTAGCACCTTTGGGGCACAGAAAAGTCAGAACTGCAGCACCTTTCGGATACAGAAAAGCCAGAACTGCAACACATTTGGGATATAGAAAAGCTAGAATTGCAGTACCTTTGGGATACAGAAAAGCCAGAACTGCAGTGTCTTTTGGATACAGAAGAGCCAGAACTGCAGCACCTTTGGGATACAGAAAAAGCAGAACTGTAGCACCTATGGGATACAGAAGAGCCAGAACTGCAGTACCTTTGGGGTATAGTAGAGCCAGAACTGCAGCACATTTGGGATACAGAAAAGCCAGAACTGTAGCACCTTAGCACCTTTGGGATACAGAAAAGCCAGAACTGCAGTACCTCTGTATACAGAAGAGCCAGAACTGCAGTACCTTTGGGATACAGAAAAGCTAGAACTGCAGTACCTTTGGGAAACAGAAAAGCCAGAACTGCAGTACCTTTTGGATAAAGAAAAGACAGAACTGCAGTATATTTTGGATAGAGAAGAGCCAGAACTGCAGCACCTTTGGGATACAGAAAAAACAGAACTGTGGTATCTTTGGGATACAGAAAAGCCAGAACTGCAGTACCTTTGGGATACAGAAAAGCTAGAACTGCAGTACCCTTGTATACAGAAGAGCCAGAACTGCAGTACCTTTGGGATACAGAAAAGCCAGAACTGCAGTACCTTTGAGATATAGAAGAGCCAAAACTGTAGCACCTTTGGGATACAGGAAAACTAGAACAGTAGCAAATTTGGGATACAGGAGAGGCAGAACAGTAGCACCTTTGGGATACAGAAGAGCCAGAACTGCAGTACCTTTGGGATACAGAAGAACCAGAACTGTAGCACCTTTGGGATACAGAAAAGCCAGAATTGTAGCACCTTTGGGATACAGAAAAGCCAGAACTGCAGTAGCTTTTGGATATACATTTTCAGAATGCACCAAAGGCAATCAGTTCTGGCATGTGATTGTTTGCACATAGTCTGTGAACATGAATTTAAGCATATACTCTAGTAACAGTTACAGATGTATAAGTGCATATTGGCTGGGTGTTCCGCTTGACAAGTAACTCCTGTAAATGATGGATGTATTGCATCACAGCTGTGTATATATGCTAATGTTTTCCTTATTTTCTATACATGCTTGCTTATGTGTACAATAGCTGTCTTTTTTAAGAATTAATAGAAATATGAAAAAAAAGATAAAGGACACTATGGAGCAGCAAGCAAAAACTTGTGCTAACCAAGATGGCAGACCAAATGGTTATATTGTAATTATATGCACGTACTAATGGTCAAATATAGCATCAAGCACTGCCCAGTGAATTAATGTTTTACAAAATAGTGCTTTCCAATTCAAAGCACTTAATTATGAAAAAGTAAGAGCGTCAGAAGAGTTCTGTAGCCATGCAAGGTATTGTCAGTGGTAGCATACAGCAAAGACAACATTATAAAAATTCAGTGAATGAATGTTGAACAGAGAGAACTTTGGGGAATTAGTCAATG
Source organism: Protopterus annectens (assembly GCF_019279795.1). NCBI lineage: Eukaryota > Metazoa > Chordata > Ceratodontiformes > Protopteridae > Protopterus > Protopterus annectens. The sequence goes on along the minus strand of NC_056741.1, from coordinate 1,273,315,742 downwards.
GTGTGACAAAAATAAAACAATTTTCACATACTAAAGTATATACTTTGAGTTGAAATATCTGTTCACACTTGAGCAAATGAAAAGTGAAATTCAGCGTTTCAAATTTGTGTAAAAGCAGAATGTATATTGTAGTGAATTCAAATATGCATGAAAGTAAGTTAAGTGAATTGTGTATGCAAGAATAAATGGACACTTAGCAGCTGTTTAAAACTGAAAGTAGTTTCATATTGTAAGTGAATATGATTTATGTAAAAATGACTGAATGTGGTTTGCAGTTATTTAAACTATTTTGGATAAAAAATAATACACTGTAAGAGTACATGCAGGAGCAAAAGCTGCAATAATTTCTTGTTAGTGTATGACCAAGGCATCTAATCTTGATCAAAGTAAGTCTAAATTCCCTTTTACTTATTTCTTATAAGAACAATTACTGAATATAATGCACTCTGTGATGATGTGAGGTATTGTCAGCCATGCCAGGAGAAGTAAGGCAGTGGATCTGTAACACATGCCATAGTTAGCTGCTATGCATAGTTAGCTGGAGTTTTGTAAAGAATTATGTCATTTATATTTCAAACCAATTTGTACAGATGTTTGTGTTGAAAAATATATTTGTAAAGCTGCTTGTGTTAAAAATGTACCGACAGTGGGTAGAAAATAAATATACCTGTATGTCAGACTATATTGTAATGGTATAAATGAATATATCATAACAGAGGACACGAGAAGAGAAGAGGTTAATCTCAGTCTAGTTAACTTTGAAAAATAGTCTGAAATTAAATTACCTGGTTTAGGACATAAAGATTGTATCTTACAGTTCTGACTGCAGCCATCAACAAAATATCTGTGAAAAACAGGACTAGGAGTCCTACTGTATTGTAAAGGGTGAACTAATTGCTACCCTGGAAGGGTGTTAGTTTTTTAAATGCTTTTATAGCTTCCAGATGCTATAGCACATCTTAGCAAAGCTCTATGTATTATGACACATTTGCTAGATTCTGGTTCAGTTTCTAGTAAAGTGGGTAGTGTGGGAAATGGAGTCAGGTGACCAGATGTATATGATGTAATTCTGTAATCCAGCACTGAAATGATGCTTTAGTATTAGATGAGACAGAATTCTCAGGGCAGTCTGTTTGTGAAACCTGACAAAGAAGGACCCCTCATCCATGTCATCTTGCCTTGCTCTAGTAAGTGAATTAGGGGACAGTGATTCTTTAGATCAGTCAGGAAAATATAAGTGAGGTTAATTAAGTATTGTTTTTTCTGTATCTGTGTTAATCTTTCCATTGGTATTATTTTTATATTTCTTGTAATAAAACTCTGGTATTTATTGTAAATAGATATTTAGTATTTTCATGTTCTTTCATTAATTATTAAATATATTTAAACTTTTCATTGTGACTACAGCTGTGGCTAGTGTGGAGTCATATTTGAGTCCTGATGAGAGAGAGGGAAACCCAGCCTGAGGATGGGAGTGTGTTCCCTGTGTGCTTTTATGGGAAATTGTGTTTGGTGCTGTGAGCTGCACCTGGAAATACTGTGTGTATCTATCTTTGTTCCAAGTGAAGGTCCCTCACCGGTGTCAGTGGTGAGGGTTGAGGTTCCTTGATTACTAGCCCAATGCAGAGATATCACACCCTCTTTGACTTGTATTTAGTAACTTATATCACTCAGCTTAAGAGCTCTATTATTTGGACAGACTGGCATCCATCTCCCTGTGCTCAGTCTTTTATAAGCTCATCCATTGTGATATATATTTATCCTTTTAAGCCATGATAGACCAGTACCTCCTTGGCCCAACTGTTCTTTTTGAGAGAAAATGGTATCTCAAATACACAGTTACATTTTCTAAACTATTATCAGCAAATGACTAAGACAAGCTGTCATGATAATTTCATATTACAATGTACCCCCAACATCTGAACAAACTTCCACTATATGTCAAGCAGAGCGGTAGGTAATTGGATGGCAGCCACAAATTTTTCCTCAGTCTTTTTTTTTTTGCTTTGCTGGTTTTGCAGCTAGGTAGAATTTTAGAATATGGTTTATTGGCTAGGCTTGTAATGGCCTGTAGATTGAGTGTTTAGTATTTACCTATACATTTGTACATTGATACTTTGATTTGGGTGTGGTACGACCCAACAGAGAGACTGTTCATGGATACAATTTTTAACACAGCTTACTATGTAAAATACATTAGCAGTTGTTGCTACCAGGGTCTTAGGTTTATACTAAATTAGCTGTTTGCCAACCATTGTAAGCCAACAATGCCATAATGGAAGAGCTCTTGGGGGAGAAGTAGTAGCAGCTTGGATTATACTAGGCAGAAGTGAAATAGGGAAAAGCTTGTGGAAAAAAAGGAGGGAAGCACAAGCAGAAGTCGGACTATGGAGGATTGTATGGGACTCCTGGAATGAATGACAGGATCCTATCCATTCGTCTAAATAAAGTTTAAATATTGCTAGAGTTTTAAGCCATCTCCTATATAGGGAAAGCTTGTTTCACTGGTGAGGGACATGCAGGGTGATGAATTCATCCCAGAATTAGTACTGGTTGATATTTTGGTGTAAATAAAACTAGTTCTTTGGAATAAGTACTAATGGAAGAATTTTTCTTTTCAAGTAAAAATGTATCATTTGATATAGCTCCAAAGGAACAATTTTTATCAATCTAAACACACCAGTTCTTTAAACCTTGGATTCCTTTATTTACAAAATACTTGAGTCTTTTTAGACGTGGTGGGGGCTGTTTAGCATTACACATATCAAATATAGAATTATGTTATATAATGAGGTAAACACATCAGTTTAAAGGGGAAGTAGGATGGACTGGGATATGAAAGAGAATTCATCATAGATGAAATAATACGGGTAGAAACTTTTTCAAACAGTTTTGGAGATACACTGATTCAAGGGCAACTAATTGTCTGTGTAAGTTCCTAAATCCTAGATCTTGGTGTTAGTTATAAGGAGACATCTTTTTATGTGGCACTGTGTAGGAGCTTAGAAGAGAACAAATATACTGTTAGTTACATTTTGCTTTTTAGAGTGGTTCCACTCATCTTGATCAAGTGCACTTTGTTAGATATTTAGAAACCCTGAGAACTACAAAGGAGTTAATGTTTTGTTGGGTTAATTTATGATGCCTGAGTAGGAAATAGTATCAAACGTTTAAACTAAGTCCTGATAAGCAGTGTGTCCAGGAAATCCTGCATATAGGGATTTCAAGACTTTTTCAAAGAAGATAACAAAATTAGGAATACACGATCTACTTTGACAAATTTAGGAATACACGATCTACTTTGACAAATTTAGGAATACACAATCTACTTTGACAGAGCTAAAGTCTGAAGGGACTAAAGTTTGCAGATCTTGTATGTCCTAGTATGTCCTCACAGATAAGTTCTACAGTAATCGGTTACGTGGCTTTTCATATAAAGCCAGTGAGACTGATGGGCATATAGTTAGTTATCTGGGTCAGGGCAGGGACAAAACAATGGTATTTCTGCCTTCTTTAGACACAAATCTTGTGGAAAGATGTGGACTGAAGCTGCTTAGAAGAGGCTTGTGTAGGTGATACTTTAAGATCTGATGTTATCCATGTCACTATTCCTCACTCTTGGGTCTTGGATCCGACATCGGATCCGAGACTAGATGGCAACTTTATAAACAGCTTCTAGGCTCGAGCTCCTCCCACTCCCATGATCCCTTGCTGTCCTCTAACCCCTCTGGTCTTGATAGACCAGGCTAAGATTCAGATGCATATTCTTGGCTCAAGTTTCCTGTGTGGGATATGTAGCTTTATTTCTAAACTTTTTGTTAGGATATTTCTTGTAAATTACTATTTTTCTTATTTGTGTGTTGTGTATCACTTACCAGTGTTAGTTTTAGTCCCTTTTTTATTTTTTATTTTTTTGTTTTTTATTTGTCTGTTTAGTCCGGATTTGTTGTCAGGCTGCACTGAGATGTTATTTTCTTGTTTTGAAGAGGGTGTCTGACACTTACTCAGTATTGAGGAAAGGGATTTGGCCTGAGCTGGTGTGTGTGTGTGTGTGTGTGTGTGTGTGTGTGTGTGTGTGTGTGTGTGTGTGTGTGTGTGTGTGGTGGGTGGTGGTGGTGGTACTGACTGCAAACTAAATGGAGAGAAATTTAAAACTGAATTTATCAGCCAAAATGCTAGGTATGGATTCTTGGTCTGTGTGGGTAGAACCAGGGCATGGCGGGGTATTATTTTAGATTGTATGTATATGCCTAAAAATACCATATGGTGGTTGTTAGTGTTGTTTGTTATCTTGCACTCACAGGCAGCCTTATTTCTTTGCATAATATTTCTGAGTTTCTTACTACTTTTTTTTTTTGAACTGGGAAGGGGCAAAATTTACATAAGGCTGGGTGCTATCATTTCTTGTTGTATAATTTGTTGATTCTTTTAATTTTCAAGATTTAACATACTGCTTTGCTTCTAATGGAAAGGGACAATTGTCTCTATATGATGACTCAATAGGTCATAACTGAAATGGATTGGTTAGGAACTGTCAGTTTTCTGGGATGAAGTTTACTGCACCATTTATGTTTTGTTTTGGCTTTGATGAAGTCACTGAATATAGATAGATTTTTGGGACTAGGGGAACTGGTATTGAGGCAAACAGTAATGGCTAAATCGTGCAATTTACTTAAAGAAAGGAATATTTGTGAGGCTAAGCAGAGGGCAGAAGAGTTTAAGACAAGGTCTAGGAGGTCTTCTTGGACCATAGTAAGGACAGTAACTAGTCTAGGGTTCTGGAGTTAATTATATCAGGAGGATCAGGCACAACAATTGTTGGAAGTGTAGATGGACCAATTGATATTAAAATCTCCTAATACACGGGGTACATTAAGTTTAACTTCCAGTTTGAAGGAGCATGTTTAGCTATTCAGTGTGTTTCCCCATGTGATATGTAAAAATGGGTTTTATTGAGAGTGATGTGGTCCTCTACTAAATCAAGGTTGAGGTCAGCTGAGCTTAGCTGTATAGGTGTGGGGCTTCTAAAAAATCTGGATATGGGAAATGCCTCCGCTGCTACTAGTGAACCTAAATTAGTGTTAGATGGTGAATCCTGAAACAGAAGGAGTGTATTTTTTTAATTAGAACCTGGTTTAAGTCTCTCCACAGAATTGCATGCTTTTCAAGTAAAATAAAGTTTTCTAGTTGGACATTTTTCTTTTGAGTCTTCTTGTGTTGAGCAGAGCTGCTATGAAGTCTGATGCCTGACAGACTGGAATTGATCAGGTTGGATAGCCATGTAGTTTCATCTTGCCTAAAAAAGGCCCCTTGAGGGTACTTTTTTGTCAGTATGCAGAAGACCTCAAAAGATATGTTAATCCCATCCCTGGTCATGCAGAAATGGACTATCTGCCATGTTCTCTAAGCTGTCACAAATGGATCTCCCAGAATTCCCATTTATATAGCCAAGCATTGAAGCTACTCAGTAAGAGATTTCCTTTCCTTAAGAACATATGATGAGAGTTTCACCATATCTCTCTGCATCTCCTTCAAGATGGACCACTTGAATGTTTGCCCCAATATGAGCAATGACAAGGTAATGTTTATATTTGGATATTTTGGGAGTTGAAGGCTGATGTTGATATTTCTAGTCCTAATGCTGAAGAGATGGCTGCTGATCTTTTTCTTTTTTGTTAGACTGGTGAATGTGGAGTCTGTATGCCTGACAATGGAGTCACCAATAGCTAATGTGATTACTGCAATATGTATGTTAGCTCTAGCCTGTGTATGCCTTAAGTGCACTGCCATTTTAACTTGGTGGTTCTTCAAAGCAACATGTGCCAGTGCAGTGGTAGCAGGCCATGCATGCATGCATGTATGCATGTGTGTGTGTGTCTGAGGTACCCTATCATATGTCCTGGAAGGGTTTCATATTTATTTGCCTACTTCAGCATATGGGGGTTTATACTTACTGACCGGATCCATGAGCTGTTGCCACAAATGCCTCTCTTTTAGATGGATTATGTGTTGGGTACTAATGGTGGATTGTCAGCAAATGTGAGTCATTTGCTGCACTTTCTCATTATGCCTAGGGAGATTAGGCTGGTCAAGAAAACAGAACAAATGGTATATATCTCCGTAGTTGATGGCTGGATAAGTAGAGCACAGTGCTAGATGAAAAGGCTAGAAGATGTGGAGGTAATAAAAGGTTAGTCATTTAGCTTAGATTAGGTATGGCTGCAGACTACTGATAGGTTGCCTGCTAGCATTGCAATGGGCTTAGGCTAGTGAATAAATGAAATGAGATACTAAGATTTAGGGGGGGGGGTATAAAAAGAGATGGTATCAGAAATGCAACATGGTGATAATGACTGCTAACAACTGGTACCACTGCAGGAAACAAATCTTTATATTGAATCATGCAACAGCAGTAAAGCAATCAACAATTAGGTATCGGCAGAAATATCCCACACTAGTTACAGGGGAGGACCTGCTATAGGTACTATAAACAAAAGTAACAGCCAGCCAGCAAGGGCACACCAGTTAAATACCAAGAGATCAGATGAGCATATAATAGCAGGTACAAAATAGGGATAAATTAATAAAGCAGTTAAAACAATAAACATGCATCTGGTTTAGTTGCTATAGCAATAGTGAAATGCTAATTAGTAAGTATCAGAAATATTTTGAATTCAACCATAAAATCAATCACAATAGTGCAATTAGGATGCAGTTAATGAGACTCAGAAAACACAGGGAAATTTATATAATCCACAACAAAGTTTAAGAGGTTTTCTTATCTGTTGGAGACAAGGCTCTTGCACTGATTGACCAATGGGATTTACACTACTCTTATAATGCAACAAAGACCTGAAATGACCAAACCTCCAGTTATTTAAAATCTGCTCCAAGAAATCCAGATGATCAAAATCAAGCCTGTGCTACCAAAGAAGCTGGCCAATCAAAATCGGGCAGCGTAATCCTTGAAGCAACCCAAGCTCAGATAGCTGACACATGGATGCTTCTACTCCTATCAGAGGCTGCTATATTGCAGGCCTGGTCTTACAAAGCAACTGCAGCCCTTGGAGTACGTTAAATCAGACATAGCCAGATGGCAAAAGCTTTGTGGTCCTCTCCTCCTTTTCTTTAGTCTCCAAAGCTCCACTTTTTCTGTATCCACCACCCGACCCTCCAAATGCCTGGAACACTGTTCATAACCAGGTCTACTGCTCTCCATTCAGGGTGCTGTACCACACCAGCAGAGCTTTGAGAAGAATGGGCAACTTGTAAAGAGACCCTCATGCTACTTTTGATAGAAGCTGACATTCTAGGTGAAAAAAGTATCAGGATCGTGTGCTAGTACTCATAAACTGCTTAACAGTTTGGCAGAAGCAACAAAATCATGTGAAAAGTCTTTCAAATAAATTTTAGAGATTTTTGAGTGTCATCTGCATTTGAAACCTTTGCTGTTGCAGAACATTTTATATTTCATAACAGAAATCAAGTACAACACAACTGTGTTTCAGAAGAAATATGAGGGCTATACACACTGCGCTAAATTGTAACTTTGAAGAAGAACTGACATACTGAGAGAGTTGGGCACAGCATTGGTTAGCACAACATGCAAAACAAATGAATTCTCAAGTTAAAAAGCATTAAACATATGCTAAACATACCAATACCAATGGAAATTGCAGCAAATGGTCCCTAGAGTTACAACATGATATGGATGAGAGGAATTCCCTACAAAACTCCAAAACTCAGTAGATTGAATTGCAAAGTCATGTGACATTAGCATGAAACACAAAATATTCCAAATGAAAAACTATTAACTGAAAAATCTCAGTAGGACAATTACACATCTATAACTATAGGCTATAGAAGGGGAAAGCTTTCCTGCACACCCATGTGGGGAAACTGATCCCTCATACCTGTATAGACTAACTGTTTTCACTTCAAAGATGCACAGTCTTGGAGATTAATGCAATACCTGTTTCCAGGTGAATCCAGATTTTACACTGCTCTCCAAGGTTCTATGACATTAGAGTAAGAATTATTTGGTAGGAGGGGTACTGGGGCCTAGTTCCACTCATGGCAGACCAAGAGGCCCTTGTGCAGATACTCTATTATATGAGCTGTTTTCTTCAGAATTGTGTTTTAAGGTTCAAATCTGGCAGTTTTAGGGATATTGTGCATTATTTGTTTTCACTATCACTCTTTTGTTATCATGATTTGGCAGCTGGATCCAATGAGATCAAGGACTCTCAAGAGAACTTAGTTAAGTGTGCTGTTATCAGCCTGCCTATTAATTATGCAGCAAACACTATGTTTTAGCAACTTAACTTTCTTGCCCAATCCCATATTTTTTATCTAGCCTCACTCATTTTATTGATTTATTTGTTCCCCTCTGTGGTGACAGCTCTATGACCCTGTCATTCTCTTGTGGGTTGGAGTCAAGCATTGAGCATGATGCCTTCAGTCATTGTGTGTTTTGGAATGTTTGTTTTAAACCTCAACTCCATACACATGGCCAGTAGGTGTTCCAGATGAGAATGTGTCATGAGGATAGTGTCTTGGACTTGTCTAGGACTGTCACTTGCTGACACAAGCAGCATAAGCCTGCAGACATACTACTTTCTCAGAGAAGGTACTGCAGTTAGGTATCTCCAGTCCTCACTAGGAGAAATTGGCACTTATTGCATACATCCAGACATTCACCCCACCTCTCATCCCTGTAAGAGGCTAGGAGCACTGTTCTTTCAATCCTTCTCCACCCCAGTGGACTCCTCCACTACCAGGATCACTAATGAAACCCTAATCACCCAAACTATAACCAGGCCTGTATCCCAATATCCTACAGATCTGCCAGGTATGCTGAAGAAGTCAGCTTTTTGGTGTAGGTAGATAGAGCTTTGACTGTGATTTAGTTGATCAAGGTTAGATTAACAGCCCCATCACTAGACACAATTAGGGTAAAAGTGGAGTGAAGGACCAGGTCAGCTCATCTCCATCTGATTGGATAGGCCTTTGGGAGGACTTTCAATGGTTGAAATTCTGGTATGGCCTGGGACTCCTACAGAAGGTACAACTTCTGAGGGGGAGACTTATCTTTCAGCACATGGAATCAAAGCTATGACCTGTTAACAAGCTACTTCCTATAGTCTAGAGTTTGATTCCTTTAGCCTCTATTTACCTACTGTGTGACTCTGGTTAAAGCATTTAACCAGACAATGCTGCCAGGCTGAGTCTGAAAAGGGTCCACTTGGATCATTGTTCTATGTTGGTTGACATAGATAGATTGAATGGTATGTGCCTACATTACCTGAAGCACTGTTTTCAATTTTGACAGTCCCATGCAGTTGTGGAATGCAAAATTAACTGTTTCAGAATATAGTGCATATAGCACATGGCATTATTGTACAATACAGATGTGGAATTTAGAGCTAATCTTCATATCTGAAAAGTGGCAGTATGACATTTTTTGGATCGTTTTATTTCTAGACATCTTCCTCTTTTTGTTCTTCTGGCTTTTCCCGGTTAGGGATCGCCACAGCGATCACCTGTCCGCTCATGATTGGCAGTGGAGTTTTACAGTGTTGAGTTGCCAGCTCGGTGCCCAGCCTTCCACAGAAGGCACACACCCACACACATGCACTCACTCCTAGGGCCAACTTAGAGTGCCCAATCCACCTACAGCATGTCTTTGGGATGTGGAAGGAAACCGGATCACCTGGAGGAAACCCACACGACCACAGGGAGGACATTCCGCCTCCACACAGAAGACAACCCAGCCGAGGATTGAACCAGACAACCTGTTGCTGTGAGGTGGCAACGCTAACCGCTGCACCACCATGGCCACCCAGTTTATATCTCTCCGCTGTAGAGTCTGCTGGCAAAGTTTGTACAACTAATAAATGAAACACATATATGACCACATTGTGAAATAAGAGAAACATAAAAACATATCAAAATGGTAATGTGCGAAAGATCCTTTTTGATCTTGTCAAAAAGAAGGGTCACAAGCCTAATGAAGGGATTACCCAAGAAAAGGATACACACTGAGGATGGGATTAAAGTATGAAAAGTGAAAGAGACAGGGGAAAAATGAGGCATGACTAAAGATGTAGAAGGAAATCCAAGCGAGGAGATGTGGACTGAGGGTGTAAAGGGCAGATAATGAGGATAGAGACTACTAGAGATAGTAATGGCAGTAACTTACATGTAAGGTGTCACAACCATAGAAGCTGTATATGTATTCTGACTAGCAATCAAAGAGGATGCTCTATGTAGAAGGACAGTAGGAAACCAAGTGAGGTGTTATATCCATGCAGACATTATTAGTACTTGAGCTGTTTCTGCAAGCTGAACAATCATTGGAGGTGATGTGCCAGAACGAAGTTGCTTGCACCAAGGAACATCTTCAGGAAGTTGTAGATTTATTCAAAAACTAGTGTCACAGAGTGAACTAGGAATGACTTAGAGAGGCATAACCAATGGAGACAAGGATAAGAATATGGACTCTTGCACAACAGCTGCAGCAGATGAGATGGTTCTTGCTTCACCACACAAAATCAAGTTTACTTCAACTAAAGCTGAAGGAATTCTGCATCTGAGCTCAGGAAGTGACATGTCAAAAACTGACATCAGTGTATGAACATGTCCATTTACATTTAAACCACCGTAGGGTAAAACAAGCTAAAAATTCTGCATTGATGGGTCCTGAAATATCTCTGGATGCATCTTAAACAGCATGAAGCATGATTTAGCCACATCCCTAACAACACTGTTCAGTCTCCACCTCCATACAGATTTTGTACCAAGTGAATGGACAACAGCTACAGTCATTCCATTACATAAGAGAGGACCATCCATAGATGCAGGCAATTAAAGACCCATATGTTTGACCAGCCTCATATGGAAAGCCATGGAAAAACTTATCATGGAACTAATCATTCAGGACACTTGGAAGCTCCAAACACTAGACCCATCTCAGTTTGGATTCATCAAGGGCAGGTCATGCTTACTCAACCTGGTGGATTTTCTGAAAGGTCAGCAAACAATAGATGAATGCAAAATAGTACTCACCACATACCTCTATCTGGTCAAAGCTTTTGACACAATTACCAATTCAGGCATAGCAGAAAAGATAAATAAACTGGAAATAAACCCCTATGCCACCTCCTGAATTGCCAAGTGGCTCATAGATAGTATGTAGGAAATCAAAATAGGGGAAGTTACCTCCACAAAGAGACCAGTCACCAGTGGATTCCCTGGAGGTTCATGCTGGGAACGCACCTGTTTGGTATCTACTTTTCTGAAGTAAAAGCCAATACCAAAGGATCTGGCTGACTAAGTTTTCAGATGACTGCAGTCTAGAAGAAATCACTGAATCCCCAAATAACTTAGCCATCCTGCAGGAAGGCTTGCCCCAAACAAATAACTGGGGCCAAAATCATGCACTGAAACTAAATGCAAAAGGATGCATTATTGTATCCCTTGGAAAGTCATCTATCCCAGGGAACTTCCACAATAGCAATAACAAGAGTAGCCTCATTTGTTCAGAATTTGAGAACGTGTGTGGACAGTGACCTATCTTTTGACCAACATGTGTCCATTGCTGTAAGAAAGTAATTCTGTATTGCACAGCTTATAAACAAAGGGATTATGTCTAGGTCTAGGGATGTCATTGTTCCCATTACTCAGCCATCACTTGGCCAGTCATTGAATATAATGCCCCCTTTGCCATGTATTTGTCCAGACACATGCAGCAACTGGAATGCCCACAGAGATACCTTATAAAAAGGATATAAGGACTAAACAACATGTCCTACATGGAACAACTCAAAGCCCTGTCACTGCACTTAAAATCCTGCAGACTGCTGAGAGATGACCTATTTCTGGCATATAAGGCATCCCCTGAGCCAACACTAATGGATTTACTGCACATCACCAAGTCAAATGACATTAGAAGTATTCGGTGTAGGGAACTAAACCTCTTCTGCAAATAACAGAACAGTTTGGAGGGATAGGTGTATCCTGCAGAGGATACCATTGCTCTGAAACAGACTCTCCATCTACATGAAACAAAGTTCAGTCATGTTGATATTCAAGATCAACTTAGGTCTATGGATGGGAAACAGAAATTTGCCTCAGGACTGCCCCTGTACTACTAATGGACTTATGCAGCTCCTAAATGCTTTATCCCATGCATGAGTCCCCTCAGATTAACTATGGTAGGATCCAGTTATTTTCACGAGCAATATATAATTATCAGCCATTGAATGGGTAAAGCCAATGTCTAACCACGTGGGATAGGTTAATCTGAGCACAAAAAAGGAAGTTGGCTAGGCTTGAAATGGCCCTAAAATGGCTCACAAGGGCAGCTAGCCTAGTATGAACTAAGAACATAGTTTAAAGATGCTGAAAGTGAAGACTGGGTAATAGAAGGATGTTCATAACCATATGATTAAACTGAAATTTGTGTTTGCCAAACTATGCATCCACAATATATTGTGGGTGATATATGGTAGTATTTGGGAGCTTTCAAGTACTAATTCACAGGACTATCATCACTAATGCAGAATAAGATGTTCCTAGGCACCAAAAGAGTGTTGTGCATACAACTTTGGGTGTAAGTGTGGAGGTTGATAAGGGAGTGGAGACATGTCAGGGTAGGTTGTTATTCCACTGTCCAGCTTTCTGTGTGTGCAGACAGCAAGACAGACAGTAGTCCTGGTGAAGGGGGGTGAGGGGTATAAGGCAGAGGAACTAAACAGAGTACTTGAATAAAAATTAGAGAAATAGTTCATAGTTTTCAAATACATTACCCTCTTTCTCCACCTTAGACTTAGGTGGCTGGGCCCTATTCCAGCAATCTCTGCTTCAATGCAAAGAAAATCAAGGATAAGATGCAAGTCTTTCCTAGAATGTGTAATACACTTGCAGAGACACAGGATGTACAGTATGCACAAACACCTGCCCACCTACCCACCAACCGTTATGGGCAATGATGCTTCATAAGTAATATAAATTAGAAGACCAATACATACATCAGAGGTGTGAAATTTCAGAACATGTTGGTGAAACAGTCTTGGACTTTGGCTGAGATGCCCAATGTTGAAATATACTTTTGATTCCTTATTTTGGAAAAAAGCAGTGACACAGCTGAATATATGAATGATATTCAAATGAGCGACAAAAGTGACTCAGTGTTACAGATTTAATAACTTTAACATGTGAATGTGATATAGTCCTGCAGTTTCATAGCAACAACTTACTTCTGAATGTGAGAGCAGCATGTCATTTTATTATGTGCTATTTTGTAATGAAGTGTGACAGATAGTTCAAGAATGAATCCTTGATATAGTCCTGAATATGGCAGTGATGCACAGTTTTAGAACATTATTTTGGCACATCATTTTGGAATCTGGCAGTGACATATCACTTCAGAAGAGGAATGTCACCCGATGTTTGAAAGTAGCAGTGAAACCATTTCTAAATATGGCAGCTGTTCTCAGTTTCAGAACAAGGTACACCAGTGATACATTACTCTGGAAAGCAGTATAGAACTGAACCGAATATGGAAGGAATGCGGTACACTAACAGAGTATTAGAGAACAAGGAGATGTGTAATGTCACAGTAAAAATGAAACTTGAGAATTCAGTTCTGGAATGTTGAGGGTCAGGTAGCACTGAGTAAATAGCCTGTCATGCTTCAAATGCACGCCCTCAGTCCCAAATTATATTCTGTACTCAACATTTCAGTTCATGTAGGAATCGTCAGTGAATATGTGCTACTGTCTCATTGCATGACTTAGCAAAAAAGTGTTTCATTGCAGCATAGTGGGGTCGTCTTCATTTTAATTCTGCAATGTGCAGAGAGGGATAGAAAATGGTGATGAGCTGTGCAGCTTTGAAACAAAGTCTGTTTGTCTGGTATGTGGTTTTGTGCTTATAAGCTTCAGAGGATCTATAATGGCCCAAAGTTTCCTGCCTTTGGAAAACAAATGTGGACAAGTCATATTTTCAGTAGTGGAGACAACAGCAGCTGAGTTATAGTGCACTGCGTGTGCAAGTCTTTGCATAATTTATGGAGAAGGAGGGGCCGTCTGTCCTAGCTGGAGAAAGTGATGTACACATGTAAAGCTGCGTAGGCTTTTTGAATGTTTGGCGTCTGATTCAGTACCGGTATTATTCTGTCTTGTTTTGGAGTTCAAGTCCTTGGAGAAAGAATATTCACTGGGTGGTTTTGAATTGGCATGTGGGAACTATCTTACTGTGAACTGCTTCATCTTTTATTGAGAGGAAGCTGCCTACATCTGGGCATTTTTTGCACTGTAATACACTGTTTGAAAATGCTGTTTTTAAACAAGCTGCTCATTAAATATTAGATAACAGAGAGGTTTAGATCTGCAGCCAAATTCCAAGAAGAGGAAGCTATTCATTTTCATCAGTTATTTTTGCTGAATGTTTCACAGGAGGTACTGCTGATATGAATATATAATACATGAAATAGTCAGTAATATGACGTAAATAAGATCCCACACCAGTGTAGTTTTAGCAAATATCCAAAACACTGAGCATCTAGTAAGGCAAAATATTATAAATTTGTTGGATGAAGGAGACAGATTAACATACCTAGTTTATCTTGCAAGTGAATTTAACATTCTTCATCCATTTCCCCTCTTTCTTTAAATTCTAACATGCCCTTTTAAATGTCTCCATGAATTCACTTTCAGGTATCTATTCCAACAGCCCACGCTAGTGAACCCACAACCCTCTTGTTGAAGAAGTTTTTCACACATACTTTCTTTTATCTTCATTCATTTACTCATCTTCCATTTACCCACTTAATCTAGTTAATTGTCATGAGGAAGCCAACGATTATCCTAGCAATCAGTAGGTGCAAGGCAGAGAAACTTATTCTGAACAAGGTACAACATGAATTTGATTTTATGTGCTTAAAATGTCTAATGTTGTAGAATAGAAATAAATAAGTATTAATAATAAGTATAAAAAGAGTAAAACAAGCTATACAACAGAGGACAGTTTGGTTAGAGAAATTGTTAGCAGCACAATTGACCATAGGTAATTAATGTAAAGATTCTCCTTGGGGTTCAAATATGCCATTAAAAATTAATGGTAATGACGGGACCTCCCAAAACAGGATTAATCAGTTAGTCAGTACCAGAGAGACAGAACTAAGCAAGCCGAATCACATATACTGAAACACTAATAACAAAAGCTGTCAGTTCATGATTGCTATGAAAACAGAACTAACAGACTAGACCACGATTAAAGAAAAGCACAGGCAAACTGGTAGGTTTCATTTTTCTGTCTTTAAGACATCTTCAGAATATATCATACAAAAATAAATCTCCATTTAAATACAGTTTACAAACAGAACATGTGACACATTTTCACCAATCAAAACATACAACAGATTAAGTATGTTTTAAGAAAAGAATTAAAAACCTCAGCAAGAGTTCCCTTAACTTTAACTGCATTCTCTTTTATGAGCATGGTTTTAATAAACATCTAGCAGACATAACCTAATTTATTCCTGGTTTATAAGTACATAGGCAGATAGTAGGCTAGCTGCTCTTGCATATCATATTAAGCCTATCCAGTTTCTCTTTTTCTGCTCAAAATAACATCCCGTGGTTGAAAATGATATATTACCTCTAATGAGAATAACTGAGATCATACTGTAGATTATTCGAGGGGACCCAAGCATAGGATAAAGCATTTAGATGCTGCCATTGTCCAGTAGTAGTACAGGGGGCAATCTGGGGTAAGGTTTCTATTTCCTATCCATAGATCTAAGTTGTACTTGAAAATGGACAGGCATGAACTTTGTTTTATGTAGATAATGAGTCTGTGCCTTAACAGTGGTATGCTCTGTGAAATATACCTGTCCCTCCAAACCATTCCGATAATGTTGCAGAAGAGGTTTAGATTCCTAGACTGTGTATTTCTGATGCCATTTGAGTTGGTGATGTGCAGTAAATCAATCAGAATTGGCTCAGGCAACATCTTATATGCTAGAAACAGGTCACCTCTCAGCAGTCTATAGTATACTGAGTATAGTGACAGGGCTTTGAGTTGGTCCATGTAGGACATGTTGTTTAGGCCTTGTATCCTTTTAGTAAGGTATTGTAGTAGTTCATCTATTTTGATAGCTCTGAGAAGAATAAAGTTGCCTGCTTAAGGTACAATCTGAAGGATAGGAAGGTCAAACACTAATTACTAAAAATTAATAAGGAGATATGCCTAAACACTGAACAGTCAAGAACACTGGAATATAAACTAATTAGCTATAAGTAATGCACCAAATAACTGTTCTGTCACTCTTATATTTGGAAACTGGTGGATTACTGCTGCACAATCAGGAATAAATACCCATAATCATTATGGTTGGCTGCTGTGAAGAACTATCACCCCAGGGTGACAGAGGCAACAAATATCAGAGCTTCAAACAATAAATTAAGCCAAGAGGGAACAAGTGAATCAGCTCAGTATTCATTACTGTGTTCCCATTGCTGAATGCTAGTATTATAATACTAAGTATATGAGCAGTATATTTAGGATGCTTACTGTAGTAAAATATGTAGTTGCAGTGTGGGTGTGTTGGCAACAAGGTAAAAGCTGATATGGAGGTCCAAGAATTCGAGCTGTAATGTTTGAGGGTTACTGTTCATTTTCCATGTTTCCTTACTGTTAATGTCGTATATTGACTGTTTACCTGTTTCTTGTGTTATAAAGCATTTTTCTCATTGGATACACCTGAAATCGAAAACAAATATACAGTTTAGGAAGTATGAAAAAGGGTTGACTTGAATGTGATGCATAGGCAGAAAAATAATAGTCTGAATGTCCCTAACCAGAAATGTGAGATTGTTTCTAGACAACGATATTTTTACCACCACTTTCATGCCCTCGTTTTTCTTGATCTGTTGCATATATCTAAATATCAGTGTAAAACACATGCTAAAACTTTCGTTCTGCAAGACATATTTGAATACCTCTCAATCTCTTAACCTAAGAAATCTAGACAAAGCTAAAAATAATGGGGGTGGGGGGGTGGGGACAATGACCCAAACTTACAGACAGATTTTAAATATTGCTCTTTTAAATTATGATAGTTGCTAGAATAACAGGTTTTGCAATAGCATTCATGTTTTGAAGAATTTGAAGTCTGAAACTCATATGACTGTCATTATTTAATGACGACAATCCTTAGTGATTTGCAAGAAAACCAAACATTTTATGAGGAACAGTACAACTATATATATATATATATATATATATATATATATATATATATATTTAGCACCTTTATTGAATTATGTTTTAAAACATTGGAAAGTGTACATTTATATAAAAGAAAACAAACCATGTTAATATGTTCCAAAACTAGACAGCACTTGCTGGAAATGTGATGGGAAAGGGGGTAGTACCTGAGTATGAACATGATTTTTGGGAAAGTACCAAGTTGCTCAATTTTTGAAATTCAAAACAGGCTACTTTGTCAGAAATGTTGGGGGAAAATATTATAATTACAAAAATGATTCTTATATAGAAACTAAATTGCCTACATGTAACAAGGCCCTGTTAAGTGTTAGACTGTTGGCTGTCGAAAATGTAATTACTAGGAAATAGAAGTCACAGACAAAACCGACTATAACTAAAATGCTTAATGTTGTAATGGAGATAACAGAACTGGAGGTCTGATCTTTAGAAAAGGGAAGGAGTAAACTACAAAAGAATATGTGGGAACAATAGATGCAGAATGATATTTATACAGAATGATACTTCAGGGAAGGCAGAACTTAAGCAATCTATGTAAATGTAATAATTGTTAAGACAAAAATTATATTTGTATAATGTGTATAAAGAAAAAAATTTTAATCGTTTGTTGTATTTTTATAACTGAAGGTGTACTTGTGCTACTATGTAATGTGCGATGTTAATAAAAAAAAAGTTTTGAAGAGTATAATGCAACCTCTTACTCAGTTAATCCCCTCAGTTCAAAGTGAATTTGCCTTGTCAAGGCATATGCTCATTTGCTACTCATGAACAATAAGAGACAATCTTACAGCTAGCCTTGTGACCAACCTATGCTGAAGCCACGATTTGCTTTCTGACATAATCCCTGCCATCAACAGCCCACCTCCATGGCACATGCTTTAAAATTAGTTGTGCATATGTCCACAGGTGTTCATGCAGTTTCTTTGAATATGTTATGCAGGTACTTGAGAGCATTTTGACAGCAAACCAATTTTAGTCTTCCTAGTTAGGGTAACTTCTTTTTTTGTGTGCTATGTTTCATTATGTGTATACTTAGTTAAGGTGGCAGTGACACCAAACTTAGGGCAGTAGTCAGGAATTAGTGGTAATAATCAGCAGTGTTGTCTAGTAATAATCAGTGATTAGTGATAATAATCAGCAATGATGTGTGATAATCGGCAATTAGTGATAATAATCAGTAGTGATGCTTGGTAAAATCAGCGATTTGTGATTATAAGCAGTGCTGTGTGGTAATAATCAGCAGTGATGCATGGTAATAATCAGCGATTACTGATAATCAGCAGTGCTATGTGGTAATAATCAGCAGTGATGCATGATAATAATCAGCAGTGATGTGTGGTAATAATCAGCGATTAGTAATAATCAGCAGTGATGCATGGTAATAATCAGCAGTGATGTGTGGTAATAATCAACGATTAGTGATAATCAGCAGTGATGTGTGGTAATAATCAGCAGTGATGTGTGGTAATAATCAGCGATTAGTGATAATCAGCAGTGATGTGTGGTAATAATCAGCAGTGATGTGTGGTAATAATCAGCTATTAGTGATAATCAGCAGTGATGTGTGGTAATAATCAGCAGTGATGCATGGTAATAATCATCAGTGATGCTTGGTAATAATCAGCAGTGATGTGTGGTAATGATCAGCAGTGATGTGTGATAATAATCAGCAGTGATGCATGGTAATAATCAGCAGTGATGCGTGGTAATAATCAGCAGTTATGTGTGGTAATAATCAGCAGTGATGTGTGGTAATAATCAGCAGTGATGCGTGGTAATAATCAGCAGTGATGCATGGTAATACTCAGCAGTGATGTGTGGTAATAATCAGCAGTGATGCATGGTAATAATCAGCAGTGATGCATGGTAATACTCAGCAGTGATGCATGGTAATACTCAGCAGTGATGTGTGGTAATAATCAGCAGTGATGCGTGGTAATAATCAGCAGTTATGTGTGGTAATAATCAGCAGTGATGCATGGTAATAATCAGCAGTGCTGTGTGGTAATAATCAGCAGTGATGTGTGGTAATAATCAGCAGTTATGTGTGGTAATAATCAGCAGTGCTGTGTGGTAATAATCAGCAGTGATGCGTGGTAATAATCAGCAGTTATGCGTGGTAATAATCAGCAGTGATGCATGGTAATAATCAGCAGTGATGCGTGGTAATAATCAGCAGTGATGCATGGTAATAATCAGCAGTGCTGTGTGGTAATAATCAGCAGTGATGCGTGGTAATAATCAGCAGTTATGCATGGTAATAATCAGCAGTGATGCGTGGTAATAATCAGCAGTTATGCGTGGTAATAATCAGCAGTGATGCATGGTAATAATCAGCAGTGATGTGTGGTAATAATCAGCAGTGATGTGTGGTAATAATCAGCAGTGATGCATGGAATTAATCAGCAGTGATGTGTGGTAGTAATGAATTTATTGTGAAGCATATGATATACATCAAGTGCTCTTTTTGCTGGAATGTCACCACTGGATAATGAAATGAGCCAGTTACGCTTTTATATATATTTTGTATGGTCACTTATGCTTCTAAATTAAAACAAAAATAACAATAAACTTTGTGAGGCTACATATTTCACATATCATTCCTCAGTGGGTAATGCAATTCTACATACCACTATTCTATCCAGCTTAATAAATATTATTGCTCCCTTTAGATACTTTATTTGATTCCTTGTACATTTCTCCCACATACAATAATTGCATATAAATTGTGGAAGTCAAGAATGTTGATTTTGGGTATGGTTAGATAAATGGGGCAGGGCTTGCTTATAGGAAAGGGGGCATGGCCAAAGCACACAGAGGCGGAGATAGCTAAACAGTAAATGGTATGGTGGAAAGGGGGAACCCTAAATGTTACCCTGTTCAGGGTAATTCCCCCCTCTTTGAGTTGGTATGATTGTAGAGTTGATATATGTAAGTTCAGAGTGTGTGGGTAATTTAACCCCCAAATCGGGCAGGTGCGAGGGGGGGCTTGTCTTGTTAAAAAAAAACACTTAAAAAGTGTTTTTCAGACATTTTTTTTGGGGGGGTGCAGTCTGGGGATTCTGGTCTTCAGCGATCTGAAATTTGTCTTCTCAGTGGAAGGATTTTCACACCTTAAATAATAGAAGAAGATATGTATCATTACTAAAGGTCTCACTTTCTTTACCCCTTTTGTCTCTTTCTGCAGGACATTACTTTCTCTTTTCCTATGTTTTATGCTTTCTAGCTTAGTTATGCTTTATTAATCCTTTTTCAAATGCATGTTAGCATTTTTGCAAAATGTTTATTGAATCCTGATATCAAACCCATGCATTCCTTCCATCTGGGCACAGTTTCTAGATCTAGCATTGCTTGTAACCATTTCAACAGAAG
Source organism: Protopterus annectens (assembly GCF_019279795.1). Classification (NCBI taxonomy): domain Eukaryota; kingdom Metazoa; phylum Chordata; order Ceratodontiformes; family Protopteridae; genus Protopterus; species Protopterus annectens. Next base: position 1,273,295,078 of record NC_056741.1, on the reverse strand, counting down.
GCTTGCTTATTCCTAAGTCAGCGCATTTATAAGGAAGAATAGCATTTATATGAATGTATGGCACAGACTGCATAATACACAGTTTGCAGTATAAAGGCTTCTTCTTCTTTTTCTTTCAGCTGCTCCCGTTAGGGGTCGCCACAGCAGATCATCTATTTCAGTTTCTTCCTGTCCTCTGCATCTTGTTCTATCACACTAACCACCTGCATGTTCTCTCTCACCACATCCATAAAATAAACTAAAATGCATAAAATGCAGTGTAAAGGCTATTTAAGTTTATTTGTGTTGGGGGAGGGAATGAAGAATAGTGAGGAGGAAATGCACTGTAGTTTAAAGAGAAACAGTCAGCCATACTATCAGAAATATTTAGTGTAAATAATCTAATGGATTCATAATGTGATGAAATATTTTATGTTCAGGTGTATATCCATTGTATACATAATGAAATGAAATATAAATGCGAAAAATGCAGTATGAAAGATTGAACATGTAATGCAGAGTGACATCTGTTAATTAGTTCAGATAAAACATTGAATATATAAATTAGACAGCTGGGTAGTAATTACAAGTTTTGAACTAGTGGATAAAGGTTTTTGATTCATTACTACGCACTGTGGTATTGAGCAGGTAACAGAAAAGACTAAACTGAAGTAAAACAGCAGGTGACATTACAGAGAAGTAAAATGATTGGTTAGCCTGGCAACTTCTAGATGAAATACACTGGAGGGCTTTTGCTCAGTTTTTGAGGGCTTTGAGGGCAGACTCATTTATATAGATTTGTTTATCACTGTAGAGTTGCCATGGCAACCTTAGAGTACTGTTGAATTAAAAGTTTAAGAGCACTTTGGTGCTATTTGTGATGTGAACTGATGCTAAACTGAGTTTGAGGAAAGCTCCATGTAAAAGACGACAAAAAAAAATCACTTCAGTTACGAAAGCGAAGTGTTGCATGACACATCTTTCTCCTTTCACTCTAGGCATCCTGACAAGAATATTTTTGGGGAAAAATGTTGTGCAAGTCCCACCTAGTCCATGTCAATGTAATGAACAGGAGGTGTGCCTAAGCTTCTATTCTCTGAATAATAGTTTCTCTACAGGTCAGAGTTTGCTCTCTGACTGTTAGGTGCCTAAGGCACAAGTTGCAGAAGAAAAGACTGCTGATCGCTGTTTCATAGAAAATCACTGCCTGTACTGAGTTTAAGAGAACACAGGCAATGATTCCTTGGTTTTGGATGATTCTGCCTCTTTCATGTTTGTTTGGCTATGGAGCTGGAATATATAAACTTGTGGGATTTGAAGGAATGCAGAGGCTTACCTCATGTAAAATCACTTTTCGGAATTTTTGCCCAGCCATGTTTTAGGCATTTGTTTTTTTTTTTTTTTTTTTTTTTCAACCTTCAGTTTTTATGACACAAAATTCAGTACTGGAACTGTGAAAACTATATGTTCTTATTTATTTCAGTTCAAGTCCCTGAAATAGTGTTTCATGTTTACTTCCTTCACCTTAATTTAGACTTTGTATATTTAATCGTGTCTTTCGGCTTTTCCCGGTTAGGGGTCGCCACAGCGGAACTCCGGTCCGCTAATGACTGGCAGTAGATTTGTATGAGTTGCCAGCCCTGACGCACAACCTTCAATGAAGGTACACCCATTCATGCATGTTTCCACACAGGAGACGCTCTAGCTGAGAATCGAACAGGACAACGTCTTACTGTGAGACGACAATGCTACCGCAGCACCACCACCGCAACAACATATTTAATCATGCAGACTTATCTTCTTCTGAGTGAAACTGCTAAGTATGCAATCCAGTGAGTTTCTTGCAAAAATTATATATATATATATATATATATATATATATATATTTTTTTTTTTTCTTTCATAAGCCTTCTGTTTTTGAAGTTGGTTATTACACTTGTGTGGGAAGAGTCTACATTCTGACAATCTGGAATACAGTTCCAAGAATTTTGGGTAAGTCCTTGATTGCAATGCCCCCACACAGGTACATTTCTTCCCTGAATGTAATTCTTACCATTCTGTAGCTTCTTCATTTGGCAGTGGAAGCTGACTGCAAACTGACATGTTGCTAACCTTTTTTTTTTTTTTTTTTTCTGGATTCCTGCTTTGACACTTTTTGGTATTCATTTCAACAAAGAACATCCACTTACTGCTTTTTAATACTTTTTGCCTAAATTTTTGATTATCATCTTTGGGAAAGGATGTCATAAATCATGCTTCTGTCACATGATCTTCTGACAACATCATAAATCATGTTTCTGTCATGTGATGTTCTGACAACCTCATAAATCATGCTTCTGTCATGTGATGTTCTGATTGGAATGTTGGCTTCACATGCCTGTAAGTGCAAACAGGATGTAGGGGCCACCAGCTTATGGAAAAGTTCTGTGAATTGCAGTTTGCAAAATCTAAAACCATTACTTTAAGTCAAATCAAATTTCATTTTGATAGCTTTCAAAACTACAAGATACCAAACAGTTAAAGCTATACATAGCAATACATCACAACAGCAAAAGACATTAAAACATCATACCATAATTCATGTTTCAGACTGGATCAGCTTGAAAGCTTACATGAACAGGAAACTCTTCAAATGATTTTTAGGGGCTGATGCAGACATACCAGTTTAACTGCTAAGTCAGAGTTTTGAAGGGACCATGTCTGGAAAGCTCTCAACTCAGTGTATGAATTGATCATTGATTGGATCCTAACATCCTGTCCAAATAAAATATTATCCCATGGAACTTTGTCAGATAGCCTAAGTGATCATCTACTAAAGTACTCATAATGTACCAAAGCAACAGCCCCAAATCACATCATTACAGCCTGGTAAGAAAACTTGATATTTTCCACGAAGACACTTTTAGTAATTCATTACATCTCCTTAACTTAGAGTCACTAAAGACTCTCCCAAAATCTTCCTAGGTGTTCTAAACACACAAGCCTACCTCAGAATAAAAACAGTATAAGCCAGCCATGCCCTGTGTCTGTCTTCAGCAGCAAAGCAACTCATGAAACAAATAGGGAAAACATGGTAGGTCTGGACAGAAAATAAAACAGTTCCTACTTTGACAGCATACAGACAACATAGAAACCTCAAAAAACAACTTGTCATAAAAGATAAAAAAACCTGTTACTCATCCAGTTAAAATATACACACTAATAATCTAAAACTGTTCTTTGCCTCAGTCAATAAATTGTTAAATCAAAGGCAAACTACAAAGCCAATGCCAAACACACCGAAATAAAATGATACCATAGTCAACCAATCAAATTCCCACTTAATACAGATAGTACAGTAATTAACCAACCAGGCAACTAATCAAGCTCTTCATGCTGATTCACATTTAGATAACCTCCTTCAACATTTTTACTTCTAATTAGTTCCTACAGATATCATTAAAAATGCCTCAAAAAATAAAACCCTACTGCAACTGCCACTGATGGTCTACCTGGTGAAAAATCGTAAAATAGCAGCTGAGCCCACTGCATATCCTGTTTCAGTTCTGATAAATCTTTCCATACCTGAAAATAAAGTCCATTTGCTATGGAAAAATATTATTCATTATTCCACTGCACAAGGGTAGAATCAATGTAGACCTTTCAAACCATAGACCAACTGCCATTTTATATTCCCTGTCAAAAATATTAGAAAAAATGTATACATATGCAACTTCTGAACTGTCTAATAGATAACCTGTGTTGATGGCAAAGAGGGATAAGTAACACAACTGAGTGTGTGTTATTACACCGAGTTCAGGGTTCATTTTCAGATAGTGTGCTATTTGACAGAGTTAATGCATATTTCATGTCAGGATGGCTGAGTGGTCTAAGGCACCAGACTCAAGGATTAATCTCCTACCAACTTCTGTCTTCAATCCAACATGGCTTCCATCCTCATCACAGCACAACTACTATTTTGCTAAATGTTGGTAATGCCATCAACACCTACAGAAATGGTGGCAGTCTACTCTCCACCACCTTCCTAGACTCATCAAAAGCTTCTGATACAGTCTCCCACTAGAAATGTTAACTCTCATCCTGAAGGCTTACTAATTCTTTATGGCAATGGTTTCATAGCTAGCTGTCAAATAGAACTCAACCATTGCAATAGAAAAATGATTTCTCCAACCGCATGCCTAAGAGAAATGGTGGCAGTATACCCTTCACCACCTTCCTAGACTCATCAAAAGCTTTTGATATGGTCTCCCACTAGAAATGTTAACTCTCATCCTGAAGGCTCACTAATTCTTTATGGCAATGGTTCCATAGCTAGCTGTCAAATAGAACTCAACCAGTGCAATAGAAAAATTATTTCTCCAGCTGCATGCCTAAGAGAATCGGTGTCGCACAAGGATATGTACAAGGCTGCATACTTTTAAACACATTCATCAATGACCTTTACAAAGCTACTACAAATGTTCTTCAGTATGCTAATGACTATACCTTAATCTGCTCTGACAAATCTTGCTCATTCCTTACACAACAATGCTTCCTATTAATTGAAACAAGGCTAAATAATTTGCAACTAATTCTAAATCCTAAAACTAAATTATTGCTCTGGGGCCCAAAAACACATCTCTGTCAAAAATACCATGATAGAAGAAGTAAAACATACAGAATTACTAGGTGTCATCATGGATACCAATTGAAATTTGGCCACCTTGTATCACATGTAGTTAAGAAATGCATCAAAAATAGGTACATTATATACAGTAAAACCTATCTCACTGACATAGCCCGAAGATTTATACCCTGGACGTATTTCCATTGCTCCTGTATGCTGCCACAATCTCCACTAACCTTCAAGTCTTACAACTGTCCAAACTTGAGCAGTGTTATAATAAAATAGCCACCTCTGCAGTAAACAATAACAACAGAATACGCCACTGCCTAGCCCTTGGAATTAAACTGGTTATAACTACAACATCACCTAGCACTTTCTCAGCTAACCACAATGCACAGACTTCTCTATAATCCAGAAAACTGTCCAGCAATTAACAAATTAATACAACACTGCACCCCACAATAGAATCTTACACTCTAGAGACAAATCACTAATAACTACAATCAGATTATGTAATGTTGCAGGTCACTCACCATATTCAAATAGTGTAGTTAAACTATTGGACCACATCCTACTGCCACTGAAATCCACTCAGAATGTGCACTTGTTTAAAACACAACTAAAACTTCACCTATTAGATCAATGGATCTGCTCCTGTAAATCCCCAGGATAAATGTCATGGTTATCTTCAGCTTGCTACATTATCAAACCATTTCTCTTCATTCACAATCCTAATCCCCACAACCAATCTTCACACATACATATGGAGTTCTACTAACATCTCTCTGCTATATATATTGCTTTGTGACACTGTTCAGCCCCTCTTCTATGCTGTTTTATGTGGCTATCACAATATTTATATTAAAATGTTTCTGTACCTGTTTTCTGTTTCACTTATCCACAGAATTAACATTTTCCCTACCTAGCTCTTCCCAAACCTCCATTTCTTTGAATTTCAGATCATTAATCATATGATCTATTGCCTACCTCACAAACTCACTAATGTAACTCTTCAAATGCTCAACTCTCAAAATCTACTAATGCATACATATGATTTATACTGTAAATATTTACATCTATTTTCATATGAATGCAATCTGAACAACAAATTTGTTTGTAATTCATAATGTCCGTAAATGTATATGACTGAATGTCTGAAAATCTGGTAAATGAAAGCAAAATAAAGCAAAAAATAAAATAAACTCAGGCAGGGTCTAGAAGCCGCTCATTGGGTGAATGGTTGCTTTTAGATGGTAAGTGGTATCTGAAACTTAGGTTGTGCAAGGCAGTTTATGAGTTAACTAATAATTCCTTACTCTGACACCACAGTGCATTGTTTATGGGCACCCATCGTGAAACATGTGCTTACTACTACATTACCATATGAGGGTGAGCCCTACAATGACTCAAAAGCTGGACCAGTCTTTTATGTTATCTGTTGTTTTTATACCACTTCAAAAGCTTTACTGGAACTCTGTAGCACAGAGAGAGATGAAACCCTGATTTTGAGCATTAATCCAACTAATAACCGGGAGATAAATGATATGATATGATAGATGTTATGAAGTAATCCAGTACATCTGGAGATGAACAAACCTAGCTGGCCACTGTACGGTGGCTCTTTTATCTTAATTCTAGTCATGTCTCATGAAGGGTAATCATAGTCCAGTGGTTGAGGCCTTCCCATTTGGGCATAGGTCAGCCTGGTGAAGGAACACAAATTGGTTAACCACAAATAGTGAAAGGCATTTAGGGACTGAATTTTGAGCAATAACACTAAAGTCCTAAGAGCTGAATAATGGATTGCAGGAAAGAGGCAATATGATACGAACACACCAAACTGTCAGTGGGGCAAGTGGGAAACTTGGAAGTCAGCAGAATATACAGGTTTTGAAGAATAAGCCATAGCTGGCAGCAAAAAAGGGCATTTTGGCAAGATGTAAGACAGTCATTTAAACATACTGTTTTATAAAAAGGTAATGAATCCCTATAACGTACTAGCAAAGTATAGCCAATGAAATGATGCAACAATAAATGGGTGAGATAAAAAATTGGTTGGGGCAGTTTGGGGCAGGAGTGAAAGAAGGGCAGATGCAGGAGGATGGACTCCAAGCCACCCATGTTTTAGTCAATGACATTGCACCTAAAAAGCCATGTTATCCTTCATGAATAAATTTTACTCCCATAAAAAGAAGAGGTTTTTCCTATATCACATTCATAGGCTTGACCAAAATATTTAATTCTATTTCTAACATCACCCTCTAAAATGAAGCTACAGAACATAAGGTATGTCCCTTCAGTATCAAGTGTCTCAAAAGCTAAGCAGTTAATTGCTCCACCATGGTTGCTTTTGGGGATATTCTTTCTATCGCTATGAAATTAAGCCAACAAGTTCATTGGGGTAAGTTCTTGGGTCCCATATACCCTATTTGTGACTAAGGAACTAGTCCACATGGCATGAGAAAACATTGCTGGTTAATTTGATGATATGGACATTATCAAATCAAATTCCTCTGCAAACGTCATGAAGTTTCAAGCTCCTGAATAATCTTTCCATTCTATCTTCTTGGCTAGGCAAACAGGGAAAATTGAGCACTGACAACACCAAGGCAATATTATCTAACTAGCCCATGTTTGTTTACCAGTGCTGGAAGATAGTATCTCTAATACCTTTTTAGGATTTTTTAATATCTTGAAATGAATTGGTATCACACTGCATTCAGTTGCACTGACAAGCTGAAAAAAAAATCTCAGCTATGCCCAAGAGCTGTTGCTTGTTTGGATAATCATTCCTTATTAGAGAATCTGGGCTTGACCTTGGGAATATGCCCACTCTATCTTTGAAAGAACATGTCCCTGTACTACTTACTCACTCTGATTCTAACAAGTTCATTCCTCAAACTTTGCAGTGGGATGGTACAAAATTCCAAGCATTAACATGAGTACACTGTCCTGGCTAATTTCCATAGTATTACTTTCATTCTAGTCTCATTAATCTATAGGATTCTGAATGTAAATCAGTGTCCATCACTTAGGTATTCCCTTAATAGTTACTGCTGTCCAGATCTCACCATTCCTCCATGTTAAATCCCAACAATCACACTGTCCGCATCTGCTTTCTTAATACTAGTTACAGGACCATGCCTTTTACACCTCCTTCAGCCTGAAACCCTGTGTCTTACAGCATCTTCAGCCTTCCAGGTCTTGCTTCATTTATGATCATAAGAAATACATAGCAATTAGATTTACAGAGTATTTATGCTCTGCCAGTACCCTTCATTGTGCTGTACCACCCTTCTCCAGAAAGGCAAAGCAGGACATTTCTAGGGTAAATGTATGGGTTCCCACAATTTGGTGATACCCAACCATAACATGGAACTGCAACAGGTAACAGGAAAGTCACCTCATCTCTGCAGCCACCAAATCTGACAGCAACCTCTTGTCATAGTTCTAGTCTCCCCACCAGCATTTGCATCCTGGGTGTGCCTCTAGCATGTCTCCATTCCCTTCTCTCCTTAAGGAAGCAAGTAGACATTGCCTCATCAAATTTTCTTTGCTCCTACTCTCTGTCTGCACCCATTCAAGCCATTCATTGTAAAAATGTACATAATCCTGTTACCCTACTCTATACATATAACTTTTAGTATCATTTTTTGTCTGCAATTTCTTGGCTCTGATTTTACCTCAGCTCCATAATTCCAGTCCTTTTTTCCTTCTACCACTCCTTTCATTTTGGGGTATATGCCATTCATTTCACCCTGAAACTCAGATAGCCCCAACTTATGAATTCTGAGATCGGGTGCCTACCTTCTCAAGTGCTATGATTTATACATAGTGCTATGATTTTTGGCCTGCTTCTCCTGAAATGGCTGATATTCTTTAAGTCAGACCTGTTTGAATACTTGTATTACTTTAATAACTGAATTAATCCTATGTATGTGTCCCTCATCAATAACTATATCAGTTCTAGTAGAATAAAATATTTTATTCTGTTGAGATATATGATTGGGTGAGTTTTTCAGTTTGCCATTTTTCTCTCCAACGGACACAGTCAACTGCATTGCTTCTTGCTGTATTTGTTAGTTAAAGACGGAGTAAATGTAGAACTATTTTTTGAGATAGAAACACAGAATATACACTGTTTATCTTTTCTCTGCTTTTCCATTTCTACATCCAAGTCAGTTTCATTATTCATTGCTATTTATGCCACCCCCAAAGCAGAAGCATTAGCAGTTTATTGCTTTGTAATTTACTTTTTTTTTGACTGGGAGCTAAGGGCTAGAAAATTAGCATCTAACCTTGCCTTATGACTTGACAGAAGAGAGTTAGTTTACATATGCAGACTGACTGATTGTAGACTTGATTAATTTTCGAATGATTCCAGTAAGCAGCTATATACTAGGTGAGCTGGAAATGTCTAAGAAGTGAATCCTTGATGGCAGTTCAAGTTTTTGTCATCAAAATTTAATGCATTCAAGTATGCATTACAGTATGTCACAGATTAATTTAAAAATGTATGCATGCTATCTTAAAAGGCTTGCTTCTGAGCTGTCCTACTTTTTACAAGTATTCTAGGCACGTCATCAAAGTCAGCAAGACAACCACAGTACAGTTGGCCCTACATTTTTTCTTCCTTTAAAACCAGATCTAAGATTTCCAAAATTGTCAAAGCCATGGGTGATGTCAGGAATGAAGTACGGCACACATCACACTTCAGCTATCATAAATGCATAACAGATTTGGGGAAGGATGTTGAGAAAAACACAATGATGTGAAATGCTGGTCAGAACTTAATAATAGAATCAGTTTGCTTGAAAGATGCAGAGGCCATTTTGGTTACTTCAGCCATTTCCAAAAGTAAGATTTCATAATCATTAATTGCTCTTGGCTCTTTGAGGCTGTTATATAGTAAAAGCAGTAAAGACTGTGACGTCTGATCTGTAGACAGACATGTAGTAGTTAAAAGTAATTATCATTTTAAAGGGGAAAAAATCCTAGTTGTGGAAATAAACTGCAATGCCATTATTAAAATTGTATACTTGCCTAATTAAATAAGTAAATACTTTTAAAGTTTAAGTAAAACTTTGCTTTCCAAACAACACAGTTATAATACCCATGTGCTCAAACTAATTAAAGCTTTTGCTTCTTCTGTATGCAGCCTTTGTGTCAAAAAGGAGAGCAGAAATATAACATGATATATATATTAAAATTCATTATCACATATCAAAGACTGCATCTTCAAGGGAGGGAAGAAAGACCAGGACCATAAATGGTGCATGCTGACAGTGCAGAACTATCACTAGTGTCTTTGTGTTATCCAAGTAAACTTTGGAAAAATAGGAATATTTTCTTCAAGCCATTCCAGAAAATTAAGGTATGCAGAAAAAAAGATTTTTACCAAATAATATGCAATTAATCTTTTTGTAATCTGTCCTAAGATTTTAACTACAAACATGTAAACATTTACAGTCTGACCTAAGGATCGCAGACAAAATAAAACAAGAGTTGTTTTTATAAAATATACACTGTACAATCATGGTCTCATTCAAAGAGTTATGGAATGAGTTGAATACATTCTGTAAACATAAAAAGCAAAATACACCTTCAGAACTGTACAAGAAGCAACATATATTGAACAGAATAATAGAATAATATGGTAGTAAAAATACTCTATGCATTCGTTGAAACACAGAGCGCAATGGCATATGAATAATTTGCAAATGGATTAATCAAGCTAGATCCACAGGCCTGGTGAGGGCCTTGTAGCTACCTTCACTGTTTTGAGAAGGACCTTTTCTCCTTATCCCCCAGTCCATTGTTACTAATGTATGCTAACCCTAACCTTGCCCCTAACCAAAGCCCTAAAGCTTACCATAGGAAACCCCCCTTTCCTTAACACTAAAACTGTTCCGACAATGTGTTTGTAGTTAACAGTAGGGTATTTCCTTAACTAATTGCAAAAGGTAAGTGCTTTAATTTTGTGATTGATTGTTGTTACAATCTGCTATTTTTATCAGTAAGTATATTTTCCAAGTGCCAGTAATTGATCACCTGTGCAACAGTACTTGTGTGTTTAAGTAACTCAGGACAAAGCAAAATCATCCCACACTTTTTTGCCATAATCAAAATGTTAACTTTTTATAAGTTTCATCCAAGTCCCAGTATTTGTTTAACACAACATCTTTGTACTTTGCTTCTGTATAGATCAAGTCCCAGTCATAAAAGTTTTGTCTACTTTCCATTTCCACATTCCATTTTCTTCCATAGTATCCATACAATAACATATTTGTATTTATATGAATAAACATATCTTTATGAAAAGCCATATTTCTCCTGCAAAAATCTTTAATTCTATTGCATTTTAACAAAAAAAGTTTTCTTGCTTCTTCGGTTACTTCTCATTATACAAATACTATTTCTTTAATCTTGGGCCCACTTTAGCCTCCCCTGGGCTCAGCCCGACTCACATGTGGGGCATGTGCACCGGTTAACAATGCTGATGCAGAATCATACTGCAGTTGAAGATTATGCTTTAATCCACACATCACTGTGACAGCCTTCTGAGCTCCACAATAACTGCCTTCAGGAGGTGCCGCACACCTCCCTACTTGAGCAACCCCCCAACCAGATGGTGCACCCCTTTGTAGTGTAGAGCTCATCAGGCACTTCATGTTTCCATTGCAGTAAGCATCGTTAGCTGCCCCCTCCACCAGGATGGGTGGGACAGTCACTCCTATTCTCCCTGCCTGGCCCTTCCAGCACCAATGTTGTTAGTCAAACAAGGGTCATCTGTGGTGCAGTCAGGGCTTTATCCTTCTGTGGCACAGGACCAGGGCTCTCTTTATTTATTCGTAACTTTCTCTCATTCACAAGTATTATTTTTCCACCTAAATGAAATCATCTGCATTTACTTAAGCCCATCATATCTTCTACATCATATTAATTTCTTGTCTTGCATAATTTACCTTGAAGTCACAATTCTGTAAAATGGCATTTATGACTAAGGAAAAAAATACCACTTACTGGCTGCCCAAGCCTCCCTCTTTATTCATTTTATGCACTCTCCAACCTTTCATTTATGTAAAGCTTTACCCAGGAAATCTCATACATTTTTTTCAGTAAGTTTAAAAAATTTTCACAAAAATTATAACTGTGTAATAAATCTTATGTCTGACTATGATTCAAGCAGTTGAGGGCTTTTATAATACTATGTTTATTATGTTTTCCTCTCATTTCTTTTATAATTATGATAATCTCACTTACTTGTTTTTCTACGGTTCTATAAATTCCATTATTATTACTATTACTTCCCCTACTATCTCAGACAACCTTAACTGAATTATTTTTATTAAGTTTTATGATTCATCAAAATGGGAAACTACACACCAAATATACTAGTGACAATGAAATTGTGTGCAGAGGTAGTCCAAGCCACAAGAAAAAGACCCAAAGTTGAGAATGAAAAAAAAAAACTTTAATGCAACTAGTTAAGCGCTTTCTTCCGAACAGAACTCTGAATTAATAAATGATTTACCTTATGAAAATTAATATTCAGCACCTGTTCATAAGTATTCAAGCAGTTTTTTAAATTAATAAGAATTTGTGATCATGAAATACATTGATCTACATTTGTCCTTCAGTTTTTACTGTTTTTGTCTTTTATTAACAAACCATCTCTTGTTGCATTTCTCTTCAAAGTTGATAGATTCCAGTTCATTTCTTCTGTTTTTTCCAGGATTTTATTTTTCTGTATAAAGTCCATTGTATCTTCCAATGTGTTAAAAATCTTCTTTCCTTTTGGAAGATGAATCATTATCCTTATTTTTGCTGGAAACAAGATTTGTGCTTTAATATTGTTTTTCTTTCTTTTTAACAAGTGGCACACATGCTTTTCTCTTTGACATCACTAATGTGGAATAGTCATTGTCAAATATTATAGTATTTTCTTTAACTTTAAGTGGATAATTAGTCTGTGCAGCTTTTAAGACTAAATCCTTATCCTGACTTGAGAAAATCTTACGATCACTTACCCAGGTGAGGGTGTTTTTTTTTTTTTAAAGGTGAGTTAGAAAGTGATCTATGTGCCTTTTTGGTATCAAAGGAAAAAGCTTCAGGGATGTTCAAAGTTTCAAGCAGCCAGGTATTAAGGAATTGGATCATACTGTCTTCCCCTTCTTTTTTCAGGCATCCTGTAACTCCTGTTGTTATTCCTTCTACATCTGTTCTCTAAGTATTCTATTTTTTCCAGGAATAAGTTGTTTTGTTTCACAAGAAAGTGTTCTTCTCATTTTCAAGTAGTCTTCCATCCAGATCAGACAATGCCTCTTCTATACTCGCAATTAGTGATGATTGTTGTTTAAGATGTTCACTCTGCACTTCAACTTGCTTTTTATATTCCTCTTTAAAATCATTCGTTTTTCTTTCTAATTGATCCGTCTCCACAGATAACTCACTGATATTACTTAGTATAGTCTGTATGTCTTTATTTCATTGTACTGTCCTGTACAATGGGCTTAGAGTGGCTCATTCGGAGACAATTAGTTCTTTCTAGTTTTTTTCATAGGAAAACGCAATTAAAAGAGTTTCAAACTTGTTATTTTTTGTAGTAAATCTTTCACCAGATGTTCAACTATAAATCCATTAGGTTTTAAGATGTTTCATTTGAGTTTTTTAGTAAAAATCCCGTCAGAGACATTAAAATGAAGAAGAGCTAAAAAACAGTGCTGTTAACTGCTCACCATCTTGGCCACCCCTCTTTAAAATATAATTTCTTGATCAACTCAGAGTACTGGAGACAGAAATAAATGAATGAATGAATGAATGAATGAATGAATGAATGTTATCTGTACATGAGGCATGCCAACTAGAGACATGCCTTGCCTTTTGTAACCTTTGCAGTAAATATGCATGAAACCTTTCCCTTGGTGGTGTATTAATTTCAGCTTATCTGAGTATAGACCATGCAAAGCAGACACATATTTGTCATTTTCATTCAAAGAAAAAAATCTCAGAATGGAAGTTAGAAAAAAATAAAATGACTCATTGAAGGCAGAGAAGTATTGTTTTTGGTAAACTAATGTGAATATTGTTTAAGCACTGGGAATTAGTTTTTGTGAAACAATGTCATGACTGGTTTAATGAATGATGATAGCCATGTTTTATGAGTAAACATGTTTGCATGAGTCAGGAATCCTGGAAAGGTAATATACTGCGGTCAGTATAAAAATGTTTTGCATATGTATGTCCTATATATTTCATACTAAAGCAGCTTACACTTACTGATCCTCCCTCTTTGTGCAAAATATTCTCTCATTCTGTATTTTTTCTTCATAGTCAATAACATGCTGTACTATTATGTATACAGGGTTGCGTGCATCACGTCAATAACATGCTGTACCATTATGTATACAGGGTTGCGTGCATCATGTCAATAACATGCTGTACCATTATGTATACAGGGTTGTGTGCATCACGTCAATAACATGCTGTACCATTATGTATACAGGGTTGCGTGCATCACGTCAATAACATGCTGTACCATTATGTATACAGGGTTGCGTGCATCACTTCAATAACATGCTGCACCATTATGTATACAGGGTTGCGTGCATCACGCCAATAATATGCTGTAGCATTATGTATACAGGGTTGCGTGCATCACGGCAATAACATGCTGTACCATTATGTATACAGGGTTGCGTGCATCACTTCAATAACATGCTGCACCATTATGTATACAGGGTTGCGTGCATCACGTCAATAACATGCTGTACCATTATGTATACAGGGTTGCGTGCATCACGCCAATAACATGCTGTACCATTATGTATACAGGGTTGCGTGCATCACTTCAATAATATGCTGTACCATTATGTATACAGGGTTGCATGCATCACTTCAATAACATGCTGCACCATTATGTATACAGGGTTGCGTGCATCACGCCAATAATATGCTGTACCATTATGTATACAGGGTTGCGTGCATCACTTCAATAACATGCTGTACCATTATGTATACAGGGTTGCGTGCATCACGGCAATAACATGCTGTACCATTATGTATACAGGGTTGCATGCATCACGGCAATAACATGCTGTACCATTATGTATACAGGGTTGCGTGCATCACACAAACTATTTATTATACCAGGTACAGCATGTTTAGTCAAAAATCATGTGAGTGTTTAACTTAGTGTAAAACATGTCAGTGATGCAGCTGGCTGAATTACATCATAGTCAAGTGTCTAATGATAGAGCAAAATGTAATTGAGTTATCCTTTCCTTTGTAGTTGTATGACAGTGGAGTTAGTATATATAAATTTCGGGGGGGGGGCGGTCAGGTCCCCCACATAAAAGCATATATATTTTATTAAGTTGTAATTTTGTTTTTTCTATTTCTTTCTTTCTTTCTCTTTTTGCCATAAAGAAAGGGATTACCTAAGTATAAAAACATTATTTCCATTTACAATCATTTAGTAAAGTAGTTTTTCTAAATGTATATGTGTTTACATTACATTTTTGTTATGTTTCAGGTAAGTAGAGGGATGATTATAAATGTGAGTGCATTGTTTACATTTGTGATCATTAGGCTCAGATTTCTTTCTTTTTTTTTGTTACACATCATATTATTTTGTGTTTTGTGCAATTTCATTATTTTGGATAGACATATGTAATGGCTTAATGAGTATATACTTTTCTGTATGTTTTGCTCTGTCTATATATCATGTAAACTTGAGTGTATGTCATTGTCCTCTCTCTATAATACAGTGTTCGTACTGAAACTTTTGCTTATTCTTAAATATAATTTAGTCTTTATCTGCTTTATGTAATACCAGTTACACAAGAAAGAATACAGGTGCATGAAGTCTTTTAATGGCTTTGAAAGCAGGTGAAATACTTTAGGGCTTTCAGACAGCAGACAAAAGCAATGTTTGTTGGTAGAACTAATAGCTTTAATAGCTGTTAGCCGCTTCATTTTGTCACACATTTTGGTTATAACTATTGCGGAATGAAGTGCTATTAGCTTTTAAAAGCTATTTTACTTCTTGGTGTTGTTTTTTGCTGACCAGCATTGCTCCCTGTTAATCCTCAGCATGAGACCCAATCTTAACACAACTTAACTATGCTTAAAAGCTTGTTAAACACCTTTCTGATGTTAGAAAAGTGCTTAACAAGT
Organism: Protopterus annectens; assembly: GCF_019279795.1. Lineage (NCBI taxonomy): Eukaryota > Metazoa > Chordata > Ceratodontiformes > Protopteridae > Protopterus > Protopterus annectens. Next base: position 1,273,279,315 of record NC_056741.1, on the reverse strand, counting down.
TTGGATTTTTCCCATTTCTGAAGCATAATCATGGCATTAGAAACATTGCAATGAAGAAAAGTTTTGCTTACAGAATAAGCAAAATGTGTAATTATTTTCCTTTTTCTACAAGACATGCACGCACATTTGGACATTTGATTTGGGCTCTCTGTCTAGGGCATATGTCATACTGGTGGGCAAATTCTACTGTAGCATCTTAAGGGACTTGGAATATGCTGTAATCCCAACACTGAATATTGAACATTGAGCCTTTTTCCTCACAGCAGCTAAATAAATGAATCTACTTCATGACTGCTGCTGTAGGAAAGGTGATGATTCCCAAATTCCATACAGGTCCACATCATGACTATTTCCAACAAAAAACACAGGTATGAGAACAGACAGATAAGGATGATAACAATACACCCTAGAGGAGCTTTCTTAGGATATAGAATAGGTATACTTCAGTGCATCAAAAATACATTTATACTTATTATTTTCATTTCTGATGCCTCTTTGAAATGCTGTTTTCTCTCATTTCTCAAACTGGTGTGATCTCCAAATTGGTTATATATGGGGAAGGGGGATGGGTTGAAATCCCCCACAAGATCCAGGGCAGAATTTCTAGGAACTGGGTAAAAACATGGTTGGGTTTTACACCACTCAGTTGACATTTATTTTGTCCACATTTTAATGTATGCTGCTGTACCTACATATTTTTTCTTTGTTTTGAAAACAATGACTAACATCTAAAAGCACAAATGCGATAACTAGCATAGTTCTAATACTAATCACCATATACACAGACCTGAAGAGGAATTGATATAGTAACATTAATCCACATATAAGATGATCATAAACAGATGTACAAATTGGTGGCTTGCCCAACTTCCCATCCCATATAGAAAGATACCCACTATGTCCACAAGAAAAGGACAGATGCTGATTCTATGCATTGTAGAATGTAGGGTCATAATATCAGTCTTCATGCTTGGAAGGATGACCATATTAGCATTTAAAGATGAATAGCTGGCCAATATTATGGTATTCTTTAAAGAAGGATAGACACAGTTCTGCAAACGGATGGATGGTTCTGACGAAAATGTAAGGGCTGAAAGATATTAGATGACCAAGATAGATGCCCACAAAAGTTCAGAGAAATGCATAAAACATATTCTGAAATTTTTTCCTTTGTCTACATTTGTACCTGAATTATTGTTTTTGGGGCCATATTCCTATTCCACTTATATTACTGAATCCTGGGTGAAGGATTTTATGCAGACATTTGCTTTGCAAGATGAGACTGCACATGCAAAGACCCAACACAGAGATTAATTTGTGTCTGCCACTTACTAAAGCTAAGTTGAGCGGTATGACCAGGAAATAATTGCATTTACCATGTTTCAACTGGTAGGAAATAAAAGGTTTATGAAACTTAGAAGTCTACATAAGCTGCTTTTAATGATGCTTTATGGCATTACTAAGAAAGGTTGAACAAAATATATTTATTGTATAATGCTATTATTTTAGTGTAATACCTTGCTGAGTTAGCAATGAGCAATGATATAAAAACTTAACACGATTCTACATAATCCTCAAAAGAAAAATGATCTCTCCCAGGTTCTTAGGTAAGTACAAGGGTAGCAGCTCCTGCCTCCCATTTTAAGCCTAGGCACTTTCCCTTTCTGTGCTCGAATTAACCTATCCTATTTGGGTATTGTTTGGACTTATTCATCCCATTGTCTATAATTATATATTACCCCTAATGAGTAATTTGGATCATACTATAGATAATTTGAGTGGACCCATTCATGGGATAAAGTATTTAGGAGCTGCATCTATCCATTAGTAGTACACCGGTCAGTCCTCAAGTAAATTTTTTGTTTCCCATCCATAAATCTAAGTTGCTCTTGAATATGGACTGGTTTGAACATTGTTTTATGTGGATGGAGATGACATAATTATCATGCTGTGGTTACATCACTGTTTGCAAACACATACACACACACACACACACACACACACACACACACACACACAAACACACACAAACACACTCACACACATATGCACACACACAAACATTATTGTATTATAGCTGTAGAAGTTTTAGATAATGTTTGCAGTCCTATAGCTACCATCTGCATATTATATTTTGTCCACCAGCCTTCTCTCAAACAACATATAACCAGATGTGAGTCAAGTAATTGTTGTAGCATTACACAGTGTCATGGGTCAGTAAACATTCCTTAGTGACCTGAGAAAGGTGGAAGGAAGTATTGCACATGTAGACACTTGTGCACCTACTGAAATGTGATGTAAGTGTGTTTATATTTGTATGTGTGTTTTCTACCTAGACAGGTAGATCGATTGATCATCATAGCCAGCTGTGGATTACTTTTCTGTACAGTTCAAGCTGTAATAAGACTTTCCTGGTCTGGTGTGTCTAATTCAGTTATTTGTTATGTAAATCCAGAAAATAAAAGAAGTCTGGAACATTTTTCACTAACAGTTAATGATTCTGAATCGATTTTCATTATTTTGTTTTGAATTATAACTTGTTTGTTCCTGCAGTCTAAATATCATTACCACACTTCTCAAAATCATAGTGAAAGAATACTGGACAAAGCCAAAAAATAAGGGGAGGACAAACACCCAAAGTCAGGGCAGATTTTAAATATCTTATAAACTTAGAAAGCTGATAGAATAACAAGTCTTCTATTAGCTTATATTTTGCAAATGATATGAAATCTGAAACTCAAACGTCTGCCATTATTTAGTGACTTTGGTCCTCAACAGTTTGTCAGAAATCCACAAATTTTATGAGGAACAGATCAAAAATAAGAGGCAAAAATCTGGATATTCTTCAAACATCTGGACAATTGAGAAGTATGCATTACTCAATTGTGCCAGATAAAACTCCAGATTGGATTAGTGCACTTCTTCAGCTAGAAAGGAAATAAAAACAAAGTCTTCATTAACACACCTTAAATATTGTACTTTCAGGGAATAAACTCTGAAAAGAGACAAACTGAACTATGAACAGTTTACAAGACATTATGGAAAACAATATAGCAGACCTGCACAAAAATATTTTCTGATACAGAGTAACAAGAAAAGTTATTTATTTATTTATTTAACATTTGTTTACCGGGGAAGTTCAACTGGGCAAATTTGTCCATTTTCAGTGGAGGCCCAGGGAGAAGCTCCACATAATAACAACATAACAGTATTTTAAACAATAGTGAAACAATCAGAGAAATTATAGTGATAATAACATATTATCACAGTTCAAGTTAGTAATAAAGCTAACAGGATCACTTAGTAACACATATTTTGACAGTTACACTTAGTATCAAGAAGTCATTCAGTGCAGTAGTGTCTCAGAGATACAACAGCTTAATATACAATGGAGTAGTTTCACAGCTATACCTGTTTGGTACTGAAAATTGCTACGGTTAATGTTGTTATACTTATAATCACATGAGACCAGTAAGCAAATAGAGATATAGTGAAAGTGGAGAGTAGGAAGATAAACAGGGTGAGGAGGGGAGAAATGGGTTCAGCCTGGTGAGGAGCAGGAGCATAACCAGGTGTCACTTAGGTGAGACTTTAGCAGTTTTTTGAAGTGCATTAGGTTTGCTGTGTTTAGTATTAGCTTAGCATCCATTCATATACTGGGGTTGTGTTGCAAGGAAAAAATCTGGGCCCACTTTGCAAGATATAATACAGACATAACTAGTATATCATCAAGAACCATTTTATTCACTTGTGTGTTTGTTAGACAATCTGTAGGTATTCTGTATTATAAAAGTCTTTGTCAAAAATGACCCAAATTAAACAAAAGGGCATTAAACATTTCAACAGTTTTCATGGAGCTGTACAAACCAGCCACTAAGGACATCAACTGTGGTACACAATATCCTCAAGATAGAAGACCACAGATTATAGACTGCTGACCTTGTCACATGTCAGGGTTAGTCACTCCATGGTGTAAACATTGGTTCAAGGTGATTGGCTTGTGTTGACTAATGTTGCCAAATGAGCATGGGTATTTGTGGGTGATAAGTGAGTGGATGGCCTGGCCTTCTCTAACCTATACCAGAGACGCATCAAAGAGTGGGAGGGCTGTTTGTGCCTAGTGACCTGTGCCTGCTTGCCATAAAGACTTGCAGCCCTGGGCCAATAAGCTACTGGCAGGGTGTTATCCAGTTGCCCTTGCTTGGGTTACCTAGCACTAGGTAACCTGTCTACCACATAAGGAGTGGTTCTGGCCCTGAATTGTAGTCACTGGCAGTTTGGGCAATCTTTTCCATCTCTCTCAATTTTCTGATTTGAAAGCCTGCATTTGCACTTGTTTCTGTCCTGTAACTCATCTAGTGCAGATACAGATTCTTACTTTTAGCACTTAAATTTGCTTATTCGTGCTCAGCACTTGTTCAGAACTTGTAAGCACTAAATAAGCTACTAATTCCTATAGCACTCAACCTTCCTCATTACCTAGAAGAAAACAATTTTTGTACTTACTTTTCTCACTTGCTTAGAGAAAAACAGCTTTTGTACTCACTTTCCTCACTTATTTAGAGGAAAATATTTTTTTATTCAGGCATGTCCAAGGGTCAGCTCCCAGTGTTCTCTCCTGTCTATCTGATGAATCTGGGCATCTTGAGGCAATGTAGAAATTGCCTCATGTACACAGACAACCCTCTCCTCCTACCACCTAACACTACAGCCTGTGAGAGATGCACTTATCTAGCCAAACTGGAGGTAAAGCTCTCTCCAACCAAGACTGAACTTGACAGTCAAGAGGAGAAGGTAAACATTTGCATCACACCACACTCATCACATAGTCTCACTAAATCTACACCACCAAAATCTACACATAGTAACACAAAAACATTTGCGAAGGCTCTCAACAATAATTTGTCTAAGCAACAGAGACCTCCAAAGCAGAAACGCAAGCAACCTCCATCCCCCAACACAACCCAAATGACATATAGCCCACAGACTCAGTGTGCCACTCAACCATAGCCAATAAGACAAAACAACGTACCCAACACACTATTCATAGGTGACTCTATAGTCAGGCACACTGATGTTCCACTCACCAGGCTAAACAAGGAGAAGGTTACTGTCAGCTGCCTGTCGGGTGCCAGGATCCTCCACATAACCCATGCACTCAGGTCACTCCACAACAAGTACAAATATGACTCTGTCATTGTCCATGTTGGTGTGAATGACCTGAGATGTAACTCCCTGGACTACATGAAAAGAGACATGGAAGAGCTCTCTGATCTTGTAGCTCAGGCAGGTATGACCCTAGCCCTGAGTAGCATTCTGCCATCACCCAGAATTATACCGCAGTACAAGGACAAAATGATTGACTTCAACAATTGGCTAAGCTTTTGGTGTCATTCCAAGGGGATCCAGTATCTGTCTGCTTGGGATGACATGGTCGACAAACCACTATGCTTTGCCAGAGATGGCCTGCACCTGTCGCCCCTGGGATTCCGGATGCAGGCTAAGCCTCTTGCTGCCCCTATAGTGCCTTTTTTAGGCAAGGTTCAAATGACAAATTCACCACCATAACAGGAACAGGTAAGCAAAAACTGAGGACAATGCTACTCAATGCTAGAAGTGTAAATCTCAAAATGCACTCACTCGTGCCACTCCTTAAAATGGAGAACATCGATATCTGTGCAGTGACAGACCTGGTTCAAGGCTCCAGAGAGCACCCCTGCACTACTGGGCTATAACTCATGCCACACTTTTCGGCCATGTAACCTGGACCGAAACACCAAAGGCGGAGGTGTGTCTATATTCATTACGGATATCCACACCTCTAGGCTAGTTGCTCAGCATAATGCATCCGAGGTTATCCAACTGCAACTAACTCTGGGCAAAACTGCAATCCAAATTGTAGCTTGCTACAGATCCCCCACCATGCCCCAGGATTCCCACTCCTCTTTTCTTGATGTACTGGAAAATATTAGGGTTCAACCAAACACCCTAATAATGGGCGACTTCAACTACCCCACCATTAACTGGGAAAACTACTCATGTACCAACTCCTTAGCTCAATGCTTTCTGGAATTCATAAACTCCAATGCCCTGGATCAACTTATCCACACCCCCACCAGGGGCAACAATATCCTAGACCTAGTCATTACCAACATGAGTGACTGGTGTTCCACACCTGAAGTCAAATCCTCGTTGGTCCGATCCGACCATTAGCTAATCACCCTTGATATCCACATCCCGTCCCCACCCCCCATTAAGGAAACCACGGTAAAAAATTTCTCCAAAGCCAACTTCATGCTTCTTAAGACAGAAGTGGTGAACTTCATGACACTCATGCAGATGGACAATATAGTTACATCTGCTCAATCCTACACAAATGCACTCTATAAGCACTTACACAAGTGCAAGGATCGTGTTATCCCAAACAGAACCAAGATGCTATCCTCTAAAAAAAGAAAGCCAATCTGGTGACGCCCTGCCATAAACAAACTGTACAACAGAAGGAAGAAACTGTTGCAAAAGAGAGTAAAATCCCATGAGTAGAGGAGCTCCCTGGTCAGCCTCAGTAAGAAGCTGAGATCCCTTATAAGATTCTACAAAGCTAGCTACGAAAACAAAATCACCACTAATTATAAGAACAACCACAATGCATTCTATAGCTATGTCAAGAATCTTGATGGCAACCCCCAGATCTGCTCTGAGTTACAGCACAATGGCATGAAAATTACTGAACCAACTGATATTGCCAACATCCTGGCAGATAGGTTCAGTGCTAACTTTACCCCCCACCCCCTAAAGGGCCCATATCTATACAGGAAGAATGCAGATTCCCTGTAATCACAACTACGCAGGTAAAAGCTGCACTCTCTAAAGCCAAAAACACAGCATCCATGGGATCAGACAACATCCCAGGCTGTGTTTTACATGAACTTCAGAATGAACTGGTTCCCCACCTAAACACCATGTTCAATAATAGCCTTGCATCAGGTTTTATGCCCACTGAATGGTGCACAGCAACAGTTATCCCACTCCACAAAAGGGGAGCCACCACTGATCCCAGGAACTATCACCCTGTTAGCCTTAAGAGCCTGGTCTGCAGGGCCATGGAACGTATCATCATGGAACTCATAAACAAAGACATTGGTAACCTTCAAACTCTGGATCCCACCCAGTTTGGGTGCGTGAAAGGCAGATCATGCCTCCTGAACCTGATTGACTTTTTTGAGGAATTCAGCAAAGCTGTAGCTGAGGGTAAAGTGGTTCACACAGCCTATCTTGACCTCGCCAAGGCTTTTGACACCATCCCCCATTCTGGAATTATAACTAAACTCACTAAACTAGATATAAATCCCTACATCACAAGATGGGTTGCCAAATGGCTCACTGACAGAACCCACACTATAAAAGTTGCAGACTCCAAATCTGACCTCAAACCAGTGACAAGTGGAGTACCACAGGGTTCAGTCCTGGGACCTCTCCTGTTTGGTATCTACTTCTTTGAAGTACAGGCTAACACAGAAGGCCTCTGGCTAATGAAGTTCACAGATGTTTGCAAACTAGGAGCCATAGTCAAGTCCTCAAATTATGTGGACATCCTACAGAAGGGCCTCGCTGAGACAGATGCCTGGTGTCAGAGCCATGGCCTCAAGCTTAATGCCAAAAAGTGCAGTGTCATCCCCTTTGGTAAAAACTCTGTACCCATGAACTACCACATATGCAGCAATCTACTTAACACTGAATGTGTGATAAGAGACCTTGGGACCCAGGTGGACAGTAGTCTCTCCTTTGATAGTCACATCACCACAGTAGTCAGGAAGTCCTTCTACATGGCACACCTCATCATATAAGGGTTCTCATAAAGGAAAAATTATGTCATTGTTCCCCTCTACTCGACACTCATTAGACCCATTATAGAGTACAACGCCCTTTTGGAATGTACCTCACAAACATTCTGCAGCAGCTGGAAAGGCCACAGAAGTACCTCACAAAGAGGATTACTGGCCTCAAACAAATGATCTACACTGACCGTCTCAAAAAAATCCAGCTTTACTCCACAGCATATCGCCTACTCCGAGGTGATCTCTGCCTAACATATAAAGCTATGTCAAACCCAGAGCTGTTGGACATGCTGCACCTAAAGAAATCCAAATCCCTCCGAGCTACATGCTCTAGCGACCTAAACCTTGTCACCACAATAAACAGAACATGCTGGAGGGATAGATTCCTGTTCCAGAGACTTCCCATACTCTGGAACAGGCTACCCATCTATGTCAAGCAAAGTTCTTCATTAGCACTCTTCATGAAAAATCTTGATGATTGGATGGGAAATAGGAAATACACCCGAGGGATCACTTCTGTGTCTCTGCTCAACAGTGGCACAGGAAAATAACTTTCTTGGTTGGCGTAAGCCAGGGAACCTTGTTGGTTAGGCTTACGTAGGCCCTTGGGCCGATAGCATAGTACCTACCTATGAACCTATGAACCTGGCATAGCTCTGTTGAGTGAAAGCTTGATGTAAAACCAATTGACTTGCCAAACATTAACTACAAATTGCTACACTCGATGAAAGTTCACTGATGGGATGAAGCTTGGACATGGATGACATGATGGTAATAAGGAGACTGGACAGTCCATGCCTTCTGGAGACAAAATAGAAGAACAGTGCAAATCCACATGGCTTGGGATATAGAGTCTACTACTCGGGAGGAAGACAGACCAGAAATGGGGTGGGAATTTTGGTGAGTGAGAGGCTTCAGGAGGCAGTGAGGGATGTTTTCAGAATTAGTGGCAGACTCAAGGCAGTCGGACTCCAGTGTAAGGATGGGGCAGGGCACTATTCAAAATTTCAGTTCATGTTCCATAACAGGTTGTCAGAATGAGGAAAAGAGTGGATTCAGACAGCAGTTGCAGGGCCAACTAGATAAAGCAGGACAACATGGATTGGTGTTACCTATTATTTAATGATGGGTCATTCTAATTCAAAAATGAGCATGCTTATTGGACAGCCCACCCAGATTACCCATTGTAAATCAAGCATATGCCAACAGAAAAATAAGTCTTGCCACTAAAGTGCCATTCAGCAGCCAGACTTTGTTATAGGAATATGCTATGGTGGGATAGTGCTAAAAAGTAGAAAAATCAGATACAGTCTCAAAAATAAAGACAGAAATGTATCTTCTTTATTTGCACTATCCCTCTATAAAACTTGCAAGAATCTTGTACCTTTCATCTGTCCAAATAGTTGCAGAACATCCAGATTTTTACCTCATAAAATAGCAACGGAGATTCTCTTTTCTCCATTGCATGTCTTAAACAGCACTGATGTACTGTCCAAGTACAAGATCGCAAGTGCCATACACATGTGCAGTACATCAGAAACTGAAGAAGAATAGGGAAACAGCAAGGAAGAGCACTACAACACCATTATACAAAGACATTATTTAGGAAAGGTAAGACATTTGTTTCTTAAATAATGTCATTGTATAATAGCAGTAACCCACGTGTGGGTGTGGATATATCAGAATTTACCCATGGTTGGCTTTATTTGATCACTCTGTCTTTGCCCTCATGATCAAGCCACTCCAACCATGAGTACATCCTGATATACCCACACACACTTGTGGGTTAGTGCTTAAATATTTATATTACATTAATGCATCAGGGTGGGATTCATGAAGCTTTTGCATTGAGTGCAGTGAACTTTATGCCTGATGTAAGGCATACTAGGATCATTTTGTATTTAGGGCTTATCAGTAATGGGGATTAATAGATGCCACATTGCTCCATTCACCAGTGCTGATGAGTCTTCACAGGTTTCAGGATAGTATCAGGCAGGGTAGTGCAAGTGATATACATACCACACCATAACCTGTAATATGGATAACAGAGCTGGTACCTTTACCACATTAAATGTTTTAAGTGTTGATTACGGGGGAACATCTGCAGAGCTGGTGGCAGCAGGTGTCATGACAAAGGGATGGACATCTGTTTTCTCCCTAGTATTATTCTGAGTCATGGCGGCATGTATGTAGCTATCATTCTAAGTCTTTTGGATTAAGCACTTGGGCTCAGACCAGTTGTTTTACATTAGTAAGGTTTGTGGCCTGCACTGTGGTGGCAGGACAGGTAGCTTACATCCTTCTAAGTTGTGAACTGCTGATTGAGGGCTCACTGTCTGTTATTCTAAAAGTGTATTAGTTCTGGTTTAAGCACTTGGGCTTCAGGCCAGTTATTTTACATTAAGAAGGTTCGTGGTCTGCACTCTTGTGGGAGGAGAGGCTGGACTCTGCCCTTCTGAGCTGGGAATTTCTGGTTAAAGGCTTATAGTGCCTGCATATTTGAACTGTTTCTTACTGGAATTGGTACACCTTGTTTATTGTAGCATAGACTAGATCCAGGCCTGCTGAATCTAGCTTTGTTTGTATGCTTGTTTGCTTGTTATTTCCCTGAAATGCTAATTCCACCTAAAACACAGCTTTTCAGCACTTCTGTGGATCCCTAGTGACATCTGCATTGCTTACTGTACTTATTTCCTTGTTTCACTTGAAAGAAAGTTACTGTTTGTCATTTTTGCATTTAAGTTACCTGTAAAACATTGCATTTAAGTTACCTGGCACTTGCTCACTAAAGCAATTATATAAGTCAGCACTAAAAAATTAAAAGCACTACACCCTCACAAACTCCCCTTGAGTACCTTGTTCCCCATTGGCCCTTTTTTTTCAATTATAAAGGAATTCCCAATACTATTCTAGCATGTCCAAAGGTCAGTTGTCAATCTCCTCTCCGGTCCATCTGGTGAATCTGGGAATCTTGAGGCAATGTTACAACTGCCTCATGTACACAGACAACCCTCTCCTCCTTCCAACAAATTCCAAAATATGTGAGAGATGCAACCATATAGCCAAACTAGAGGCTAAGCTCTCTCAACTCAGTACTGGTGAAACCTGTCAGGAGGAGAAGGAAACCACACTCACTACAATTCCAGTCTCACATAGACCTACCACGACAGCAAACCAAACACATAAACACACAAAAACATACTCGAAGGCTCTAAATAAAAATCTGCCTAAGCAGCAGAGACCTCCAAAGCAGACAACCAAGCAACCGCTACCCCAAAACAAAACACGTGCAACACATAGCTCACAAAGCCAGTGAGCCGAACAGTCACAGCCCTTAAGGCTAAACAACACACCTGATACACTTGTAATAGGTGACTCTATCGTCAGGCACACTGACGTCCCGCTCACCAGGCTGAACAAGGAGAAGGTCATGGTGAGCTGCCTGTCGGGCGCTAGGATCCGCCACATAACACAAGCACTCAGGTCACTCCAAGGCAAGTACAAATATGACTCAGTCATTGTCCATGCTGGTGTGAATGACCTGAGATGTACCTCCCTGGACTACATGAAAAGAGACATAGAGGAGCTCTCTGAACATGTGGCCCAGGCCGGTATGACCCTGACCTTGAGTAGCATCTTACCCTCACCAAGAATGATGCCACAATATGAAGACAAGATGATCAATTTCAACAATTGGCTTAAGTATTGGTGTCATTCAAAGGGGATCCAATGCCTGTCAGCCTGGGATGACATGCTCGACAGGCCACGATGCTTCGCTAGGGACGGCTTGCACCTGTCACCCCTGGGATTTCAGATATTGGCAAAGGCTCTTGCTACCCCCATAGTGCCCTTTTTAGGCAAGGCTCAAAAGACAAACCCACCTCCATAGGTATCACAAGGGATAAGAAGCTAAGAGTAATGCTACTCAGTGCCAGAAGTCTAAACCTCAAGATGCACACACTCAAAACTCTCCTTAGCATGGAGAACATTGATATCTGTGCAGTAACAGAAACCTGGTTCAAGGCTCCTGAGAGCACCCCAGCACTACCAGGTTATACCTCATACCATGCTTTTCGGCCCCAAAACTTGGACCGAACTAGAAAAGGAGGGGGGGTATCAATATTCGTCAAAGATACCCACACCTCCAGGTTGGTGGCACAGCACGAAGCATCAGAGACTATCCATGTGCAACTAACAGTGGGTAAAACTGCCTTCCAGTTTATAGCCTGCTACTGACCACCCTCCCAAACCCAGGAACCCCACTCGGCCTTCCTGAGAACACTGGAAAATATGAAGGTCTCTCCAAACACCATTATATTGGGCAACTTCAACTACCCAAACATAGACTGGGAGCATTACTCTAGCTCCAACACCCTAGTTCAAAGGTTCCTAGAATTTATAAACTCAAATGCTATGGAACAACTTGTTACCACTTCCACAAGAGGGGAAAACATACTGGACCTGATCATCACCATCATGGGGACTCTATGCTCCAGACCAGAAGTGTATCCCTCACTGGTAAGATCAGACCGTAAACTAATCTCACTGGATATTCACATCCCAACCCACCCCCTGCCCAGAAAACCACAGTGAAAAACTTCTCTAAAGCAAATTTCACACTCCTCAAATCCAAGGTGGAATCCTTCAAAGCCCCCGGGCCTGTGGAAAATATGGCCCAGACCGGAGAATCCTTTATAAACACATTCTATGAACACCTTCAGGAATGCATGGATCATGCAATCCCAAATAAAACCAAGAACCAATCCTCCAGAGGCAGATGTCCTGTCTGGTGGACCTCAGCCATAAACAAACTATACAATAGAAGGAGGAAGCTACTACATGACAGAGCAAAATCCCAAAAAGGGAAGGCATCTCTGATCAGTGTTAGCAAAAAACTATGGGCACTCATAAAATCACCTAAGGCCAGCTTCGAGAGAAAAATTGCACAGGACACTAAGGATAATCACAAGGCTTTCTTTAGTTATGTTAGGAACCTGCGTGGGAATTCCCAGATATGCTCAGAATTAGTCCAAAATGACAAAAAATACATCAAACCCACAGACATTGCCAACATCCTAGCTGACAGGTTCAGTGCAAACTTCTCTCCCCCCCCCTCCCCACCAAAAGGGCAAATATCTATCCCAGCAGAGTGCTGCCCCTGACATCTCAGATGCTCAGGTAAGAGCTGCGCTCTCCAAAGCAAAAAACACAGCATCAATGGGACTAGACGGTGTCCCGGGCTGCGTCCTACATGAACTCCAAGAAGAGCTAAACCCAAACATAAAACTACTGTTCAATCTCAGACTTACCACAGGATATGTACCCAAAGAGTGGCATACAGCAACAGTGGTCCCTCTCCACAAAGGTGGTGCCTCAACGGATCCTGGAAACTATCACCCCATAAGCCTGACTAGCTTGGTCTGCAAAGCTATGGAAAGGATCATCATGGACCTCATAAAAAAAAGATATTGGGGACCTACAGACACTGGATCCTACCCAGTTCGGCTTTGTTAAGGGCAGATCCTACCTCTTAAACCTGGTCGATTTCTTTGAAATAGTCACCAAAGCCATTGACGAGGGGAAGGTGGTCCACACAGCCTACCTGGACCTCGCAAAAGCCTTCGATACAATACCTCACTCAGGCATTATAGATACGCTCACCAGCTTAAATATAAACCCCTATGTCACTAGATGGGTTGCAAACTGGCACAAGGACAGAACCCACATGGTTAGAATTGCTGGAGATATGTCAGACTCTAAACCAGTTACAAGTGGCGTCCCGCATGGCTCAGTCCTGGGACCTCTCCTGTTCGGTATATATTTCTCAGAGGTACAGGCCAACACGGAAGGACTGTGGCTGATCAAGTTCGCAGATGACTGCAAATTGGGCGCTATAATCGACTCTCCAGCTGACACAAGCATCCTCCAAAAGGGCCTCATAGAAACAGACAACTGGTGCCAGAGCCATGGCCTCAAGCTAAATGCCAAAAAGTGTATAGTCATCCCCTTTGGCAAAAACAAAGTGCCCACAAATTACCACATAGGTGGTAATCCATGAAGTACGGAAGAAGTAATTAGGGACCTGGGGACCCAAGTTGATAGCAATCTCTCATTTGACAACCACGTGGCCAAAGTGGTTAGAAAAACATTTTATATAGCCCACCTAATCATGAAGGGATTCACATCTAGATCAGGGGAGGTCATCGTGCCTCTTTACTCATCCCTCATCAGGCCCATAATTGAGTACAATGCCCCTTTTGGGTTGTACCTTACCAGACACCTGCAGCAACTGGAAAGACCCCAAAAGTACCTCACCAAGAGGATCAAAGGGCTCAAACAGATGCCGTATGCTGCCCAGTTAAAGAAACTCCAGCTCTACTCAGTGGCATACCGCCTGCTCAGAGGCGATCTGTGCCTGACGTATAAAGCCATGTCCAGCCCAGAATTAATGGACATGCTGCACCTCAGAAAATCCAAATCCCATCGAGCTACGCGCTCAAGAGACTTGAACCTCAGCACTGAAATAAATAGGACATGCTGGAGGGACAGATTCATAACCCAGAGGCTCCCTTCACTCTGGAATAAAATCCCAGTCCAGGTTAGGCAGAGTCACTCATTGACTCTCTTCAAGAGGAATCTCGA